>NC_140999.1:101780943-102002652 GCF_052327205.1 Somniosus microcephalus
CTACACTCACTCCTTCATTCTCACTCAACCTCCACTTGTCTCCCTCATTGCAGGAAAAGAGAGCTCACAACAAGAGAGAGTGAGCCAGGACAAGAGGAGGGACAGCCTCAATAGCCCACCTAACCCCCTGGGAGGAGGCCGCCCTGGAAATCATCGGCATTGAGGATGATTCGCGTGTGGGGGACGGACAGACGGGTGCAACACAGCAAGCTGGTGACAGAAAAGTTTCCCATCTCTCTCTTTGACATTGCATGAGTCGCTGATAATGATTGTGAAGCTGTAACAGATGCACTTATGAGCATCTGCAAAATGCTATGTGCATGTAGCCTTTGCATCACATCTCTGACTCTTTCCTTTACTCCCCCACATCACAAGCATCCGTCCCCCCTAGCCAGGAAGAAGAGGCTGAGCAGCCAGACTCCTCAGAGGAAGCTGCAACCTCTGAGGGCGCAGCGTCAGCAGAATTCAGCGCACCCAGCACCAGCGCAGGCACTCACGCCTCGGTGGGACCTTCGGGACATAGAGTAGTATTGTCACCTGGTGTATCACAGCTTACAAGTGAGCATCAGCAGATTGTGGAGACAGGGACAGCAGCATGTCGACCCTCTGCCTCTGGGTCCATCCATAAGATCAGAGGTGATGGAACTCCAGGCACAGATGCAGGAGTCTCTGGCAGGTTTTGTCTCTAGGGTCGCTGCGAGTGTGGAGTGAATGGAGGAGTCCATAGCGAACATGAGCAGAGCCTTTGTGGAGTCATTGGCGCATGAACGCATCAACACGGAAAGGATGGCTACCTCCGTGGAAACGATTGCTACCTCCATGGTAAGGCTGGCTACCGTACAGGAGAGGATGGCTACAGTAGAGGAGAGGATGGAGGAGCTTAGTCGCCAGGGTATGGAAAACATAGTCATTGTTCAGAATGAGGAGCGATGGGCATCTATTGAACAGAGAAACCAGACCTTCATGGAAGTCCTTCTGAGTAGGACTGCCATTGCAGATACGGGTCCCCATGGCCCCCCTGGTGTGCAGCAAGGTGCTCTCCAGCCACTTGCAGGCGCGGAGGGGGAGCTGACCCATGAGAGGGAGGTTGGTGGCAGACCTCAAGGAAGTGGGGGTTGCTCTCCAAGTGCTCACACTTCCATGCCACCGCAGAGCCATCGGTCAGAGCCCCACTGAAGTCCACATCCAAGTGAGATAGGCGTCTCAGCCCCTGCACAGCTGCAGGAGCAGCAGACTGTTGCCGAGCCCTCACAGGCTCACCATCCCAGAGGATGGCCGCCAAAGGTGTCGAGACAGGAGCAGCAGGAAAGTGAGCAAGGGGCCTCCACATCTGCTGAAGCCACAGGGGAACCACTATGTAGGAGCACGTGTAAGAGGAAGATAAAGCACAAGTAGTCACAAAAATCTGATGGCTACTGCTGTAGTTGTGGCATGTGTCATTTCGCGAATGGGACTTTCACATTGAGGGCTTAGGATTACTTGCAATTGTCAGTATGCTGGTCAAATAGCTAGGAATCCGCAAGTTCTTGGCCATTGTCGATGCTCAGGTAAGAAGCTGCGAGGCAAAAGTGCTTGATTGGCTAGGCTAAGCAAATCTGGCCAGGATGAGTGCGTTCCTTGCATCTCGGGCAGCAATGTTCTCACGTAATGCTGTCACTGGATGATGGGCCTCTGCAGGATGTTCGTTTTCACCCTCCTCCTCCTCCTCCTCCTCCTCATCTGCAAACCACGATGCTGTGCCATGTTGTGAAGTGCACATCAAACCACGACGATTCTGGAGACCCTGGCTGCTGAGTACTGCAGGGCTCCACCTGATCTATCCAGGCATCTGAAGCGCATCTTCAGCAAACCGATGGTTTGCTCGATTATGGATCTGGTGGAAATGTGGCTGGAGTTGTAGCGCTCCTCAGCTTTGTTGGCTGGCCTCCTCAACCGCGTCATCAGCCATGCCCTCAGGGGATAGCCTTTGTCTCCAAGTAGCCATCCGTTAAGTTGGTCTGGCGGACTGAATAGCAGAGGCACACTAAACTGGCACAGTATGAAGGAGTCATGGCAACTGCCAGGGTACATGGCACAAACATGCAAAATCTCCTTCTTGTGGTCACACACCAGCTGAACGTTGAGGGAGTGGAAGCCCTTGCGGTTGGCAAAAATACCTGGATTGTGATGGGGTGCCCTAAGGGCCACATGTGTGCAGTCAATGATGCCCTGCACCCTTGCAAAGCCTGCCAGATGAGCTAATCCAACCGCTCGCGCCGTGAAACTTGCTCGATCCTTGGTGAAATGGATGTGATTGTGCGCGAGGGCAAAGAGGGCATCGGTTACCTGTGTGATGCAAGTGTGTGCGGCCGCCTGGGAGATGCTGCTGATGTCAGCTGTTGATCCCTGGAATAAGCCTGAGGCAAAAAAGTTGAATGCGGTGGTGACTTTGACGGCCACTGGTAATGCTTGTCCACCTGGTCCTCTGGGCATCAGGCCTTGCTGTAGAATTGCGCAGATGTCAGTCACCACCTCTCGTGAAAGTTGGAGCCGCCTTTGGCACTGTTGCTCAGGCATGTTGAGATAGGTGACCTTGCGTCTGTAGACCCTGTTTGGGGGGTATCTCCTGCGTTGATGGGCTTCCAGGCACTGGTCCCTTCTGGCCTGTGCAGCCTCAGGTGAGTGCACAGCAGCCTGGCGCTCCTGCTGCTGCTGCTGTTGCTGCTGCTGCTGTTGTTCCTGGTTCTGCTGCTGCTGCGGCTGGTGCTCAAACTCCTCTAATGCCCAGATGGGAAGGAAATAAATGGCTCCCATGCTTCTGGTATATGCCTCCATTGAGGAAGCGCTGAGTGAAGGTGGCGAGAGGGGTTTCCCAGGAGGCCACACTGGAGATGGGTGTGAGGCTCCAACCTTCCACAGGTGTGGTTAAGCCTCATAATAGTTGCCCCAGACCTGAGACCACTAAGTCCTGCCACCTGCAAATGATGGCTGATCAAATCTCCTCTTTAATGATTGACCTACAGTTGATAGTCAGCAATCCAATAGTGCTCCCGCCAGGTTTCACATTTGTGATTCCCACCAGGCATGACTTACATGGGAAAAGGGTTAAAGTTGCAAGGGCCTGTTAAAATAGGATTATAGAGGCCATTTAGTAGTAATTAAGGGCCCTAAAGACCAGTCCCGCCTGTTGGATGCGGGACGGAGTCGGGACCATCAGACACGCCTGAATTAAAATGGCTCGGAGTCGGGAACCAGGTGGGGGGGGGTTCCGCCCACCAGATTTTGCGATTTTAACCCCCCGCACGCCTCCAAGCCCAACTCCATGGCTCAATGAAAATTGAGCCCAACACGTCTGACGTTGACGTGATCTGTCAGTGCATTTTTCCCTAATTGGCTGGCTAAGCCTGCAGGGCGGGCTTAACAAGCTCAATCAGGGGAAAATCCATCTGAATGGTCAGGCAAGGATGGAGGCGGGACATTTACACGACAAGCAGCAGTGCCGCCTCCAAGTCGCCTCCATTGACAAAATCCAGCCCTCTGACTCTGGCACTGACGTGTCCATTTCCTCCTCTGTGTCACTGTCTAGCTGTGTGGTGGACACATCTGTATCTGGCTCAATAAGTTGTAGGTTCGCCTGGATAGCCACCAGTTCCTCCACTCTCTTGTTAGTCAGCCTTTTGCGCACCTTTGTATGCGTATTCCACACATCCGACGGTAAACGTGGCATTGTTCTATGCAGAGAAATAAAGGGCATTCGCCTCTGTGTCGAACTGCGGTCGATCAGCAAGATTGCAACAGGATGAGTAAATTTTTCCTTATGCTCCATGTGATGGAAGCATGACCTATGCACGCATGACGCTACATCACCAATAGAGGGAACTAATCGCTCATCCACTCATCCAACCAATCAGGACACATTTGTTCACAGTCACACATAAAACTTGTAATTATTAAAACAAGCCAATTAAGAAGATAAACATATATTGATTAAGAAATTCCTTAATAATTAAGATTCCATCTCTGTTAGTAATATTAAGAGAGGACCTGTGAAAAAAAATGAAAGAAGTACAAAAAAAAACAATATTATGCTAGCATGTGCTTTTTTGGGCAAAATTCCCAAGCTAAGCTTGTCGTGGAAATTTACCGGAAACTTTCCACCAATTCGCAACCCTAGGTCCCTGGGAGTGTGTCAATATTTATAGGGGTCCCTGGGAGTGTGCCAGTATTTACAGGGGTCCCTGGGATTGTGTCAGTATTTTCAGGGGGTCCCTGGGAGTATGTCAATATTTACAGGGGGTCCCTGCAAGTGTGTCAGTATTTACAGGGGTCCCCGGGTATGTGTCAGTATTTACAAGTGTCCCAGGGAGTGTGTCAGTGTTTACATGAGGTTCCTGGGAGTGTGTCAGTATTTACAAGGGTCCCCGGGAGTGTATCAGTATTTACAACGGTCCCCGGGAGTGTGTCAGTATTTACAGGAGGTTCCTGGGAGTGTGTCAGTATTTACAAGAGGTCCCTGGGAGTGGGTCAGTATTTACAGGGGTTTCATGGGTGTGTGTCAGTATTTACAGGCGTCCGTACGAATGTGTCAATATTTACAGGGGGTCCCCAGGAGTTTATCAATATTTACAGGCATCCCCAGGAGTGTGTCAATATTTACAGGCATCCCCAGGAGTGTCTCAATATTTACAGGGGTCCCCAGGAGTGTGTCAATATTTACAGAAGGTTCCTGGGAGTGTGTCATTATTTACAGGGAGTCCCAAGGAGTGTGTCAATATTTACAGGGGGGCCCCAGGAGTGTGTCAATATTTACAGGGGATCCCCAGGAGTGTCTCAGTATTTACAGGGTGTCACCAGGAGTGGGCCAATATTTACAGGGGATCCCCTGGAGTGTGTCAGAATTCACAGGAGGTTCCTGGGAAATTGTCAAGATTTACAGGCATCCCCAGGAGTGTGTGAATATTTACAGGGGTCCCCAGGAGTGTGTCAATATTTACAGGCATCCCCAGGAGTGTGTCATTTTTTTCAAGGGGTCCCCAGGAGTCTGTCGATATTTACAGGGGGTCCCCAGGAGTGTGTCAGTATTTACAGGAGGTTCCTGGGAGTGTGTCATTATTTACAGGGAGTCCCAAGGCGTGTGTCAATATTTACAGGCGGGGACCAGGAGTGTGTCAATATTTACAGGGGATCCCCAGGAGTGTCTAAGTATTTACAAGGGGTCGCCAGGAGTGTGCCAATATTTACAGGGTGTCCCTGGGAGTGAGTCAATATTTACAGGGTGTCTCTGGGAGTGAGTCAATGTTTACAGGGGGTCTGCGGGTGTGTGTCAGTATTTACAAGAGGTTCATGGGTGTGTGTCAGTATTTACAGGGGGTCCCCAGGATTGTGTCAATATTTACAGGGGGTCCCCAGGAGTGTGTCAATATTTACAGGGGTCCCCAGGAATGTGTCAGTATTACAGGGGGTTCCCGGGATTGTGTCAGTATTTGCAGGAGGTTCCTCGGAGTGTGTCAATATTCACAGGGGGTCCCCAGGAGTGTGTCAGTATTTACAGTGGGTCCCCAGGAGTGTGTCAATATTTACAGGGGGTCCCCAGGAGTGTCTCAGTATTTACATGGGGTCGCCAAGTGTGTGCCAATATTTACAGGGGGTTACCAGGAGTGTCTCAATATTTACAGGGGGTCCCCAGAAGTGTGTCAATATTTACAGGGGGTCCCTGGGAGTGTGTCAGTATTTACAGGGGCTCCCCAGGACTCTGTCAGTATTTACAGGGTGTCCCCGGGTGTGTGTCAGTATTTACAATGGATCTCTGGGAGTGTGTCAGTGTTTACAGGGGTCCCCAGGAGTGTGTCAATATTTATTGGGGTCCCTGGCTGTGTGTCAGAATTTACAGGGGCCCCCTAGTGTATTTCAGTATTTAAAGGGTGTCCCTGGCAGTTTGTCAGTATTTACAGGGGGTCCCTGGGAGTGTGTCATTATTTTCAGGGGGTCCCCAGGAGTGTGTCGATATTAACATGTGGTCCCCAGGAGTTTTATCAATATTTAAAGGAGTCCCCGGTAGTGTGTCAGTATTTACAGGAGGTTCCTGGAAATGTGTCAATAATTACAGGGGTCCCCAGCTGTATGTCAGTACTTACAGGGGTCCCCGGGATTGTGTCAGTATTTTCAGGGGGTCCCTGGGAGTGTGTCAGTATTTTCAGGGGGTCCCTGGGAGTGTGTCAATATTTACAGGAGGTCCCTGGGAGTGTGTCAGTATTTTCAGGGGTCACCGGGTGTGTGTCAGTATTTACAGGGGTCACCGGGTGTGTGTCAGTATTTACAGGGTTCACCGGGTGTGTGTCAGTATTTACAGGGGTCACCGGGTGTGTGTCAGTATTTACAGGGTTCACCGGGTGTGTGTCAGTATTTACAGGGTTCACCGGGTGTGTGTCAGTATTTACAGGGTTCACCGGGTGTGTGTCAGTATTTACAGGGTTCACCGGGTGTGTGTCAGTATTTACAGGGTTCACCGGGTGTGTGTCAGTATTTACAGGGTTCACCGGGTGTGTGTCAGTATTTTCAGGGGTCACCGGGTGTGTGTCAGTATTTACAGGGTTCACCGGGTGTGTGTCAGTATTTACAGGGTTCACCGGGTGTGTGTCAGTATTTACAGGGTTCACCGGGTGTGTGTCAGTATTTACAGGGTTCACCGGGTGTGTGTCAGTATTTACAGGGTTCACCGGGTGTGTGTCAGTATTTACAGGGTTCACCGGGTGTGTGTCAGTATTTACAGGGTTCACCGGGTGTGTGTCAGTATTTACAGGGTTCACCGGGTGTGTGTCAGTATTTACAGGGTTCACCGGGTGTGTGTCAGTATTTACAGGGTTCACCGGGTGTGTGTCAGTATTTACAGGGTTCACCGGGTGTGTGTCAGTATTTACAGGGTTCACCGGGTGTGTGTCAGTATTTACAGGGTTCACCGGGTGTGTGTCAGTATTTACAGGGTTCACCGGGTGTGTGTCAGTATTTACAGGGGTCCCCAGGAGTGTGTCAATATTTTCAGGGTGTCCCTGGGACTGTGTCAGTATTTACAGGGTGTCCCTGGGACTGTGTCAGTATTTACAGGAGGTTCCTGGGAGTGTGTTCATATTTACAAGGGGTCCCTGTAGGTTTGCAAAATTTCAGGAATTTTTAAAAGAGGAAACTCTCCATGAGAATTTTTGGCAGTGTATGGGAATTTGGGGAATTTGGGGAATTTATGGGAATTTATGTGAGTTTTGAGTTTTTTTGCCCACTGATGTTTTTTTTCTCTGTCATCAAAATGGACATACTGTTCCATACAAATAAAAACAGGCTTTCAAAACTTTATTTCGGTTATAATTTTGAACTTTATTGAACCCCCACAAAAAAGACCCATCTAAAATAAAATAAAAAGAGCGTCAACTTATTTAGCCTGTAATTTGTCCTTATTTTGTCCCTTTGAGTCTTCTACTCATGAGTCTTCTGAGTCTTCTACTCATCATTGCTCCTCTGGATTTTCTGGGCTCGATATCCCAAGCCCCGAGAAGGTGGGCATGGAGGTGAGACAGCAAGTAAAATCGGAGAAAGTGGGGGCAGATGGCAAACCCGCCCCCATCCCGCCTCCGTGCCCTTTTGCCAGGAGGCGGGAGGATGTGCAGCTTCGGGTCCCGTCTCCTGGAGGCGGGAAAGGCTTTTTATTCTTTTAACGGCCTGTTAACAGGTGGTTAACAGGCAGAAAATGGGATTAGTGCCATTTTACCTTCACAGATGGAGGCTTCCCAACCTTGGAGAACCCCGTCGGGTTGGAGGAGACGTGGAGTAGTTCTGCGGCAGTCGGAGGCACCTGGAAGTAAGGTGTAGAGGTGAGTGATGGGTGCAAGTGTGGAGTGGTAAGTATGCAAGGTGAGTGATAAGTTTAAAAAAGTGTTCACTTACCTTTTTTTACTTCTGTAGCCTTTAGCCGTGCTGGATCAGGAGAGCGGACATCCACCTTGTCAATTTCAGGTAATAGTTGATGGACCCTCCGATCCATCAGACATCTGAAATTTACTTTTTTACAATGTTTTTTCAGTCCTCACCAGAACAACGAATCAAACTCAAGAGAATGTCAGTGTTTGACAGCTTCACAGAACTTCACAGAGCTGTCAAACGTTGTCATTTCTTCTTTCAAGAAGTCTTGACAGATAGCACATCTGACGTTGACATGATCCGTCAGTGAATTCTTCCCTAATTGGCTTGCTGAGCCCGCAGGGTGGGCTTAACAAGCTCAATCAGGGGAAAATCCCTCTGAATGTTCGGGCACGGATGGAGGCGGGACATTTACACGACAAGCAGCAGTGCCGCCTCCAAGTCGTCTATATTGACAAAATCCAGCCCTCTGACTCTGGCTCTGACGTGTCCATTTCCTCCTCTGTGTCACTGTCTAGCTGTGTGGTGGACACTTCTGTATCTGGCTCAATAAGTTATAGGTTTGCCCGGATAGCCATCATTTTCTCCACTCTCTTGTTAGTCAGCCTGTTGCGTACCTTTGTATGCGTATTCCACACATCCGATGGTAAATGTGGCATTGTTCTATGCAGAGAAATAAAGGGCATTCGTCTCTGTGTCGAACTGCGGTCAATCAGCACGATTGCAACAGGGTGAGTAAATTTTTCCTGATGCTCCATGTGATGGAAGCATGACCTATGCACGCACAACGCTACATCACCAATAGAGGGAGCTAATCGCTCATCCACTCATGCAACTAATCAGGACACACAGGGCAGGATTTTCATTGGGCCGTGGAGGTGGGATTGGAGGCATGTGGGGGGTTAAAATCTCGAAATCGGGGGGCACAAACCCATCCCGCCCCCAACCCACCTCCATGCCAGTTTCAAAGGAGGCAGATACCCGACCTGTGCTGGGACCCTCCTCCCCAAGGCGGGAAGGGGATTAGTGCCAATTAACTGCCTGTTAACAGGTAGTTAACAGGCATTTTTTAGCCTAATCCCTATTTTCATTCTTGAAGTGTGGGATTCCCGACGGCTCCAAACCACGCCAAGTTAGCAAGGTGGACCATCGGGCTGAAGGGCTTGGAGGGTTCGAGATGTCCGGTGTTCAGGTGAGTGATGGGTGCATGAGTTCAGAGGTAAGTGTGTTTGGTGTGTGTAAAGTGTTTAAAGAAGTTTTACTTACATTTACTTGCCTTTACAGCCTTCCTTCCATTCTCGGGAGTCCCTCATTTCACTGGCACAGAAAGCAGAATGGCCGCGAGCTGTCAAAAGTTGCAGCATTCAGCTTTCTGTTCTGGAGAGATCTCTAAATCAGCCTGAGAGGAAGGAATTAACTTGGAGTACAGATTGTCAGTGTTTGACAGCTTAAAACAGCTGTCAAACGCTGATATTTCATCTGTCAAAAGCTTTTGACAGATGAAATGTCAATCTGTGACCTCACCTGTTGCCGGGTGGCCCTTACTTGGGCTGCTGAGCCCGCTGGGCGGGATCAACAAGGTCAATCAAGTGAAAATCGTGTGGGTTGGCCACAACTCGATGGAGGCGGGACTACAACCCCGAAAGATGTAGTTCCACCTCCTACACGCCTCCTCAATCAAAATCCAGCCCATTTGTTCACAGTCACACACAAAACTTGTAATTATTATAGCAAGACAAGCAAGAAGATAAACATAAAAGGCAGGATTTTCATTGAGCCGTGGAGGCGGGATTGGAGGCATGTGGGGGGTTAAAATCGCATAAACTGGCAGGCGGGACCCCCCCCCCACCGCCCCACCTGGTTCCCGACTCCGAGCAATTTTAACTCAGTCATGTCTAATGGTCCCAACTCCGTCCCGCATCCAACAGGCGGGACTGGTCATTAAGGCCCTTAACAAGCACTAAATGGCCTCTATAATCCTATTTTAAAAGGCCCTTGCGATTTTAACCCTTTTCCCACGTGAAACACGCCTGGTGGGAAACACAATGGTGAAACCTGGTGGGAGCACTATTGATTGCTGACTATCAACTGCAGGTCAACCATTAAAGAGGAGATTTGATCAGCCATCATTTGCAGGTGGCAGGACTTAGTGGTCTCAGGTCTGGGGCAACTTTTAGAAGGATTAACCACACCTGTGGAAGGTTGGAGCCTGACACCCATCTCCAGTGTGACCTGCTAGGAAACCCCTCTCGCCACCTTCATTCAGCGCTTCCTCAACTGAGGCATATACCAGAAGCATGGGAGCCATTTATTTCCTTCCCATCTGGCATTAGAGGAGGTCGAGCACCAGCCGCAGCAGCAGCAGAACCAGGAACAACAGCAGCACCAACAACAGCAGCAGCAGCTGGAGCGCCAGGCTGCTGCTCACCCACCTGAAGCTGCACAGGCCAGAAGGGGCCAGCGCCTGGAAGCCCGTCGGCGCAGGAGATACCCCCCAAACAGGGTCTACAGACACAGGGTCAGTTATCTCAAAATGTCTGAGCAGTAGTGCCAAAGGCGGCTCCGACTTTCGCGAGAGGTAGTGACTGACATCTGCGCAATGCTACAGCAAGACCTGCTGCCCAGAGGACCAGATGGACAAGCATTACCAGTGACCGTCAAAGTCACCACTGCATTCAAATTTTTTGCCTCAGGCTCATTCCAGGGATCAGCAGCAGACATCAGCGGCATCTCCCAGGCGGCCGCACACACTTGCATAACGCAAGTAACCAATGCCCTCTTTGCCCTCGAGCACTATCACATCCATTTCACCAAGGATCGAGCAAGTGTCACAGCGCGAGCGGTTGGATTAGCTCATCTGGCAGACTTTCCAAGTGTGCAGGGCATCGTTGACAGCACACATGTGGCCCTTAAGGCACCCCATCGCAATCCAGGTATTTTTGTCAACTGCAAGGGCTTCCACTCCCTCAACGTTCAGCTGGTGTGTGACCACAAGAAGGAGATTTTACATGTTTCTGCCAAGTACCTTAGCAGTTGCCATGACTCCTTCAAACTGCGCCAGTCTAGTGTGCCTCCGCTATTCAGTCTGCCAGACCAACTTAACGGATGGCTAATTGGAGACAAGGGCTATCCCCTGAGGACGTGGCTAATGATGCCATTGAGGAGACCAACCAATGAAGCTGAGGAGTGCTACAATTCCAGCCACATGTCCACCACAGCCATAATCGAGCAAACCATCAGTTTGCTGAAGATGCACTTCAGATGCCTGGATAGATCAGGTGGAGCCCTGCAGTACTCAGCAGCCAGGATTTCCAGAATCGTTGTGTATTGCTGTGCACTTCACAAAATGGCACAGCGTCGTGGCTTGCAGATTCCTGAGGACCAAGTAGCTCCTCACATATCCTCCTCAGATGATGAGGAGGAGGAGGAATGTAAAAACGAACATCCTGCAGAGGCCCGTCAACCAGCGGCAGCATTACGTGAGAACATTGCTGCCCAGGATAGAAACATAGAAACATAGAAGATAGGAGCAGGAGTAGGCCATTCGGCCCTTCAAGCCTGCTCCGCCATTCAATGAGATCATGGCTGATCATCCAAATTCAGTACCCTGTCCCTGCCTTCTCCCCATATCCCTTGATCCCTTTAGCCTTAAGAAATATATCCAACTCCTTCTTGAATATATTTAATGACCTGGCCTCCACCGCCCTCTGTGGCAGAGAATTCCACAGGTTCACCACTCTCTGGGTGAAGAAATTCCTCCTCATTTCAGTTCTAAATGGCTTACCCCTTATCCTTAGGCTATGACCCCTGGTTCTGGAATCCCCGGCCATCGGAAACATCCTTCCTGCACCTAGTCTGTCCAGGCCTGACAGAATTTTATAGGTATCGATGAGATCCCCTCTCAATCTTCTAAACTCCAGTGAGTATAGCCCAATCGACACAATCTCTCCTCATACGTCATTCCTGCCATCCCAGGTATCAGCCTGGTGAATCGTCGCTGCACTCCTTCCATGGCAAGAACGTCCTTCCTCAGATAAGGCGACCAAAACTGCACACAATACTCAAGGTGCGGTCTCAGCAAGGCCCTGTACAACTGCAGCAAGACATCCTTGTTCCTGTACTCGAACCCTCTTGCTACGAAGGCCAACATACCACTTGCCTTCTTAACCGCCTGCTGCACCTGCATGCTTACCTTCAGCGACTGGTGCACAAGAACACCCAGGTCTCTTTGCACTTCCCCTTCTCCCAATCTATTGCCATTCAAATAATAATCTGCCTTCCTGTTTTTGCCACCAAAGTGGATAACCTCACATTTATCCACATTATAGTGCATTTGCCATGTTTCTGCCCAATCACCCAACCTGTCCAAATCGTACTGGAGTTTCACGACATCCTCCTCACAGCATACCCTCCCACCCAGCTTTGTGTCATCTGCAAATTTGGAGATATTACATCCAATTCCCTCGTCCAGATCATTAATATATATTGTGAACAGCTGGGGTCCTAGGACTGATCCTTGCAGTACCCCACTAGTCACTACCTGCCACTCGGAAAACGACCTGTTTATTCCAACTCTTTGCTTTCTGTCCGCCAACCAGTTCTCTATCCAAGTCAATACCTTGCCCCCAATCCCATGTGCCTTAATTTTGCACGCTAATCTCTTATGCGGGACCTTATCAAAAGCCTTCTGAAAGTCCAAATACACCACATCCACTGGTTCTCCCTTATCTATTTTACCAGTAACATCCTCAAAAATTCCATTAGATTAGTCAAGCATGATTTACCTTTTGTACATCCATGTTGACTTTGTCTGATCCTGTCACTGCTTTCCAAGTGCTCTGCTATTACATCTTTTATAATGGACTCTAGCATTTTCCCCACTACTGATGCCAGGCTTGCCGGTCTACAGTTCCCCACTTTTTCTCTACTACCTTTTTTGAATAGTGGGGTAACATTCGCTACCCTCCAATCCATGGGTACTGTTCCAGAGCCTATTGAGTTCTGGAAGATGACCAGCAATGCATCTACTATTTCTAGGGCCACTTCCTTAAGTACCCTAGGATGTAGATTATCAGGCCCTGGGGATTTATCGGCCTTCAGTCCCATCAATTTTCCTAACACCATTTCCCTACAAATACTGATTTCTTTCAGTTCCACCCTTTCATCAGACCCTATGTTCCCCGGCAGCTCTGGGAGGTTATTTGTGTCCTCCTTTGTGAAGACAGAACCAAAATATGTATTTAGTTGGTCTGCCATTCCTTTGTTCCCCATTATAAATTCCCCTGATTCTGACTGCAAGGGACCTACGCTTGACTTCAACAATCTTTTTCTCTTCACAGATCTATAAAAGCTTTTACAGTCAGTTTTTATGTTCACTGAAAGCTTACTCTCATATTCTATTTTCCCTTTCTTAATTAATCCCTTTGTCCTCCTTTGTTGAATCCTAAACTGCTCCCAATCCTCAGGATTATTGCTTTTTTTGGCCAATTTATATGTCCTCTCCTTGGATTTATGCTATCCCTAATTTCCCTTGTTAGCCACGGTTGAGTCACCTTTTTTGTTTTATTTTTATGCCAAACTGGGATGAACAAATTCTGTAGTTCATCCATTCGGTCTTTGAATGTTTGCCATTGCCTATCCACCATCAACCCTTTGAGTGACATTCCCCAATCAATCCTACCCAACTCGCGCCTCAGACCATCGTAGTTTCCTTTATTTAAATTCAGGGCCCTAGTCTCTGAATCAACTGCTTCATTCTCCATCTTAATGAAGAATTCTATCATATTATGATCGCTCCGACCCAAGGGGCCTCGTACAACAAGATTGCTAATTAATCCTTTCTCGTTACTGTAATGAAATCTGTTTGTCTTGATCCTGTATTCGTTTTGCACTCATGTATATTACCCTCCCCCACTGTGTATAGTTTCACTTCCTCTTTCCCGACTAACCTGGGAGGTTCCAGGTCTTGGCTCTTGGCTCCGCCCCTGGCTTCTCTTACATAAAGATCCCAGGATCTGTATGACTCATTCCTGTGAACCAGTCGGCGTGTTGAGATGTTAGCTCTGATCTTAGTGATTAAAAGCCAGCTTAAGTCTATAACTTCTAGTTTTGTGGTTATTGAAGGCCCATCAGTTACATAATACCCAGTCTAAGATGGCCTGATCTCTGGTTGGTTCCTCGACATATTGTTCCAGGAAACCATCCCGTAGACACTCCAGGAATTCCTCCTCCACAGTATTGTTACTAATTTGGTTAGCCCAATCTATATGTAGATTAAAGTCACCCATGATGACTGCTGTGCCCTTAATGCACGCTTCTTTAATTTCCCTTTTAATGCCATCCCCAACCTCTGCCTTACTGTTTGGAGGTCTATATACCACTCCCCTGACATTTTCTGCCCCTTAGTATTTCTCAATTCTACCCATACAGAATCCACATCATCAGAGCTAATATCCTTCCTTACAATTGTGTTAATCCCTTCTTTAACCAGTAATGCTACCCCACCTCCCTTTCCTTTTTGCCTATCTTTCCTGAATATCAAATACCCCTGGATGTTGAGTTCCCAGCCTTGGCCATCCTTGAGCCACGTTTCCGTAATCCCAACCAAATCATATTCGTTTACCTCTATTTGTGCAGCCAATTCATCCACCTTATTACGAATGCTCCTCACAAGGAACGCACTCATCCTGGCCAGATTTGCTTAGCCTAGTCAATCAAACACTTTTGCCTCACAGCTTCTTACCAGAGCATTGACAATGGCCAAGAACCAAAGGATTCCTAGCACTCTGACCACCATACTGACATTTGCAAGTATTCCTAAGCCCTCAATGTGGAAGTCCCAGTAGCAAAATGACAGACGCCACAACTGCAACATTTGCCATCAGAATTTATATGGACAATAACGAAGTGATGGCATTTTTACAGTCAACACAAAATTGCTCCCAAGTGACTACTCTTGTGACTATTTGTGCAGAATTTTCCTCTTACGCGTGCTCCTACGTGGTGCCTCCCCTGTGGCTTCAGCAGATGTGGAGGCCCCTTGCTCACATTGTTGCTGCTGCTGCTCCTGTCTCGACACCTTTAGCGGGCATCCTCTGGGGTTGCGAGGCTGTGAGGGCTCATCAACAGTCTGCTGCTCCTGCGGCTGTGCAGGGGTTGAGACGCCTATCTCGCTTGGGTGTGGACTCCGGTGGGGCTCTGACCGAGGGCTCTGCAGTGGCATGGAAGTCTGAGTGCTTGGAGAGGAGCCCCCATTTCCTTGAGGTCTGCCACCAACCTCCCTCTCATGGGTCATTTCCCTCTCCGTGCTTGCAAGTAGCTGGAGAGCACCTTGCTGCACACCAGGGGGGCCATGGGGACCCGTATCTGCAATGGCAGTCCTACTCAGAAGGACTTCCATGAAGGTCTGGTTTCTCTGTTCAATAGATGCCCATCGCTCCTCAAGAGATGTCATTCTATTCTGAACAATGACCATGTTTTCCATACCCTGGCGGCTAAGCTCCTCCATGGCCGTAGCCATCCTCTCCTCTACCGTAGCCATCCTCTCCTCTACGGTAGCCATCCTTTCCACGGAGGTAGCCATCCTTTCCGTGGTGATGCGTTCATGCGCCAATGACTCCACAAAGGCTCTGGTCATATTCGCTATGGACTCCTCCATTCGCTCCACACTCGCAGCGACCCTGGAGACAAAACCTACCAGAAACTCCTACATCTGTGCCTGGAGTTCCATCACCGCTGATCTCATGGATGGACCCAGAGGCAGAGGGTCGACATGCAGCTGAGCCGAGCTGGCAGAGTCCTGCGCCCTCCGACGAGGATTCTCCACTGCTGTCCCTGTCTCCACAATCTGCTGATGCTCACTTGTGAGCTGTGATACACCAGGTGACAACACTACTCTATGTCCCGAAGGTCCCACCGAGGTGTGAGTGTCTGTGCTCGTGCTGGGTGTGCAGATTTCTGGTGACACTGCGCCCTCAGAGGCTGCAGCTTCCTCTGAGGAGTCTGGCTGCTCAGCCTCTTCTTCCTGGCTAGGGGGGACGGATGCTTGTGATGGTCCTGTGGGGGAGTAAAGGATAGAGTCAGAGATGTGATGCCAAGGTTACATGCACATTGCTTTTTGCAGATGCTCATAAGTCCACCTGTTAGAGCTTCACAATCATTATCAACGACTCATGCAATATCAAAGAGAGAGATGGGAAAATTTTCTGTCACCAGCTTGCTGTGTTGCACCCGTCTGTCCGTCCCCCACATGCGCATCATCCTCGATTCCCACTATTTCCAGTACTGCCTCCTCCCAGGGAGGTCAGGTGGGCTATTGAGGCTGTCCCTCCTCCTATCCTCTCTCGCTCTCTTTTGTTGTGAGCTCTCTTTTCCTGCAATAAGGGAGAAAAGTGGAGGTTGAGTGAGAATGAAGGAGTGAGTGTAGAGATTGCATGGCATAGATACTTAGGAGGAGACAAAGATGGAGTGAGGTTGTAAAACCAAGGGCCCTCCCTGTGTGTTGTCAGTTGTGTTCAAAACATCAGAGTGAGAGGGAGTGTGAGGGCTGCATGGTCAAATAGTTATGTGAATGTGAGCATAGAGAGAGAGGGAATGGGTAAGGGTGCATGGATGTCAGTGTCAAGTGGGATGTGGAGGAAGAGATTGCTGAAGCTGAGTGCTGGTGAGGAAAGGCAATGGGGATCAGATTGAGGGTGATGGTAAATTCATACTCACTTTTCCAGTGCGCTGAAGGTCATGAAATCTTTTCTGGCACTGAATCCAGGTTCGTCGTGTGACTCCCAAGGAGTTTACCTCCTCAGCCACCTGCAACCACACTGCCTTAGTCTGTTTGGGAGGCCTCTTCCTCCCTGAGGAAGGAAGAGCACCTCCCTGTTGGCCCTAGCCCCATCCGTCAATGCCTGCAGGGCCACCTCGTCAAAGCGAGGAGCTGATCTGGGCCTCCCGCTTGTCATCTTTCCTGCAGGTCTCTCACACCAAACGGAGAAAGCTTGGCAGCCTGCAGAAGAAGCAAGGCTTGCTGTAGACCTTAAATGCAGCAGCAATGATGACATCATCGGAGGCGACTTTCAGTCAGGAAAAACCCATTTGCCAAGGGTTCCCACGCGTTGGAAATCAATTGGACAATTAAGTTAAAGTTGCATCAGTCTCCCACATCCATTTAGATTCGGGTGGATAACACGAAATGCGGATAACACGACACCATCCGTACTTGTGTTAAAATCCTGCCCGTATTGATTAAGAAATTCCTTAATAATTAAGATTCCATCTCTGGTAGTAATTTTACGAGAGGAACTGTGAAAAAAAATGAAAGAAATACAAACTGATATACCTATCAATTCGTCCAATAAAAAGCGACGAGTTAGGAACGTAACTAAAGGTTTTTATTGACTAAATAACAGAGCCCACCCTCGTGGGTGATCGGGTCCAACAAGGAGGAATACCAGCCAGTCGACTACCTTTATACCTGGGCAGGTAGGTGGAGCCATGGGCGGAGTCGGAGGTGGTCAGCCCAGGTATAACAGCGCGACAAGAGGCGACCTCGTATCGTGATACAACAGTGATAACGGTGATAACAATACAACAGTGATAACTATAGTGTAACGATAAAAGTGGTTTACCACATTCACCCCTTGTTTAGATTTGAGTCCGGCGGGGTGAAGTGTACTACCAGTTCTGGTATGTCAGTCTGTCCGGAGGCCTCGTAAGCCTCTCCGATCGTCGCAGCGGCGGTGCTGCATTATCCGGTGTTAGTGCTGGTGTCTGCGTGGTCGGCGAAGGCTCGTGGGGTTCCGGCATGCCGTCTACCTGGGCTGGAATTGGGGGGGTGGTGGGGGGGGGTAAAGGTGGTGTCTCCGGAGTGCCCGAGGGTGCGAGGTCTCGTAAGGAGACAGTGTCCTCCCGCCCGTCTGGGTAAGCCACGTAGGCGTACTGGGGGTTGGCGTGCAGGAGGTTCACCCTTTCGACCAGGGGGTCTGTTTTATGGGCCCTCACGTGCTTTCGCAGCAAGACGGGCCCCGGAGAGGTCAGCCAGGTTGGTAGAGTGGTTCCCGTAGTCGACTTCCTGGGGAAAACAAACATTCGTTCATGGGGGGTGGCGTTAACGGCAGTGCAAAGTAGTGACCGGATGGAGTGCAGCGCTGTCGGGAGGACTTCCTGCCAGCGGGAGGTTGGGAGGCCCTTAGACTTTAAGGCTAAGAGGACGGCCTTCCATACCGTCGCGTTCTCTCTTTCCACCTGGCCGTTCCCTTGGGGGTTGTAGCTGGTGGTCCTACTTGCTGCAATACCTCTCGCTAGTAGGAACTGACGGAGTTCCTCGCTCATGAAAGAGGAGCCCCGGTCACTATGTATATAGTTTGGGAACCCGAACAAGGCGAAGAGGTCGTTCAGGCATTTAATGACCGTGGTACTGGTCATGTCTGGGCAGGGGAAGGCAAAGGGGAAACGGGAGTACTCATCAACAATGTTGAGGAAGTACACATTACGGTCAGAGGACGGGAGGGGCCCCTTAAAGTCGATGCTCAGGCGCTCGAAGGGGCGGGTGGCCTTGATCAGGCTTGCTCTGTCCGGCCTAAAGAAGTGCGGTTTGCACTCGGCGCAGGTCTGGCAGTTCCTGGTTATGGTCCTGACCTCCTCGATGGAGTAGGGCAGGTTGCGGGCCTTAATGAAGTGGTAAAGTCTGGTGACCCCGGGGTGGCAGAGGTCGTTGTGGAGGGTCTGAAGTCTATCACTTTGCGCGCTGGCGCATGTAATTCGTGACAGAGCATCGGGGGGTTCGTTCAGCTTACCTGGCCGGTACAAGATATCATAATCGTAGGTGGAGAGCTCGATTCTCCACCTCAAGATCTTGTCATTCTTGATTTTGCCCCTCAGCTTGTTATTAAACATAAAAGCGACCGAACGTTGGTCGGTAAGGAGGGTAAATCGTTTGCCTGCCAGGTAGTGCCTCCAGCGTCGTACCGCCTCCACAATCGCCTGGGCCTCCTTCTCGACCGACGAGTGTCGGATCTCAGGGCCCTGTAGGGTCCTTGAGAAGAAGGCCACCGGTCTCCCCTCCTGGTTAAGGGTGGCGGCTAGGGCGAAGTCGGATGCATCGCTCTCGACTTGGAAGGGGATGGACTCATCCACTGCGTGCATAGTGGCCTTGGCAATGTCTCCCTTAATGAGGGAGAAGGCTGCGCACGCTTCCTCCGTAAGGGGGAAGGATGTGGACTTCATGAGGGGTCTGGCTTTGTCCGCATAATTGGGCACCCATTGGGCATAGTAGGCGAAGAGCCCCAGGGTTCTCTTAAGTGCCTTAGGGCAGTGGGGGAGGGGTAGCTCCATGAGGGGGCGCATTCTTTCGGGGTCGGGGCCGATGAGTCCGTTCTCTACTACACAGCCAAGGATGGCAAGGCGCGAGGTGTTAAACACACATTTCTCCTTATTGTAGGTGAGGTTCAGCCGTTGGGCTGTACGGAGGAATTTCTCCAGATTCACGTCGTGGTCCTGCCGGTCGCGGCCGCAGATGGTGACGTTATCTAGGTAGGGGAATGTGGCCTGCAGTCCGTTCTGGTCAACCATCCGGTCCATCTCCCTTTGGAAGACCGAGACCCCGTTGGTGACACCGAAGGGGACCCTAAGGAAGTGGTATAGGCGCCCATTCGCCTCGAAGGCGGTGTACTGGCGGTCCTCGGGGTGGATAGGGAGTTGGTGGTAGGCCGACTTAAGGTCGATGGTCGAGAATACGCGGTATTGTGCAATCTGATTGACCATGTCAGATATGCGGGGAAGGGGGTATGCGTCCAGCTGGGTGTATCTGTTTATGGTCTGGCTGTAGTCGATGACCAGGCGATTTTTATCGCCGGTCTTAACGACCACGACCTGGGCATGCCAGGGGCTGTTGCTCCCCTCGATGATGCCCTCCTTCAGGAGACGCTGCACCTCAGAGCTAATGAAAGCTCTGTCCCCAGCGCTGTACCGCCTGCTCTTGGTAGCGACGGGTTTGCAGTCGGGGGTGAGGTTAGCGAACAGGGAAGGTGGCGGCACCTTGAGGGTGGATAGGCTGCAGGTGTTACGCGGTGGGCGGTTTAACCTTCGCTGGTTGTCGACTGTGAGTGGGGGGAGGGGTCCACCGTATGCTAGGGTTACACTTTGGAGGTGGGATTGGAAGTCCAGCCCTAGTAGGACGGCAGCGCAGAGCTGGGGGAGGACGAGGAGTTTAAAGTTTTTATACTCTGTACCCTTAACCGACAAGGTCACAGCACAGTAGCCGCTAATGTCCGTGGCGTGGGACCTCGATGCCATCGAGATTCGGTTGCGCGTTGGCAGGACAGGGAGGGAGTAGTGGCTCACCGTGTCTGGGTGGATGAAGCTCTCCGTGCTTCCGCTGTCGAACAGGCAGGTCGTGGCGTGGCCGTTTACTTTGATGTCCATCATCGACTTGGACAGGTGGTGTGGGCGGGCTTGATCCAGAGTGACGGAGGCTAGCGTGTAGGTAAGCGAGTCGTTGTCGTCTGCGGGCGAGGCGGTCGTCGGGTCCGGGGGCCCGGTGGCAGTCGGGCGTGGTGGGTAAAATGGCGTCTCCCACGAGGTAGGACAAAATGGCGGAGAAGATGGCTGCCCCCATAACTCACATGAGGCACTATTGGGGTCGGTTGCCTTGATCAAAGATGGCCGCCCCCATGACTCACGTGTGGGGATACTGGCCTCAGTTGCCGTGAAAGAAGATGGCCGCCCCCACAGTTCGCATGAGGCACTGCTGGCCTCTGAAGATCCGCTCCTGCAGGCCTTAGAGAAATGGCCTTTCTTCCTGCAGGTTGTGCAGGTAGAGTTCCTGGCTGGGCAGCGCGACCTTGGGTGCTTCTCCTGGCCGCAAAAGAAGCAGCCGGCGGCCCGATCGCGGGTGCCCGATGTCGGAGCCGGTACCGGGGGTGGCGGGCCCGGTCGGGTCCGGGACGCCGACGCTGAGGTAGGTCCCGGGGGCGGCGCTGCGAAGGGTATTGCGGTAGGGGTCGGGCCCGAGTCCCAGGGTCGCGAGCAGTACCTGGAAAACGCCTCCTGGTCCTGATGGGCCACCTCCAGGGAGAGAGCGAGGGCTTCAGCTTTGTCCAGGTCGAGGTCTTTAGCTTCAAGCAGTCTTTGCCGTGAGTAGTCGGACCGTAGGCCTTTCACAAAGGCATCGCGGATATTATCTTCCGTATTTTCAACAGCCGTCACCGCTTTAAAGTCACAGTTCCTGCCGAGTGCTCTTAGCGCCCGTAAAAATTCAGCTACAGACTCTCCTGGCTGTTGCGGGCGGGATCTTAGGAGGTGCCTGGTGTACATGTAATTTACCGGGCTGCGGTACTGCTGTTTCAGTAGGTTGATAGCGGCCTCGTACGTAGTCGTGTCCTGTATGAGTGCGTATACTCTCGGGCTCGCTTGGGCGTTCAGAAGTCTTAGTTTGGATCTCTGCGGGGCGCCGGATTCTTCCAGGTAGGATTCGAAGCAGTCCAGCCAGTGTTTGAAGTTGAGGGCTGCGTTTGCTGCCTGTGGGTTTAGATCCAGGTACGGTGGTTTGAGGGCTTGCAGCCAAGCCGGCTGGTGTGGCTGTGCTTCTGGGAGGGCTTCTGGCTGGCCAGTAGTAGACATCTTTAAAATTTAGTCAATAAAATTGATATACCTATCAATTCGTCCAATAAAAAGCGACGAGTTAGGAACGTAACTAAAGGTTTTTATTGACTAAATAACAGAGCCCACCCTCGTGGGTGATCGGGTCCAACAAGGAGGAATACCAGCCAGTCGACTACCTTTATACCTGGGCAGGTAGGTGGAGCCATGGGCGGAGTCGGAGGTGGTCAGCCCAGGTATAACAGCGCGACAAGAGGCGACCTCGTATCGTGATACAACAGTGATAACGGTGATAACAATACAACAGTGATAACTATAGTGTAACGATAAAAGTGGTTTACCACACAAACAAAAAAACAATATTATGCTATCGTACTTTTTTGGGCAAAATTCCAAAAATCTCAAAGCTAAACTTCCCGTGAAAAATTTCCGGAAATTTACCGGAAACTTTCCACCCCTTCACAACCCTAGGTCCCTGGGAGTGTGTCAATATTTATAGGGGTCCCTGGTAGTGTGTCAATATTTATAGGGGCCCTTGGGAGTGTGTCAGTATTTACAGGGGTCCCCGGGATTGTGTCAGTATTTACAGGAGGTTCCTGGGAGTGTGTCAGTATTTACAGGGGGTCTCTGGGAGTGTGTCAGTATTTACAGGTGTCCCCGGGTATGTGTCAGTATTTACAGGAGGTTCCTGGGAGTGTGTCAGTATTTACAAGAGGTCCCTGGGAGTGTGACAGTATTTACAGGGGTTTCACGGGTGTGTGTCAGTATTTTCAGGCGTCCACAGGAATGTGTCAATATTTACAGGGGGTCCCCAGGAGTTTGTCA
Organism: Somniosus microcephalus; assembly: GCF_052327205.1. Lineage (NCBI taxonomy): Eukaryota > Metazoa > Chordata > Chondrichthyes > Squaliformes > Somniosidae > Somniosus > Somniosus microcephalus. The sequence continues at coordinate 101,803,243 of NC_140999.1, forward strand.
ATACTTACAGGCATCCCTAGGAGTGCATCAATATTCACAGGCATCCCCAGGAGTGTGTCAATATTTACAGGGGTCCCCAAAAGTGATTCAATATTTACAGGGGTTCCCGGGAGTGTGTCATTATTTACAGGGAGTCCCAAGAAGTGTGTCAATATTTACAGGGGTCCCCGGAAGTGTGTCAGTATTTACAGGAGGTCCCCAGGAGTGTATCAGAATTTACAGGAGGTTCCTGGGAGTGTGTCAATATTTACAGGGGGGCCCCAGGAGTGTGTCAATATTTACAGGGGATCCCCAGGAGTGTCTCAGTATTTACAGGGGGTTCCCCAGGAGTATGTCAGTATTTGCAGGGGGTTCCCAGGAGTGTGTCGATATTTACAGGGGGTCCCCAGGTGTGTGTCAGTATTTAGAGGGTGTCCCTGGGAGTGTGTCAGTATTTACAGGGGCTCTTCGGGACTGTGTCTGTATTTACAGGAGGTCCACAGGAGTGTGTCAATATTTACAGGCGTCCCCTGGAGTGTTTCAGTATTTGCAGGGGGTCCCCAGGAGTGTGTCGATATTTACAGGGGGTCCCCAGGAGTGTGTCAGTATTTACAAGGATTCCAGGGTGTGTGACATTATTTGCAGGGGGTCCCCGGGAGTGTGTCAATATTTACAGGCGTCCCCAAGAGTGTGTCAGTATTTACATGGGGTTCCCGGGAGTGTGACAATATTTACAGGAGGTTCCTGGGAGTGTGTCAATGTTTACAGGGGGTCCCCAGGAGTGGGTCAGTATTTACAGGGGGTCCCCAGGAGTGTGTCGATATTTACACGGGTTCCCGAGAATGTCAATATTTACAGGGGGTCCCCAGTAGTGGGTCAGTATTTACAGGGGGTCCCCAGTAGTGTGTCAATATTTACAGGGGGTCCCCAGGAGTGTGTCGATATTTACACGGGTTCCCGAGAATGTCAATATTTACAGGGGTCCCCAGTAGTGGGTCAGTATTTACAGGGGGTCCCCAGGAGTGTGTCAATATTTACAGGGTGTCCCCAGGTGTGTGTCAGTATTTACAGGGGTCCCCGGGAGTGTGTCAGTATTTACAAGGGTCCCCGGGTGTGTGTCAGTATTTACAGGAGGTCTCTGGCAGTGTGGCAGTATTTACAGGAAGTTCCTGGGAGTGTGTCAGTATTTACAGGGCTTCCCCAGAATGGTGTCAGTATTTACAGGGTGTCCGCAGGTGTGCGTCAGTATTTACAGTGGTTCTCTGGGAGTGTTTCAGTGTTTACAGGGGTCCCCAGGAGTGTGTCAATATTTATAGGGGTCCCTGGGTGTGTGTCAGTACTTACAGGGCCCCCTAGTGTATTTCAGTATTTACAGGGTGTCCCTGGGAGTGTGTCAGTATTTACATGGTATCCCTGGGAGCATGTCATTATTTTCAGGGGGACCCCAGGAGCGTGTCGATATTTATAGGGGGTCCCCAGGAGTGTGTCAATAATTAAAGGAGTTCCCCGGGAGTGTGTCATTATTTACAGGAGGTTCCTCGGAATGTGTCAATATTTACAGGGGGTTCCCAGGTGTATGTCAGTATTTACAAGGGTCCACAGGATTGTGTCAGCATTTTCAGGGGGTCCCTGGTGTTAGATCCGTGGTTCATGGATAAATAATTACACAGATGCTGTACATAAACAAATAACAGGTCTTTACTGGAGGAGGGTCATTTCTAGACTGGGGTACAGAGGCATGCGCACAGCTTATATACCGGTGTGGTTACTGCCGGTACTACAGTATACAGGAGCTGTAAAAAGTAGTTCTGACTTAAAGCACATACACTACAATTCCTCCCTTTTTAGATTAATAATACCCCCTTAATATTCAAATAACAATTACATTTTTACATGTACATTCAATAACAAAAGTCCATTTATAGATTCAGTCTTTGGGGCGGCTTCCTGACCCTTTCGGGATAGCGCCTTTCCGGAGGTTCTTGTTCTTGGTGCAGAGGCGATTCTGACCCCTTTTCATCGGGTAGTTCATCGGGTTCCACTGCTACTGGGTCTGAAGTAGATGCTACCGGTATGTCGGGTTCATCCCCAGGTACTCGAGACATGGGGTTGACGCCTTCCTGTGACGTTAAGATCTGATCGACGTGGCGTCTCACAATGTTCTCCCCGACATCCACTGTGTACATTAATGGCCCCTGCCTTGTGCATATCGTTCCGGGTTGCCACTTCTCTGTTCAATAGTCATGGGCCAAGACTGGATGCCCTACATTGAAGTTCCTTGTCGGCTTCTCGTTGATGTGCTGGAATTGTTTGTCCTCAACATTTCTTCGCACATTTGGTCTGAGCAAGTCCACACGAGATCTCAACCTTCAGTTAAAGAACATCATGGCCGGGGTCTGCTTGGTAACTGCATGTGTTGCGTTTCGGTAGGCTAATAAGAAATTGTCCATCTTATGTTGTAGTGGAATTTCCTCGTCGCACATGGCCTTTATCGCCTTCTTAAACGTTTGTACGAACCTCTCAGCCAATCCATTGGTGGCTGGATGATACGGGGCGGATGTGTAATGCCTTACCCCATTCCTTTTCATGAATTTTTGGAACTCGTCGGACACAAACTGTGGTCCATTATCAGAGCAGATCTGCTCTGGCAAACCGTTTCTGGCAAATATGGTCCGTAGGACTGCAACGTTTTCTCTGTAGTGGTTGAAGACATCTTTATCACCTCAGGCCACTTTGAATGAGCATCCACTGCTATTAAGAACATTGAGTCCATGAATGGACCAGCGAAATCAATGTGCACCCATTGCCATGGAGAGGAGGGCCACTCCCATGGGTGTAGAGGGGCATGTGGTGGTGCATTTTGGACCTTCTGGCATCCTAAGCAGCTCTTAGTTAGGTCTTCTATTTGTTGATCGATTTCCGGCCACCACACATAAGCCCTAGCAAGGCTTTTCATTTTCACTCCCCCCAGATGACCTTCATGTAGCTCCTTTAGCACTCTCTCCCTTAACTTGGGTGGAATCACCACTCTGGATCCACACATCACTGTCCCCTGGCATACTGACAGCTGTTCTCTTCTGGAGAGAATGCTGGCAACAATGAGTCACCATGTGTTGGCCATCCCCTCACCGTCAATTCATATACCCGTGACAGCGTCGGATCATTGCGGGTCTCCTTCTCTATATCCGCGTTTGTTACTGGCAATCGTTCAATTATCGACGAATAAAATATCTCGATAGGGTCCACTGCTGGTGCTTCCTCCACCGTAGGCAGTGGCAGGCACGATAGCCCTTTGGCGTTCCCATGCTGTTTCGTGCCTTTATATTCTATTTCATATTGATTCACTCCTAGAAACAGGGACCATTTTTGTAACCGCTGTGCAGTCATTACTGGCACGCCCTTCTTAGGATTAAAGATGGAGACAAGTGATTGGTGGTCAGTCAGCAAGGTGAACTTCTGCCCATGCAGATAATGGTTGAAATTTTTTACTCCCCATACTAGGCTGAGGGCCTCCCTGTCAATCTGCGCGTAGTTGCGCTCGGCTGAGGTTAGTGACCGAGACGCAAAGGCTACTGGCCTCTCCAACCCGTCTTTGAATTTGTGCGACAGCACCGCTCCAATGCCGTAGGGTGATGCATCACATGCCAAACGAATTGGTAGTGCTGGGTTGAAATGGGCCAACACCTCTTTTGATGTGATCAATTCTTTACACTTCTGGAAAGCTCGTCTACGTTCGTCATCCCACTTCCATGGTACCCCTGTTTGCAGTAGGGTGTTCAGCGGGTGTAATACCGTAGACAAATTTGGTAAGAACTTGTGGTAATAGTTTACCAGCCCGAGGAACGACCTCAGTTGTGACACATTTTCCGGTGCTGGAGCCTTGACTACTGCCTCAATCTTGTCAGGGGACTTATGTAACCCCTCTTCATCGATGACGTGGCCGCAATACGAGATCTCTTTCTGGAAAAACTCGCACTTGTGGCGATTAGCTCGTAGCCCATATTCCTTTAATCTGGCAAGCACCTTCTCCAAGTTAGCGAGGTGATCACCGTCATTTTCGCCCGTGACCAAGATGTCGTCCAAATAACACTGGGTCCCTGGAATCCCTTGCAGGACCTGATCCATCATCCTTTGCCAGATAGCCGGAGCCGAGGCTACTCCAAACACCAGCCGGTTGTATTGATAGAGACCTTTATGGGTGTTGATCGTAAGGTAATGTTTCGAAGCTTCTTCTACCTCCATTTGCAAGTACGCCTGGGCTAAATCAATTTTGGTGAAGCGTTTACCACCAGATAGCGAGGCGAAAATATCCTCAATTCGTGGAAGCGGATATTGCACCGTGTGGAGGACTGGGTTCACTGTCACCTTAAAATCCCCACAGATGCGGACCTTCTTTGGTTCCCCAGGCGTATTACTCAACGACCTCTTCATTACAGGAACAATGGGTGTAGCCCACTCACTCCAGTCCACTTTGGACAGTACTCCTGAACGTTCCAACCCTTCCAGCTCTGCTTCAACCGCTGGTCTGATCGCATAAGGCACTGGTCTGGCCTTCAGAAACTTTGGGCTTGCATTATCCTCTATTTTAATTGTTGCTGTTATTCCTTTTAGTGTTCCTAGTCCCTCCTGGAACACTTCTTTTGCGTCAGTTAGCATTTTTGACAGTCGTCCAGGTGTGACGTCGTCATCCTTTTTGGCCTCCACCTTCAGAGCCTGTATGGAATGCCAATCTAAATGTATCTTCCAGATCCATTCACGTCCTAGCAGTGGTGGTCCTCCATTTGGCAATACATATATATCCATTTTAGGTATTTCCTGACCTTTATATGTCACTTTCACCCTTATTTTTCCTTTGGGGTAGACTTTTTGCCCCGTATACATCTTCAAGACAATCTCTGTAGCTTTCAAGGGTATGTGTGAAAATAGCTGCTTGTAGTCTCTTTGATTTATGACTGTTAGAGCTGACCCTGTGTCCAATTCCATTTCCACTTGGACTCCGTCTATCTTGAGTGTAACCCAGATAGTCTGGTGATCCTCCGTTTCGGTTACATTATGTAGTTTCAGACAACCCAGCTCCTTGCTTCCGGAGTCTGTGTCACTTTTCTGTTCGTCTGAACCACTGTCCATCACCTGGTGTACCTTTTTGTACTTCTCCTGTGGAGATTTCTTACTGTTGGTTTTCTTCCCAGACCTGCAGACTCTTGCTATGTGTCCTGCTTTCCCACACTGTCTGCACACTTGGTCCTTGAACCAACAATCTTTCTGGTCATGTGTTGTTCTGCCGCAGCGATAGCACTTCCCTGTTCCATAGGTCATTTCGTTGGTGCCGTATTCTTGCGGTCTCCGTTGTATCTCTGCAGCGCCCCTTGCGGCTGCTTCGTGTGATACTGCCACATTGAAAGCTTTGTCCAGCGTAAGGTTCTTTTCTGATAGAAGCCGTTTCTGGATTCCTTCACTTTGTAGCCCACACACAAACTTGTCCCTTAACGTGTCTGCTAGTCCCGCTCCAAACTGGCAGTATTTCGATAGCTTGCGCAGTTCCGTTATGTACTCAGCATTGCTTTCGTCTTTGTGTTGGTTCCTTTTACGGAACTTAAATCGTTCTGCTATCAGCAGCGGTGTGGGGTTTAAGTGGTCCTGTAGGATTTCTACTATGCTTTCAAAATTCTTGTTTACCGGCTTCTCTGGGGTTATTAGATTTTGCAGTAACCCATAAGTTTTTGCACCCATGGAATTTAACAGAACCAGCGCTTTATTAACACCTGGCACTTTATTCGCCCTGCAGTACACCTCAATGCGTTCCACATATGTCGCCCAATCTTCGACTTAATTGTCGAACGTAGAGATACTGCCACTCTTCGGCATCCTTGGTTGTGCGTTAACTATCCCCAATGGCGCCTCCCGCGCTTCCCCTTCTTCTCCGCTGGCACAAAATGGCGTCTCCCGCGCTTTCCTTCCTTCCCGCGCTCGCCCATCTTCTCCGCTGCGGCTTCACAAAATGGCGTCTCCCGCGCTCTTCCTTCTTCTCCGTGGCTCAATGGCGCCTCCCGCGCTCTCCCTGCTTCTCTGCGGTTCAATGGCGCCTCCCGCGCTCTCCCTGCTTCTCCGCGGCTCAATGGCGGCTCAATGGCGTCTCCCCTTGCTTCGCCCCGCGGACCCTGATCAGCCCGTGATCCCTGGCTGTGCTCTGCGCGTTCTTCTCTTGATATTTGTCGACGCCGCTCAGTCTAGAACCCGGCTGTTTCTTTCCCTCTCTCTCTCCGGTTTGCAGTATTTTTCCTCGACGCCGCTTGGTGATCAACCCCCGGCTGTGCCCTGCTCTCTTCACCCTCTTTCTTACCCCGTCGACGCTGCCCGGCTCTCTCTCTCTGCCGTCGGTCGGCTCCAGCCGCCACTGCTCGGGAAGGGTCTGCTTTGGACCTGTCGTCGGTCTCTTACTGTTCGTTGTGGCTGGGGAACCAAGCCCGGCTCTCCACAGCCTCCCCAGCAAAGTTGGATCTCTGCCTGACTGCTGGGCGGTTGCTCGTGGTCGACACCCGTGTTCCTGGACTCGACTATTTTTTTTTATTTTTTTTTATGTTGCAGGTAGATTCGCATCAACACTCATCGCCACTGTTAGATCCGTGGTTCAGTGGATAAATAATTACATGGGTGCTGTACATAAACAAATAACAGGTCTTTACTGGAGGAGGGTACTTTCTAGACTGGGGTACAGAGGCATGCGCACAGCTTATATACCGGTGTGGTTACTGCCGGTACTACAGTATACAGGAGCTGTAAAAAGTAGTTCTGACTTAAAGCACATACACTACACCTGGGAGTGTGTCAATATTTACAGGGGGTCCCTGAGAGTGTGTCATTATTTACAGAGGTCCCCGGGTGTGTGTCAGTATTTACAAGGGTCTCCGGAAGTGTGGCAATATTTTCAAGGGGTCCCTAGGAGCGTGTCGATATTTACAGGGGGTCCCTGGGAGTGCGTCAGTATTAACAGGAGGTTCCTGGGAGTGTGTCAGTATTTACAGGAGGTTCCTGGGAGTGTGTCAGTATTTACAAGCAATCCCTGGGAGTGTTTCAGACATCTGCACGAATGTGTCAATATTTACAGGGGGTCCCCAGGAGTTTGTCAATATTTACAGGCATCCTCAGGAGTGTGTCAATATTTACAGGGATCCCCAGGAGTGTGTCAATATTTACAAGGGGTTCCCGTGTGTGTGTCAGTATTTACCTGGAAGTCCCAAGGAATGTGTCGATATTTACAGGGGGTCCCTGGAAGTGCGTTAGTATTAACAGGATGTACCTGGGAGTGTGTCAGTATTTACAAGAGGTTCCTGGGAGTCTGTCAGTATTTACAAGCAATCCCTGGGAGTGTTTCAGGCATCTGCAGCAATGTGTCAATATTTACAGGGGGTCCCCAGGAGTTTGTCAATATTTACAGGCATCCTCAGGAGTGTGTCAATATTTACAGGGATTCCCAGGAGTGTGTCAATATTTACAAGGGGTTCCCGGGTGTGTGTCAGTATTTACCAGGAAGTCCCAAGGAGTGTGGCAATATTTACAGGGGATTCCTGGGAGTGTGTCAGTATATACAGGAGGTTACTGGGAGTGTGTCATTATTTACAGGCATCCCCAGGAGTGTGTCAATATTTACAGGGGATCCCCAGGCGTGTCTCAATATTTACAGGGAGTTCCCAGGAGTGTGTCAATATTTACAGGGGTCCCTAGGAGTGTGTCAGTATTTACAGGGAGTTCTAAGGAATGTGTCAATATTTACAGGAGGTCCCTGGGAGTGTGTCAATATTTATATGGGGTCCCCAGGTGTTTGTCAGTATTTAGTGGGTGTCCCTGGGAGTGTGTCAGTATTTACAAGCGTCCGCAGGAATGTGTCAATATTTACAGGGGTCGCCAGGAGTGTGTCAATATTTACAGGGGGCCCAAGAGCGTGTCAGTATTTACAACGGGTTCCCGCGAGTGTGTCAGTATTTACAGGAGGGACTCGGAAGTGTGTCAATAATTACAGGGTGTCCGCAGGAGTGTATCAATATTTACAGGGGGTCCCCTGGAGTGTGTCAGAATTTACAGGAGGCTCCTGGGAAATTGTTAATATTTACAGGGTGTCCCCGGGTGTGTGTCAGTATTTACAGTGGATCTCTGGGAGTGTGTCAGTGTTTACAGGAGTTCCCAGGAGTGTGTCAATATTTATAGGGGTCCCTGGGTGTGTGTCAGTATTTACAGGGGCCCCCTAGTGTATTTCAGTATTTACATGGTGTCCCTGGGAGTGTGTCAGTATTTACAGGGGGGCCCTGGGAGCATGTCATTATTTTCAGGGGGTCCCCAGGAGTGTGTCGATATTTATAGGGGGTCCCCAAGAGTGTGTAAATAATTAAAGGGGGTCCGCGGGAGTGTCACTATTTACAGGAGGTTCCTGGTAATGTGTCAATATTTACAGGGGCTCCCAGGTGTATGTCAGTATTTACAGGGGTCCCTGGGATTGTGTCAGTATTTTCAGGGGGTCCCTGGGAGTGCGTCATTATTTACAGGAGGTTCCTGGGAGTGTGTCAGTATTTACAAGATGTCCCTGGGAGTGTGTTAGTATTTAAAGGAGGTTCCTGGGAGTGTGTCAGTATTTACAAGAGGTCCCTGGGATTGTGTCAGTATTTTCAAGGGTCCCCTGGGAGTGCTTCATTATTTACAGGAGGTTCCTGGGAGTGTGTCAGTATTTTCAAGGGTCCCCTGGGAGTGCTTCATTATTTACAGGAGGTTCCTGGGAGTGTGTCAGTATTTTCAAGGGTCCCCTGGGAGTGCTTCATTATTTACAGGAGGTTCCTGGAAGTGTGTCAGTATTTACAAGAGGTCCCTGGGAGTGTGTCAGTATTTACAGGGGCTGCCCAGGCGTGTGTTGATATTTACAGGGAGTTCCCGTGAGTGTGTCATTATTTACAGGGAGTCCCAAGGAGTGTGTCAATATTTACAGGGGTCCCCAGGAGTGTGTCAATATTTACAGGAGTCCCCGGGAGTGTGTCAGTATTTACAGGGAGTCCCAAGGAGTGTGTCAGTATTTACAAGGGGTTCCCGGGTGTGTGTCAATATTTACAGGGGGTTCCCAGGAGTGTGTCAATATTTACAGGGGGTCCCCATGAGTGTGTCAATATTTACTGGGGGTCCCCAGGAGTGGGTCAGTATTTGCAGGGGGTCCCCAGGTGTGTGTCAGTATTTACAGGGGTCTCCGGGATTGTGTCAGTATTTACAAGGGTCCCCGGGTGTGTGTCAGTATTTACATGAGGTTCAAGGGTCTGTGTCAGTATTTACAGGGGTTGCCCAGGAGTGTGTCAATCTTTAAAGGGGGTCCCCATGTATCTGTCGATATTTACAGGGGTTCCCGGGAGTGTGTCAATATTTACAGGAGGTTCCTGGGAGTGTGTCAATGTTTACAGGGGGTCCCCAGGAGTGGGTCAATATTTACAGGGGGTCCCCAGGAGTGTGTCAATATTTACACGGGGTCCCCAGGAGTGTGTCAATATTTACAGGGGTCGCCAGGAGTGTGTCAATATTTACAGGGGGTTCCCAGGAGTGTGTCAATATTTACATAAGGTTCCTGGGAGTGTGTCAACCTTTAAAGGGCGTCCCCAGGAGTGTGTCAATATTTACAGGGGGTCCCCAAGAGTTTCGATATTTACAGGGGGTTCCTGCGAGTGTGTCAGTATTTACAGGGGGTTCCCGCGAGTGTGTCAGTATTTACAGGGGGTTCCCGGGAGTGTGTCAGTATTTACAAGAGGTTCCTGGGAGTGTGTCAATATTTACAAGGGGTCCCCAGGAGTGTGTCAGTATTTACAGGGGGTTCCTGGTAGTGGGTCAGTATTTAAAGGGCTTCCCCAGAATGGTGTCGGTGTTTACAGGGTGTCCGCAGGTGTGTGTCAGTATTTACAGTGGATCTCTGGGAGTGTTTCAGTGTTTACAGGAGTCCCCAGGAGTGTGTCAATATTTATAGGGGTCCCTGGGTGTGTGTCAGTATTTACAGGGTGTCCCTGGGAGTGTGTCAGTATTTACATGGTATCCCTGGGAGCGTGTCATTATTTTCAGGGGGTCCCCAGGAGCGTGTCGATATTTATACGGGTCCCCAGGAGTGTGTCAATATTTAAAGGAGTTCCCCGAGAGTGTGTCATTATTTACAGGAGGTTCCTCAGAATGTGTCAATATTTACAGGGGGTTCCCAGGTGTATGTCAGTATTTACAAGGGTCCCCGGGATTGTGTCAGCATTTTCAGGGGGTCCCTGGGAGTGTGTCGATATTTACAAGGGGTCCCTGGGAGTTCGTCAGTATTTACAAGAGGTTCCTGGGAGTGTGTCAGTATTTACAAGCAATCCCTGGGATGTTTCAGGCATCTGCAGGAATGTGTCAATATTTACAGGGGGTCCCCAGGAGTTTGTCAATATTTACAGGCATCCCCAGGAGTGTGTCAATATTTACAAGGGGTGCCCCGGTGTGTGTAAGTATTACCTGGAAGTCCCAAGGAGTGTGGCAATATTTACAGGGGATTCCTGGGAGTGTGTCAGTATATACAGGAGGTTACTGGGAGTGTGTCATTATTTACAGGCATCCCCAGGACTGTCAATATTTACAGGGGGTCCCCAGGAATGTGTCAATATTTATAGGGGGTCCCCAGGTGTGTGTCAGTATTTAGTGGGTGTCCCTGGGAGTGTGTCAGTATTTACAGTGGGTTCCTGGGTGTGTGTCAATATTTACAGGGTGCCCCTGGGAGTGTGTCGATATTTACAGGGGTTTACTGGGAGTTTGTATTTACAAGGGGGCCCTGGGAGTGTGTCAGTACTTACAGGAGTTTCATGGGTGTGTGTCAGTATTTACAAACGTCTGCAGGAATGTGTCAATATTTACAGGGGGTCCCCATGAGTTTGTCAATATATGCAGGCATCTCCAGGAGTGTGTCAATATTTACAGGGGGTTCCCGGGATTGTGTCATTCTTTACAGGGAGTCCCAAGGAGTGTGTCAATATTTACTGGGGTCCCCGGGAGTGTGACAGTATTTGGAGGAGGTCCCTGGGAGTGTGTCAATATTTACAGTGGGTCCCCAGGAGTGTGTCAATATTTACAGGGGGTGCCCTGGAGTGTGTCAGAAATTACAGTAGGTTCTTGGGAAAATGTGAATATTTACAGGTGCCCCGGGAGTATGTCAGTATTTACAGGGAGTCCCCAGATTTGACTCAATATTTACAGGGGGTCCCTGGGAGTGTGTCAGTATTTACAGCGGTTCTTCGGAACTGTCAGTTTTTACAGGGGTTCCCCAGGTGTGTGTCAGTATTTACAGTGGATCCTTGGGAGTGCGTCAGTGTTTACAAGAGGTCCCCAGGAGTGCATCAATATTCACAGGGGTCCCCAGGAGTGTGTCCTTATTTACAGGGGGTCCCCAGGAGTGTGTCAATATTTACAGGGGTCGCCAGGAGTGTGTCAATATTTACAGGGGGTTCCCAGGAGTGTGTCAATATTTACAGAGGGCCCAAGAGTGTGTCAATATTTACAAGGGGTTCCCGCGAGTGTGTCAGTATATACAGGGGGTTCCCGGGAGTGTGTCAGCTTTTACAGGAGGTTCCTGGGAGTGTGTCAATATTTAAAGGGCGTTCCCGGGAGTGTGTCAGTATTTACAGGTGGGCCCCAGGTGTGTGTCAATAATTACAGGGTGTCCGCAGGAGTGTGTCAATATTTACAGGGGGTCCCGTGGAGTGTGTCAGAATTTACAGGAATTTCCTGGGAAATTGTCAATATTTACAGCGGTCCCCAGGAGTGTATCAATATTTACAGGGAATCCCTGGGAGTGTGTCAGCATTTACAGGGATTCCTCAGGACTGTGTCAGTATTTACAGGGTGTCCCCGGGTGTGTGTCAGTATTTACAGTGGATCTCTGGGAGTGTGTCAGTGTTTACAGGAGTCCCCAGGAATGTGTCAATATTTATAGGGGTCCCTGGGTGTGTGTCAGTATTTATAGGGGCCCCCTAGTGTATTTCAGTATTTACATGGTGCCCCTGGGAGTGTGTCAGTATTTACAGGGGGTCCCTGGGAGCGTGTCATTATTTTAAGGGGGTCCCCAGGAGTGTGTCACTATTTATAGGGGGTCCCCAGGAGTGTGTAAATAATTAAAGGGGGTCCGCGGGAGTGTGTCAGTATTTACAGGAGGTTCCTGGGAATATGTCAATATTTACAGGGGGTTCCCAGGTGTATGTCAGTATTTACAGGGGTCCCTGGGATTGTGTCAGTATTTTCAGGGGGTCCCTGGGATTGCGTCAGTATTTACAGGAGGTTCTTGGGAGTGTGTCAATATTTACTGTTAAGTCCGTGAATGATTGAGACACGGACTAGCAGGAGAGATACAAACAGGTCTTTACTGGTGAAAGGCATAAAGGAAACTAACCAGCTGAGGCTCTCTAGCGCCTTTTATACGGGGTGGTCACTGCCGGTACTGCAGTCTGAGACCAGTTATTCTCTTAAAGGTACATACACAACAATTCCTCCCCTTTTAGATAAACAGTACATAACATTCATTTAACAACTAATGATAACGAATTACAATCACAATTACTGTTGCTAGATACATTGGTTAAGTTTAAGCAATTATAAGTTCAGTCTTTGAGGAGGCTTCCTGATTCTGTCTCGATAACGCCTCTTTGGAGTATCAGGTTCTTCTGGCAATGTTGAGTCGGAATCAATGTCATTGTTTGGTTCATCTGCTTCCAATATTACCGGTTCTGCGGTAGCTGCAATTGGAACGTCGATTTCACTACCAGGTGTATCAGATCGTGGTGTGGAGTTGACGTTTTCCAGTGACTCTAGAATCTGGTCAGCATGGCGTCTTACAATGCTCTCCCCAACGTCCACGGTATACATGAAAGGTCCTTGTCGTGTACAAATCGTTCCTGGCTGCCATTTCTCAGTGCGGTAGTCTCGGGCCAAAACTGGTTGACCTATCTTAAAACTCCTGGTCGGCCTTTCATTCATATTCTGAAACTGCCTGTTCTCCACATCTCTTCGGACATTTGGCTTAACCAAATCCAAGCGGCATCGTAGTCTTCGATTGAAGAACATCATGGCTGGAGTTTGGTTGGTAACCGCATGTGTCGCATTCCGGTAGGCAAACAAGAAGTTGTCCACCTTTTGTTGTAGGGGTATATCTTCATTACACATTGCCTTGATAGCCTTCTTGAATGTTTGGACAAACCTCTCGGCCAATCCATTAGTGGCTGGGTGATATGGGGCAGATGTGTAATGCTTAACACCATTGTTCTTTAAGAACCTCCGGAACTCTTCAGACACAAACTGTGGTCCATTGTCAGAACAAATCTGTTCAGGCAGCCCATTCCTGGCGAATATGGTTTGTAAAACTGCGATAGTTTTTTCCGTGGTGGTTGAGGACATTTTTATTACCTCTGGCCACTTTGAATGTGCATCCACCGCAATTAAAAACATCGAGTCCATGAAGGGACCAGCAAAATCAATGTGCACCCTTTGCCATGGAGATGAGGGCCACTCCCATGGATGCAGAGGAGCTTGTGGTGCGGCGTTTTGGACCTTCTGGCATCCTGCACAGCTCTTGGTCATCTCTTCGATTGCTCTAGCGATTCCCGGCCACCACACAAATGCACTGGCTAAGCTCTTCATTTTTACCCCACCCAGATGACCCTCATGAAGCTCATTGAGCATTCTACCCGTCAACTTAGGTGGAATTACTACTCTGGATCCACACATCAAGGTTCCTCTGCACACTGACAGCTGTTCTCTTCTTGGCGAAAATGCTGGCAGCTGTGGTTCGCCATGTGCTGGCCATCCCTTCACCGTTAAATCATAGACCCGTGATAGTGTCGGGTCATTCCGTGTTTCCTTTTCTATGTTTGCATTCGTCACAGGGAGACATTCGACTATGGTCGAGTGGAATAACTCCATTGGATCCACTGCAAGGTCTTCTTCTTCCACCGTCGGCAACGGTAGATGTGACAATCCATCAGCATTTCCATGCTGTTTAGTTCCCCTGTACTCGATGTCATATTGGTGTGCCCCTCGGAAAAGGGACCATCTCTGCAGCCGTTGTGCTGTCATTATCGGTACGCCCTTCTGAGGGTTGAAAATGGAGACAAGAGGTTGATGATCGGTTAGTAGAGTACATTTTTGACCGTGCAGATAGTGATTGAACTTCTTCACCCCCCACACTAGGCTGAGGGCCTCTCTGTCAACCTGGGCGTAGTTACGCTCGGCAGAAGTTAACGAGCGTGACGCAAAAGCTATCGGCCTCTCCAAACCATCAAGGAATTTATGTGACAGTACCGCCCCAATGCCGTAGGGAGACGCATCACACGCCAGCCTGATTGGCAGTTCTGGGTTGTAGTGAGCCAATACTTCCTTCGAAGTGATTAAGTCCTTACTCTTCTGAAAAGCACGTTTACAATCATCGCTCCATTTCCATGCTACCCCCTTTCGTAGCAGGGCGTTCAGTGTATGCAGAATTGTCGACAAATTCGGCAAAAACTTATGATAGTAATTCACCAACCCGAGGAATGACCTCAGTTGCGACACATTTTCAGGCGCTGGGGCCTTAACAACCACTTCAATTTTGTCAGGGGACTTATGTAACCCCTCTTCATCAATCACGTGGCCACAATACGATATCTGTTTCTTAAAAAATTCGCACTTGGGGCGGTTGGCTCGCAGCCCATGTTCCCGTAGTCTAGTGAGCACCTGTTCTAGGTTGTTAAGGTGTTCACTGTCATCTTCACCTGTTACAAGGATGTCGTCCAAGTAACACTGAGTCCCCGGAATCCCTTGCAGGACTTGTTCCATCGCTCTTTGCCATATCGCCGGAGCCGATGCTACTCCGAATACCAATCGATGATACTGGTAAAGACCTTTGTGAGTGTTTGTCGTGAGATACTTCCTAGAGGACTCTTCAACCTCCATCTGCAAATATGCTTGTGCTAGGTCAATTTTTGTAAAACGCTTCCCTCCAGACAGAAGATGTCTTCTATCCTTGGAAGAGGATATTGTACTGTGTGAAGGGCAGGGTTCACCGTCACCTTGAAATCCCCACAGATGCGAATCTCCCTTGGCTCTCCGGACTTGTTGCTTAACGTTTTCTTCATGACAGGAATGATGGGTGTCACCCAGTCGCTCCAGTCGACCTTAGACAACACGCCCGCCTTCTCCAGATTCTCCAGCTCTGCCTCGACGGCTGGACGAATTGCATATGGTACCGGTCTCACTTTGAAAAACTTGGGAACTGCATTCTCTTCTATTTTTAACGAGGCGGTTACGCCTTTAAGCGTGCCCAGTTCTTATTGAAATACCTCTTTGGCGTTAGCTAAGATTGTTGACAATCGTCCAGGAGTGACGTCTTCATCTTTTTTACCGTCCACCGTCATTGCATGAATGGAATGCCAATCTAAGTTTATCTTCCTGATCCATTCCCATCCCAATAACGGTGGTCCACCATTTGGCAGTATGTAGAGATACAATGTCCGTATTTTCTTGCCATTGTATTCGACAGGCACCCTTATTTTTCCTCTGGGGTATACTTTTTGCCCCGTATACGTCGTCAAGACGATGGATGTCTCTCTCAAGGGTATGTTTGTGTGATGATTATACTTTATGTTTAGTAAGAAGTATTGTGATTGGTTGTTTGTTTCCTGCCTTGGGATATATGTTGTAATCTCATTGGTAGTTGATGTCATGTGATTTGTGGTGGCCATCTTAAATTCAGTTCTTTCCAGCCTTTAGTTGGGACTGGGTGTTGAAGATGTGCTACAGGATTTTTAAGTTAATAAAGCCTAGATTAGAAAGGCAAATCTATTCTTTATTTCAATTTATTAACTTTATGTCAGAATGGAGCGATATCTTCAACCACAACGATTCAATGCTGACCCTATTCTGCAGGAGTGGATGATAAATGGAAACACTGGTGTTGTACGTTTAAAAACTTTTTGGGCGTGTTGGATCAAGAGTCTCTAAATAAGCTGAATATGCTGATCAACTACATTGCTCCGGATGTGTATAAGTATATTTTGGACTGTAAAACTTACGAAGTGGCTATTTCTACATTGGAAAAGATTTTTGTTAAACCAAAGAATGAGGTATTTGCACATCACCTTCTATCTGCCCGTAGGCAGCAGGTGGGAGAATCTTTGGATACTTATTTACAAGCACTTCGGTGCCTTAGTGTTAACTGTAATTATAAGGCCGTGACAGCTGAAGAATATAAGGAAGAATCGGTACGGGATGCTTTTATTAATGGATTACTGTCATGATCAATTCATCAGCGGTTGTTAGAAAATAAGACTTTGGATCTTAAGAGTGCTTTTGAGCAAGCTTCTACATTGGATGTGGCTCAGAGAAGTTCGGATTCTTATGCTCTTTTTAATCGGCCTGTGACTGTGGTTTCGGCAGTTCCGGATGAAAAAGAATTATGTGGACTTAATAGGAGTGGTTTACTAGATTCTGAAACAGTTTCTACTTCAGCGGCTGTTGCCTCTAGGATTCAGAAGTGTTATTTTTGTGGGAACGTCCGGCACCCTCGTCTGAAGTGTCCTGCTCGGGAGGCTGTGTGTAGTAAATGCGGCAAGAGAGGTCATTACGCACGTGTGTGTAAATCATCAGGTTCAATTACCTCCTCTGTGAATATTCAGCCTTTAGATAGGGCGTTTATTGCATCAATTTCTGCTGCATTTGCTCATGGCCTAAACAAAGCTATAGTTACGGCCCAAGTTAATGGGTTGAAAGTGAAGGCCCTTATAGATACGGGCAGTACCGAGAGTTTTATAAGTCTTCAGTTTGCAAAGGAGAAGCATTTGAAAATTTCGCCTGTTTCCTATCAGGTGTGTATGGCTCAGACGACTCTCACTTCACAAGTAGCTGGTTGTTGCCATGTGAAATTGATTCTTCTAGGTAATACGTATACTGATATACGCCTATCTGTTTTGCCTAATCTCTGTGCGGATATTTTGATTGGTCATGATGTGCTTCAGTTACACGAGTCTCTTAGTCTTTCATTTGGAGGGACTAAGCCACCTTTATCTATTTGTGGATTAACCTCTTTATCCATTTCTCCATTATCACTTTTTTCCAATTTGATGCCGGATTGTAAGCCAATTGCTACCAAGTCAAGAAGGTATAGCAGTCAGGATAGAGAATTTATTAATTCTGAAGTTCAACGTCTCTTATTGGAAGGAATCATTGAACCTAGTTGTTCGCCTTGGCGGGCACAGGTAGTTGTCACGACTAACGAGAGACATAAGAAACGAATGGTGATAGACTTTTCCCAAACTATTAATAGGTATACTCAATTAGATGCGTACCCTTTGCCTAAGATTGATGCGCTTATCAATAAAGTATCTCAGTATAAGGTTTTTAGCACTATTGACCTAAAGAGTGCTTATCATCAGATTCCTATTGTTAAGAAGCATCAACCATATACGGCCTTTGAGGCTGGTGGAAAGCTGTATCAGTTTTGCCGAATACCATTTGGTGTTACTAATGGTGTTGCTTGTTTTCAACGGGCAATGGATGCTTTTATAAGTGATAACGCTCTCTCTGACACCTTTTCATACTTAGATGACATCACGGTGTGTGGCAAATCAAGAGTGGAGCATGATTCTAATTTAGAAAGATTCCTTCAAGCTGCAGAAAAAGTTGGTTTAACTTTCAATAAAGAGAAGTGTACCTTTTCGACCACTGAGGTAAATCTACTGGGGTACATTATCTCGGGAAACAAGATTAAACCAGACCCAGAACATCTGCGACCATTGATTGATTTACCTTGTCCTACTAATTCTAAGGCTTTGCAACGGGTTGTTGGACTGTTTTCTTACTATTCTAATTGGATTGCAAATTTTTCACAGAAGATCCGGCCTCTTATTCGGGTTACGACATATCCTCTATCATGGGAGGCCAGGACGTGTTTTGATAATTTTAAAAAGGATATCCTTGGAGCAGTTGTGCATTCTATTGATGAGCAGGTTCCTTTTGTGATTGAGATGGACGCTTCTGATTTTGCAATTGGGGCTACTCTGAACCAAAATGGAAGACCTGTGGCCTTTTTCTCACGTACCTTGAACAATAGTGAAAAAAGGCATTCTTCAATAGAGAAAGAGGCGTATGCAATAGTAGAAGCACTGCGTAAATGGAGACATTATTTATCGGGGCGACATTTTACGTTGGTAACTGATCAAAAGTCTGTGTCCTTTATGTTTGATGTCAAACATTTTGGAAAGATTAAGAATGATAAAATAATGAGGTGGAGGATTGAGTTGGCATGTTACCATTTTGATATAGTTTATCGTCCGGGGAAGGATAACGTTGCTGCTGATGCACTGTCGAGGGCTTCTTGTTCTGTGATTCACGGAGATACGCTTATTAATCTTCACAATGCCTTATGCCATCCTGGGGTTACGAGCATGATACACTTCGTACGCAGTAAGAATTTGCCCTTTTCAGTTGAAGACGTCAAGCGGATGACTTCATCATGTTCTATCTGTGCTCGGTGTAAACTGAATTTCTTTAAGCCTCAACGAGCTCATCTTATAAAGGCTACTTCTCCTTTTGAACGTTTGAGCGTCGATTTCAAGGGGCCTCTTCCTTCAACTACTCAAAACCGATATATATTTACTGTTGTGGATGAGTTTTCAAGGTTCCCTTTTGCTTTTCCTTGCGAAGATGTATCAGCTGCTACAGTTATCAAATGTCTGACTCAACTTTTTGTCATCTTTGGGATGCCTGCGTATATCCATTCGGATCAGGGAAGTTCTTTTATGTCTTCCCAGTTGAAGTAATACCTTCAGAGTCGGGGAATTTCTACTAGCAGAACTACCCCGTATAATCCCCAGGGTAATGGACAGTGCGAACGATACAATGGGGTGATCTGGAAGGCAGTTATGTTGGCTTTGACATCCCGGAACCTTAAGAATACACAGTGGGACATGGTACTGCCTGATGCCCTGCATTCCATTAGATCATTGCTTTCAACGGCTACTAATGTGACCCCCCATGAAAGGCTCTTTAACTATCCGCGGAGATCTACTATGGGATATTCGGTACCTTCATGGCTTACTATGCAGGGACCTGTGCTGCTTCAACTCCATGTTAGATTGTCAAAATATGATCCTTTAGTGGAGGAGGTGGAGCTGTTGGAGGCAAATTCCCAATATGCTCATATTCGATTCCAAGATGGGAAAGAAAGTACCGTTTCAATTAAAGACTTGGCTCTTTGTGGTGGCCAGCCCTCTTCTGAGGATATTAACAATAGTCATGATTCAGATAATGTGGATGCTGTTACAGATACTACGAATATTTCCAATCCGACTGCAGATAATTATACTTCTATTAGTCAGCCCTCGAGGGATGTTCATGACCGTCCCAGTTTACCTCCTGATGGGATTTCTAATCCGGAAACCGTTGAAAATCGGGATATGGATAGCCTTCCTGCAGAAGATACTTCTGTGTCTCCTGGTGTGGGAGGGCAAGGAATTTCACCAAGGTTAAGAAGGTCAACACGAACAAGATATCCGGTCGACCGATTGAAAATGGACTTTTAAATTGATAGTAATGTTTTAAAATTGTTGAAATAATTAATTATAAATTGTAAAGGTTATTTAGGTTGGAGTATATTTTAAAAGGAGGGGTGAATGTGGTGATTATACTTTATGTTTAGTAAGAAGTATTGTGATTGGTTGTTTGTTTCCTGCCTTGGGATATATGTTGTAATCTCATTGGTAGTTGATGTCATGTGATTTGTGGTGGCCATCTTAAATTCAGTTCTTTCCAGCCTTTAGTTGGGACTGGGTGTTGAAGATGTGCTACAGGATTTTTAAGTTAATAAAGCCTAGATTAGAAAGGCAAATCTATTCTTTATTTCAGTGTGAAAATAGCCGCTCATAGTATCGTCGATTCATGACGGTTAGCGCTGATCCTGCATCCAATTCCATTTTAACTTGGGACCCTGCTATCGTGAGGGTGACCCAAATGGTTCGGTGATCCTCTTTTGCAATTACATTGTGAAGTTTGAGACAGCTTAATCTCCTGTTCTCGGATTCACTATCGCTCATCTGGTCTTCGGAACTACTGTCCGTCATCTTTTGTACTTTCTTGTACGGTTCCTTAGTAGCCTTTTTGTTGTCGCTGGTCTTCTTCCCAGACCTACAAACTCGTGCAATGTGTCCAATCTTCCCGCATTGTCTGCATATTTTGTCTTTGGACCAGCATTCCTTCTGGTCAAGGTTAGTTCTGCCGCAGTGATAACATTTTGCAAATCCCCGTGTAATTTCGTGGGTGCCGTATTCCTGTGGTTTTTGTTGAATTTCTGCAGCTCCCCTGGCTGCTGCTTCATACGATACTGCCACGCTGAGAGCCTTATCTAGCGTCAGCTCTTTTTCTGCGAGTAACTTCTTCTGTGTTCCTTCACTCAGGAGTCCACAGACAAATTTGTCCCGTAGGGTATCTGCCAGTCCTGCTCCGAACTGGCAGTGCTTTGATAGCTTGCGTAGTTCCGTAAGATACTCAGCATTGCTCTCATCTTTGTGCTGAGTTCTCCTGTGGAATTTTAATCTTTCTGCTATCAACAGCGGTGCAGGGTTTAAGTGCTCCTGTAGAACAGCAACAATTTCGTTAAAACTCTTCGCCTTCGGTTTGGCTGGAGTAATCAGATCCCGCAATAGGCCGTACGTTCTAGCGCCCATTACGTTTAGCAATATTGATGCCTTTTTCCCCTCCGCTATTTCATTTGCCTCGAAATATACCTCGACTCTTTCCACGTACGTGGTCCAGTCCTCTAATGTATTATCAAAAGCAGTGATACAGCCAGTCTTCGGCAACTTGCAAATCTAAAATGGCGCCTCCCGCCCTTTGCCTTCTTCTCTGATTTAACAAAATGGCGCCTCCCGCGCTTTTCCTTCTTCCCCGCTGTTGTTAGCGCTGCTTTCCACGGTTTCTTGCGCGTATTCTTTTTCTTTTATTATTTTCCCGTCGTGGAGCGGACCCTCTGGAACACTTCCCTCCCTCTTCTGAGGTCCGAACGCTGCCCAGCTTCGAAACACCGGCCGCGCCCTGTATGCTCCACCCTCTCTCTCTCTCCTTGCTTCCCGACTCGCTGCCCGGCCCCGTTGCAGCCCAGGAAGGATCAGAGCACTACCTGCCACCAGCCCGATTAGCTGGGAAACCACGGACCGAGGAACCCAGCCTGGCTCTGGACAGTCTCTCCTGCAAGTTTTGAAATCGATGATTGACGGTCGACGCCCATTTCTCGAGTTTCAATGGCCTATTATTTTTTTTTTTTTAATTCTTTCTTCTGGCTCCGACCTTCAACACGTCGTCGGAGCTGCTGCTGAGTTGCAGGTAAGTTTGTTTCTAACTCGTCGCCAGTGTTAAGTCCGTGAATGATTGAGACACGGACTAACAGGAGAGAAACAAACAAGTCTTTACTGGTGAAAGGCATCAACGAAATTAACCAACAGAGGCTCTCTAGCGCCTTTTATACAGGGGTGGTCACTGCCGGTACTGCAGTCTGAGACCAGTTTTTCTCTTAAAGGTACATACACAACATTTACAAGAGGCCCCTGGGAGTGTGTCTGTATTTACAGGGGGTCCCTGGGAGTGTGTCAGTATTTACAGGGGGTCCCTGGGAGTGTATCAGTATTTACAGAAGGTTCCTGGGAGTGTGTCAGTATTTGCAGGCGTCCGCAGCAATGTATCAATATTAACAGTGGGTCCCCAGGAGTGTGTCAATATTTACAGGGGGTCCCCAGGAGTGTGTCAATATTTACAGGGGGTCCCCAGGAGTGTGTCAATATTCACAGGAGTTCCCAGGAGTGTGTTGATATTTACAGGGGGTCCCCAGGAGTGAGTCAATGTTTACAGGGGGTCCCCAGGAGTGTGTCAATATTTACAGGGGGTCCCCAGGTGTGTGTCAGTTTTTAGAGCGTGTCCCTGGGTCTGTGTCAGTATTTACAGAGGGTTCCTGGGTATGTGTCAATATTTACAGTGGTTCACTGGGAGTGTGTTGATATTTACAAGGGGTCCCTGGGAGTGTGTCAGTATTTACAGGAGGTTCCTGGGAGTGTGTCAGTACTTACAGGTTGCCGCAGGACTGTGTCAATATTTACAGGCATCCCCAGGAGTGTGTCAATATTTACAAGGGGTCCCCAGGAGTGTGTCAATATTTACAGGGGGTCCCCAGGAGTGTGTCAATATTACAGGGGTCGCCAGGAGTGTGTCAATATTTACAGGGGGTTCCCAGGAGTGTGTCAATATTTACAGAGGGCCCAGGAGTGTGTCAATATTTACAGGAGGTTCCTGGGAGTGTGTCAGCCTTTAAAGGGGGTCCCCAGGAGTGTATCAATAATTACAGGGGGTCCCCAAGAGTTTGTCAATAATTACAGGGGGTTCCGCGAGTGTGTCAGTATTTACAGGGGGTTCCCGGGAGTGTGTCAATATTTACAGGAGATTCCTGGGAGTGTGTCAATGTTTACAGGGGGTTCCCAGGAGAGTGTCAGTATTTACAGGGCTTCCACAAAACGGTGTCAGTATTTACAGGGTGTCCGCAGGTGTGTGTCAGTATTTACAGTGGATCTCTGGGAGTGTTTCAGTGTTTACAGGGGTCCCCGGGAGTGTGTCAATATTTATAGGGGTCCCTGGGTGTGTGTTAGTATTTACAGGGCCCCCTGGTGTATTTCAGTATTTACAGGGTGTCCCTGGGAGTGTGTCAGTATTAACATGGTGCCCCTGGGAGCGTGTCATTATTTTCAGGGGGTCCCCAGGAGCGTGTCGATATTCATAGGCGGCCCCCAGGAGTGTGTCAATATTTAAAGGGGTTCCACGGGAGTGTGTCATTATTTACAGGAGGTTCCTGGGAATGTGTCAATATTTACAGGGGGTTCCCAGGTGTATATCAGTAATTACAAGGGTCCCCGGTATTGTGTCAGCATTTTCAGGGGGTCCCTGGGATTCTGTTGATATTTACAGGGGGTCCCTGAGAGTGTGTCATTATTTACAGAGGTCCCCGGATGTGTGTCAGTATTTACAAGGGTCCCCGGAAGTGTGGCAATATTTTCAGGGGGTCCCTGGGAGTGTGTCGATATTTACAGGGGGTCCCTGGGAGTGTGCCAGTATTTACAAGAGGTTCATGGGAGTCTGTCAGTATTTACAAGCAATCACTGGGAGTGTTTCAGGCATCTGCAGGAATGTGTCAATATTTACAGGGGGTCCCCAGGAGTTTGTCAATATTTACAGGCATCCCCAGGAGTGTGTCAATATTTACAGGGATCCCCAGGAGTGTGTCAATATTTACAAGGGGTTCCCGGGTGTGTGTCAGTATTTACAGTGGGTCCCTGGGAGTGTGTCAGTATTTACAGCGGTTCTTCGGAACTGTGTCAGTTTTTACAAGGGTTTCCCAGGTGTGTGTCAGTATTTACAGTGGATCCTTGGGAGTGTGTCAGTGTTTACAAGAGGTCCCTGGAAGTGTGTCAGTATTTACAGGAGGTTCTTGGGTGTGTGTCAATATTTACAGGGGTTGCCAGGAGTGTATCAATATTTACAGGGGGTTCCCAGGAGTATGTCAGTATCTACAGAGGGCCCAAGAGTGTGTCAATATTTACAGAGGGCCCAAGAGTGTGTCAATATTTACAAGGGGTTCCCGCGAGTGTGACAGTATATACAGGGGGAACCCGGGAGTGTGTCAGCTTTTACAGGAGGTTTCTGGGAGTGTGTCAATATTTAAAGGGGGTTCCCGGGAGTGTGTCAGTATTTACAGGTGGGCCCCAGGTGTGTGTCAATAATTACAGGGTGTCCGCAGGAGTGTGTCAATATTTACAGCGGGTCCCCTGGAGTGTGTCAGAATTTACAGGAAGTTCCTGGGAAATTGTCAATATTTACAGCGGTCCCCAGGAGTGTGTCAGTATTTACAGGGAATCCCTGGGAGTGTGTCAGTATTTACAGGGGTTCCCCAGGACTGTGTCAGTATTTACAGGGTGTCCCCGGGTGTGTGTCATTATTTACAGTGGATCTCTGGGAGTGTGTCAGTGTTTACAGGAGTCCCCAAGAGTGTGTCAATATATATAGGGGTCCCTGGGTGTGTGTCAGTATTTATAGGGGCCCCCTAGTGCATTTCAGTATTTACATGGTGCCCCTGGGAGTGTGTCAGTATTTACAGGGGGTCCCTGGGAGCGTGTCATTATTTTAAGGGGGTCCCCAGGAGTGTGTCGATATTTATAGGGGGTCCCCAGGAGTGTGTAAATAATTAAAGTGGGTCCGTGGGAGTGTGGCAGTATTTACAGGAGTTTCCTGGGAATGTGTCAATATTTACAGGGGGTTCCCAGGTGTATGTCACTATTTACAGGGGTCCCTGGGATTGTGTCAGTATTTTCAGGGGGTCCCTGGGATTGCATCAGTATTTACAGGAGGTTCCTGGGAGTGTGTCAATATTTACAAGAGGTCCCTGGGAGTGTGTCAGTATTTACAGGGGGTCCCTGGGAGTATGTCAGTATTTACAGGCGTCCGCAGCAATGTGTCAATATTAACAGTGGGTCCCCAGGAGTGTGTCAACATTTACAGGGGGTGCCCAGGCGTGTGTCGATATTTACAGGGAGTTCCTGGGAGTGTGCCATTATTTACAGGGTGTCCCAAGGAGTGTGTCGATATTTAAAGGGGTCCCCAGGAGTGTGTCAGTATTTACAGGGAGTCCCAAGGAGTGTGTCAATATTTACAGGGGGTCCCCAGGAGTGTGTCAATATTTACAGGGGGTTCCCGGGAGCGTGTCATTATTTACAGGGAGTCCCAAGGAGTGTGTCAATATTTACAGGAGGTTCCTGGGAAATTGTCAATATTTACAGGTGTCCCCAGGATTATGTCAGTATTTACAGGGAGTCCCCAGATATGAGTCAACATTTACAGGGGGGCCCCAGGAATGTGTCAATATTTGCAGGGATCCCCAGGAGTGTGTCAGTATTTACAGGGGATCCCCAGGCATGTCTCAATATTTACAGGGGGTTCCCGTGAGTGTGTCAGTATTTACAGGGCGTTCCCGGGAGTGTGTCAGTATTTACAGGAGGTTCCTGGGAGTGTATCAATATTTACAGGGGACCCCAGGAGTGTGTCAGTATTTACAGGGGTCCCCAGGAGTTCGTCAATCTTTACAGGGTGTCCCAAGGAGTGTGTCAATAATTACAGGGGGTCCCTGGGAGTGTGTCATTGTTTTCAGGGGGTCCCCAGGAGTGTGTCAACATTTACAAGGGGTCCCCAGGAGGGTGTCAATAATTAAAGGTCGTCCCCAGGACTGTGTCAGTATTTACAATAGGTCCCTGGGAGTGTCAGTATTTGCAGGAGGTTCCTGGGAGTGTGTCAGTATTTACAGGAAGTTCCTGGGTGTGTGTCAGTATTTGCAGGCATCCGCAGGAATGTGTCAATATTTACAAGGGGTCCCCAGGAGTTTGCCAATATTTACAGGGGGTTCCCGGGAGTGGGTCAGTATTTACAGGCATCCCCAGTTGTATGTCAATATTTACAGGGATCCCCAGGAGTGTGTCAATATTTACAAGGGGTCCCCAGGAGTTTGCCAATATTTACAGGGGTTTCCTGGGTGTGTGTCAGTATTTACAGGGATTTCCTGGAAGTGTGTCAATGGCCCTGAAATTAGGATCGGGAGCTTGCCGCGCGTGCAAGCCCCGATGTGCACTCACCCGGCGCGCCGATATCTGAAGCCCGGGCCTGCTTGCATTTCCTGTCACTGGCCTGGTTCAGATGTCGGCGCGATGTGCTTACCTGATCCAGCGGCGTAGTTAGTGCGATGTGCTGGCTGGGATCAGGTGAGCACTGTGCAGCCAATCAGGGGAGGGAAAACTTCATTCATGAGTTTGAGAGTAAGAACTGTCAAACTCATGAAAAGTATGGGCTGCCAAAACACTACTTAAACTTTAAATAAAATTTAAAAAACATCCCACTGATTATATTAACTATAAATAAGTTTAAAAAAATATTTTAAACAATTAATCAAATTTTTGAAAAAATAAATTTTTTAAAAATAGGTTCTAAAACTAAACTTACCTTACTGTAAATTCTTTAAAAATAATAAACCTGTGGAAAATAAAATTCTAAGTTGTACTAAAAGACCACTTATCTGTAAAACTAAGTACATACGTCTGGTTTTTCCACGCGTAAAAACCGGAGGCCTTTACACTCGGGCAACTCTGGAAAAAAAAAAGGAATTTCAGCGGCACGCACTGCATCACAAGTCGCACGCGTTCTGCCTCTTAACCCCTTGGGTCAGACGACAGGAAATGCCGGTTTTCAGCGCATGCGCTGTGCATGCTGAAAACCGGCAATTCCTCCGGGCACACGCGTGAGTACCCCGTCCTTACTCACGCGTTGTGACAGGAATTACTGGGCCAATATTTATAGGGTACCCGGGTGTGTGTCAGTATTGATAGGGGTCTCTGGGAGTGTGTCAATATTTATAGGGGTCCCTGGGAGTGTGTCAGTATTTACAGGAAGTTCATGGGTGAGTGTCAGTATTGACAGGGATTCCTTGGGAGTGCATCAATATTTACAATGGATCCCTGGGACTGGTCGATATTTGCAAGTGTTCCCTGGGAGTGTGCTAGTATTTACAAGGGTTCCCCGGGTGTGTGTCAATATTTACAGTGCCCCCTAATGTGTATCAGTATTTACAGGGTGGCACTGGGAGTGTGTCTTTATTGACGTGGGGTCCCTGGGAGTGTGTCGATATTTATAGGGGGTCCCTGGGAGTGTGTCAGCATTTAGAGGAGGTTCATGGGTGTGTGTCAGTACTTACAGGCGTCCACAGGAATGTGTCAATATTTGCAGGGTGTCCCCAGGAGTGTTTCAATATTTACAGGGGTTCCCGGGTGTGTGTCAGTATTTACAGGGAGTCCCAAGGAGTGTGTCAATATTTACAGGCCTCGCAAGATTGTGTCAATATTTACAGGGGTTCCCAAGAGTGTGTCAATATTTACAGGAGTTCCCAGGTGTGTGTCAGTATTTACAGGGAGTCCCAAGGAGTGTGTCAATATTTACAGGGGGTTCCCGGTAGTGTGTCAGTATTTACAGGAGGTCCCCAGGAGTGTGTCAGTATTTACAAGAGGTTCCCGGGAGTGTGTCAATATTTACAGGGGGTCCCCAGGAGTGGGTCAATATTTACAGGGGGTCCCCTGGAGTGTGTCAGAATTTACAGGAGGTTCCTAGCAAATTGTCGATATGTACAGGAGTCCCCAGGAGTGTGTCAATATTTATAGGGGTCCCTGGGTGTGCATCAGTATTTATAGGGGCCCCCTAGTGCATTTCAGTATTTACATGGTGCCCCTGGGAGTGTGTCAGTATTTACAGGGGGTCCCTGGGAGCGTGTCATTATTTTAAGGGGGTCCCCAGGAGTGTGGCAATATTTGTAGGGGGTCCCCAGGAGTGTGTAAATAATTAAAGTGGGTCCGCGGGAGTGTGGCAGTATTTACAGGAGTTTCCTGGGAATGTGTCAATATTTACAGGGGGTTCCCAGGTGTATGTCAGTGTTTACAGGGGTCCCTGGGATTGTGTCAGTATTTTCAGGGGGTCCCTGGGATTGCATCAGTATTTACAGGGGGTCCCTGGGAGTATTTCAATATTTACAGGCGTCCGCAGCAATGTGTCAATATTAACAGTGGGTCCCCAGGAGTGTGTCAGTATTTACAGGGTGTCCCAAGGAGTGTGTCGATATTTACAGGGGTCCCCAGGAGTGTGTCAGTATTTACAGGGATTTCCCGGGAGTGTGTCATTATTTACAGGGAGTCCCAAGGAATGTGTCTGTATTTACAGGGGTCCCTGTGAGTGTGTCAGTATTTACAGGGAGTCCCAAGGAGTGTGTCAATATTTACAGGGGGCCCCCAGGAGTGTGTCAATATTTACAGGGGGTTCCTGGGAGCGTGTCATTATTTACAGGGAGTCCCAAGGAGTGTGTCAATATTTACAGGAGGTTCCTGGGAAATTGTCAATATTTACAGGTGTCCCCAGGATTATGTCAGTATTTACAGGGAGTCCCCAGATATGAGTCAACATTTACAGGGGGGCCCCAGGAATGTGTCAATATTTGCAGGGATCCCTAGGAGTGTGTCAGTATTTACAGGGGATCCCCAGGCATGTCTCAATATTTACAGGGGGTTCCCGTGAGTGTGTCAGTATTTACAGGGCGTTCCCAGGAGTGTGTCAGTATTTACAGGAGGTTCCTGGGAGTGTATCAATATTTACAGGGGACCCCAGGAGTGTGTCAGTATTTACAGGGGTCCCCAGGAGTTTGTCCATCTTTACAGGGTGTCCCAAGAAGTGTGTCAATAATTACAGGGGGTCCCTGGGAGTGTGTCATTGTTTTCAGGGGGTCCCCAGGAGTGTGTCGACATTTACAAGAGGTCCCCAGGAACGTGTCAATAATTAAAGGGGGGCCCCAGGATTGTGTCAGTATTTACAATAGGTCCCTGGGAGTGTCAGTATTTGCAGGAGGTTCCTGGGAGTGTGTCAGTATTTACAGGAAGTTCCTGGGTGTGTGTCAGTATTACAGGCATCCGCAGGAATGTGTCAATATTTACAGGGGGTCCCCAGGAGTTTGCCAATATTTACAGGGGGTTCCCGGGAGTGGGTCAGTATTTACAGGCATCCCCAGTTGTATGTCAATATTTACAGGGATCCCCAGGCGTGTGTCAATATTTACAGGGGTTTCCCGGGTGTGTGTCAGTATTTACAAGGATTTCCTGGAAGCGTGTCAATGGCCCTGAAATTAGGATCGGGAGCTTGCCGCGCGTGCAAGCCCCCGATCTGCACTCACCCGGCGCGCCGACATCTGAAGCCCGGGCCTGCTTGCATTTCCTGTCACTGGCCTGGTTCAGATGTCGGCGCGATGTGCTTACCTGATCCAGCGGCGTAGTTAGTGCGATGTGCCGGCTGGGATCAGGTGAGCACTGTGCAGCCAATCAGGGGAGGGGAAACTTCATTCATGAGTTTGAGAGTAAGAACTGTCAAACTCATGAAATGTATGGGCTGCCAAAACACTACTTAAACTTTAAATAAAATTTAAAAAGCATCCCACTGATTATATTAACTATAAATAAGTTTTAAAAAATATTTTAAACAATTAATCAAATTTTTGAAAAAATAAATTTTTTAAAAATAGGGTCTAAAACTAAACTTACCTTACTGTAAATTCTTTAAAAATAATAAACCTGTAGAAAAAAAAATTCTAAGTTGTACTAAAAGACCACTTATCTGTAAAACTAAGTACTTACGTCTGGTTTTTCCACGCGTAAAAACCGGAGGCCTTTACACTCGGGCAACTCTGAAAAAAAAAAGGAATTTCAGCGCGCACGCACTGCATCACAAGTCGCACGCGTTCTGCCTCTTAACCCCTTGGGTCAGACGACAGGAAATGCCGGTTTTCAGCGCATGCGCTGTGCATGCTGAAAACCGGCAATTCCTCCGGGCACACGCGTGAGTACCCCGTCCTTACTCACGCGTTGTGACAGGAATTACTGGGCCAATATTTATAGGGTACCCGGGTGTGTGTCAGTATTGATAGGGGTCTCTGGGAGTGTGTCAATATTTATAGGGGTCCCTGGGAGTGTGTCAGTATTTACAGGAAGTTCATGGGTGAGTGTCAGTATTGACAGGGATTCCTTGGGAGTGCATCAATATTTACAATGGATCCCTGGGACTGGTCGATATTTGCAAGTGTTCCCTGGGAGTGTGCTAGTATTTACAAGGGTTCCCCGGGTGTGTGTCAATATTTACAGTGCCCCCTAGTGTGTATCAGTATTTACAGGGTGGCCCTGGGAGTGTGTCTTTATTGACATGGGGTCCCTGGGAGTGTGTCGATATTTATAGGGGGTCCCTGGGAGTGTGTCAGCATTTAGAGGAGGTTCATGGGTGTGTGTCAGTACTTACAGGCATCCGCAGGAATGTGTCAATATTTGCAGGGTGTCCCCAGGAGTGTTTCAATATTTACAGGGGTTCCCGGGTGTGTGTCAGTATTTACAGGGAGTCCCAAGGAGTGTGTCAATATTTACAGGCATCGCAGGATTGTGTCAATATTTACAGGGGTCCCCAAGAGTGTGTCAATATTTACAGGGGTTCCCAGGTGTGTGTCAGTATTTACAGGGAGTCCCAAGTAGTGTGTCAATATTTACAGGGGGTTCCCGGTAGTGTGTCAGTATTTACAGGAGGTCCCCAGGAGTGTGTCAGTATTTACAAGAGGTTCCCGGGAGTGTGTCAATATTTACAGGGGTCCCCAGGAGTGGGTCAATATTTACAGGGGGTCCCCTGGAGTGTGTCAGAATTTACAGGAGGTTCCTAGCAAATTGTCGATATTTACAGGGGTCCCCAGGAGTATGTCAGTATTTATAGGGAGACACCAGGTGTGAGTCAATATTTACATGGGGTCCCTGGGAGTGTGTCAGTGTTTACAGGGGTCTACAGGTATGTGTCAGTATTTACAAGGGTCGCCAGGAGTGTGTCAGTATTTACAGGGGGTCCCAGGGATTTTGTCAGTATTTACAAGCAGTCCCTGGGAGTGTGTTAATATTTACAGAGGGTGCCTGGATGTGTGTCAGTATTTACAGTGGGACCCTGATAGTGTGTCTGCATTTACAGGGATTTCCCAGAAGTGTGTCAATATTTATAGGGTACCCGGGTGTGTGTCAATATTGACAGGGGTTCCCTGGGAGTGTGTTAATATTTACAAGGGTTCTCCGGGCGTGTGTCAATATTTATAGGGATCCATGGGAGTGTGACAGTATTTAAAAGAGGTTCATGGGTGAGTGTCAGTATTGACATGGATTCCTTGGGAGTCTGTCAATATTTACAATGGATCCCTGGGACTGTGTCGATATTTGCAGGGGTTCCCTGGGAGTGTGTTAGTGTGGTAAACCATTGTTTGTATTCCTGTTTGTCCTGTTTGTATTCCACTGTGTACATGCCTGGACATGCCTCGGCTGACTCCTCCCACAGGTCCTAGTATAAAGGTGACTGCTCCCCAGCCCTTAGTATCATGGACCGGTCGACCACGCGAGGCAGACCTCCATTCTGTTGTTAATAAAAGCCTTCAGTTACTCTTCTAACTCTCAGGGCTAGATTTTCAGTATAGGCAGTTTTGGGGCGCTAACCTTAGCGCCCGCCCGAAGTTAGCGCCCGCCCCAAAGTAGCGCCCCGTTGCCGGGAATTCAGTGGCTTCGCCCTAAGAGGTTGGTGGAGCGCTAAAAGAGGCGTTCCACTACTCTCTTTAGGCGCTAAGCCGGCGGTCCAGAGGGATAGCGCCCAGGCGGGGCGCAGCACGGGTGCGGTCATTTTTGCACTGACAGCAGACCCCGTGGTGCCGACCAGCTCTTAAAGGGGGAAGGGACGAATTGGTCTGCTGCCACGCCCTGCACACTGCAGCCTTGCAAAGAGGCCTCAACACTACTGCTCAGCCCCAGGGAGTCATGGCAACGCCAGAGAAGGCCCGTCAGCGTGCCCTGCGCTTCTCAGAGGGTGATCTGGACATAATGGTCACAGCTCTGGAGGTGAGGCGCAAGATCTTGTTTCCAGACAGTGGGAGGAATCCAACCCACCACGACTACACCAAAGCCTGGAAGCAGATCGCCCAGAGGGTGACGTTCACCGGCGAGGCCCCCAGGACCCACACACAATGCCGTAAGAAATACAACGATCTGACCAGGATTGTGAGGGTGAGTAGCCTTTCCAGTCTCCTCCTCATTCTTGCATGTACACCTGACATGATGGGCAAAGGGACCTGAAAGTCCTTTTGGCCAGCCCTCAGCCAGCAGCATTGGGACAGTCATGAGCATCAAATGGCCATTCGGCACTCTACACTTTGGCCAAGCTATTCCACCATGGGAGGCAGTGGACAGTACATCAGGGCTTCACTCTGTCCAAGCTATTCCACCATGGGAGGCAGTGCACACTACATCAGGGCTTCACTCTGTCCAAGCTATTCCACCATGGGAGGCAGTGCACACTACATCAGGGCTTCACTCTGTCCAAGCTATTCCACCATGGGAGGCAGTGGACAGTACATCAGGGCTTCACTCTGTCCAAGCTATTCCACCATGGGAGGCAGTGCACACTACATCAGGGCTTCACTGCGCACTTACAGCCCGTCCTTTCTCTTGCAGGCTAAAGTAGCGTTTAATCGACAGGCCCGTGCCAGGGGTGGCCGCGCCAAGCTGCAGAAGCTCACTCGGCTGGAGGAGCGCGTGTGTGTGCTCATGGGAGCACGTGTGATTGTCCCCACAGCGTGCGGTGTATCCGACCCTCCACTGCCCGGCAATGGTAAGGACCTCGCCTTTTGGCCCTCTCGCGTCGCACTGGCCCATCCGAGCTACCTCCTTTGCCACTGTCCCACCAATGCGCTGAATCCCACCAGTCCTAACTCCCTCGCTGACGCCGTCTCCTCACTCTGAAGCTACTCTTGTGCATTCCTGCTTTCAGCTGGTGACGACCAGGACCCTGAGGCTGCCAGTGACAGCACCTCCAACCAGGAGGAGGAGGAGGAGCAAGCCGGACCTTCGGGGGAACAGTCACGTCCCGCAGGAGAGGAGGAAATGCTCGACACCTCCTCACTGGACGAGTGCCTGGAGGAACTGTCGCAGGGCAATGCAGCTTCTGGGACCAGTGGCGTCCAGCCACCCAGCAGCCGTGCGCGTGGCCCGCGGCCTTCCCCCCAAAGGGGGGAAGGATCAGAGGGGAGTGCTGCTGCTCGGCACACTCGCCGTCACCAACGCGGCAAGGGTCCCCTAGTTCGGCCCCCTCCTCCCCAGCGGGAGAGTCGCGACTCCAGTCCGGACACCTTCACTTCGGAGGAGGTGCGGAAGCTCGATCAGATGGCCGACGACTCGGACCGGCGCCACACGGAGCTCATGAGCGTGGTGGGGCGCATGCCTGAGGCCATCGAGTCGCTGGCGACCAGTGTGCGCGAGTTCGGGGCAGCAACTGCCGCGACTGGCCGCATGCTAACTGATGCCGTCAAGACCCTGGCGGATGTGATGCGCGCGCACACCAGGACCACAGGGCCACTCACTGCTGCCACACGCGCTGTCTCAGGCAGGCATCGCCAGGGCAGGCGCCGCGCTGGACCATCCCAGCAAGCCGGCCGTCGGCTGATTGCTGCGGATCCTGCAGTGCGGGCCCGGCCAAGTGCCACCGCGCCACAGCACCAGCCAGCGCATCCCAGACGCCAGCTGGCCCACATTGCGCCATCCGTCGCCGCCATTCCCCCTCTGGGGCGTCAAGGGCAAGCGGCTGCAGCTGATGGTGGCCAGGCTCAGGTGCGCCACTTAGGAGACGGCCCCTCGAGGCCCAAACGCCGTGTAGGCCGCCCCCCAGCGGCATCTGGCGGAAGGGCATCTGAGCCTCAGGCGCCTTCCCCCAGCCTCGCAGCAGCCACTGGGCAGAGCTTGCGAAGGAGCAGCAGGCAGGGCAGGGGAGGCAAAATGCTGGCCAAGGTCTCGCCCTCGCGGGCCACTCAGTAGAGGGTGTGGCCAGCTTTCCTTTAATATGGCGGTGGCCATCTTTATTTTGCCCATGGTTGTGCTTTTGGAGGGCTTTTTTTTTGCGTTAGGCCGACGTTGAGGCCCGGTTTCAATAAAGGTGGAGTGGCTCCTCCCCAGTTTGTGGGAGTGAGTCGTTTGTTGGGCTTTTTGTGGGGCCCGTTTATTGTTTTTGGGGATTCATGTGGGAAGGGCTTTTCATTTTTGTTTAATAAAAAATTATCTTTATTCATGCAGTCTCCATGGTTGTTCTTCTTAGTGTTTGTTGGCTTCGCCGGCTGAGGGCTTGCGGAGCGGCTGCATTCATCTTCCCTCATGGCCCCTGGCCATTCCCTGACAGGGGGCTTAGAAGTACCGTGTAATAAGGTGGCGTCGTGCGGCCCTTGGCCCTGGTCGCTCCCTCCTGGGAACGTACTCCTGCTCCTCCTCCTCCTCCTCCTCCTCCTCCTCATGCTCCTCCTGCTCCTCCTCCTGAGGTGCTGGTCCAACGTCAGGTGGCAGTGCCTGAGTCCTGCGGATAGCCAGGTTGTGTAGCATGCAGCAAACCACCACAAATTGGGAGACCCGGTCCGGCGAATACTGGAGAGCTCCTCCGGAGCGATCAAGGCAGCGGAACCGCTGCTTGAGGACCCCAATAGTTAGCTCGATGATGTTGCGGGTGGTTTGATGGCTCTCGTTGTAGGCCTCTTCAGCAGCGGTCCTGGGCGCGCGGAGCGGGGTCATGAGCCAGGTGCACAAAGGATAGCCTTTGTCCCCGAGTAGCCATCCTCTTGGGGGAGGCTGTGCCTGGAACATGTCATGCACAGTACTCTGCCGCAGGATAAAGGCATCGTGGCTGCTGCCTGGGAAGCTGGCATTGACTGCCATGATGCGCTGCTTGTGGTCACAGACCAGCTGCACATTCAGAGAATGGTAGCCCTTCCTGTTGCGATACTGCTCGCCATGCTCCAGAGGGGCCCGCAAAGCCACATGCGTACAGTCAATGGCGCCCTGCACCAAGGGGAATTCCCCGAGTCTGGAAAATCCCAATGCGCGCTGATGCTGGCTCTCCAGGGCCATGGGGAAGGAGATGAATTGGCTTCTCCTTCTGAACAGTGCTTCGGTCACCTGGCAGATGCAGCGATGCGCGCCGTACTGGGAGATGTTTGCTATGTCCCCAGCAGCGTATTGGAAGGAGCCGGTGGCATAGAAGTTCAATGCCACCGTCACCTTCACTTCCACCGACAGAGACGTCCTGCACCTGAGCTTTGGCCGCAGATCTCGGCGAAGCAGGTGGCAGATCTCTGCAATCACCCCCTTTCGGAATCGGAGCCTTTTAACACATCGCGCGGCACTCATGTTTAGGTAGGAGCGCTGCTGGCGGTATAGCCTGACTGGGTAAGGCCTACGTGGCCGACGCCTGTAGCCCCCTCTGCCTCTAGCCAGGGCTGCCCCTCTCACAATGCGTCTGCGAGCCCTACGGACATGGAGCTGCAGCTCCGCGTTGGCACCCCATGCAACCCCCATCAAATCCTGGCAAACAGTCTAATTTCCAAATGGCCACTTGCAGCGCTGTTGCCTGAGTCCAAAAATACCTGGCTCTTGCTGCTTGAAACCAGTTAGCTATCCTCCTTGTTGTGTCTCCAGAAATGCGTTGCACAAGACTGTTTTCTGAAAAAAGGATGGCCTTTATACTGGAGAGGACGTTCCCTTTAATTAGCGCCCCCCGGGGCCCGCGCTGGTTGTGTTGCGTTCCTTTTTCCAAACGCTCCAGCCGCCCGCCGCACAATGGGGCGGTCCGACTGAAGTTTGCAATCGGGGCGGCCAAAGGGCGTTGCACGAGGATGTGACGTCATTTTCTGCGCACGCATCCGGGCGGGCGCTAAACTTTGCGCCGGCGCTAACGGGCAACTTAATTTGGGGCGGGGCGCAAACTGCGCTGCGCCCGGGCGCTACACGCATAGCGCCCGGAAATCACTTCTCTTAAGGCGCTAACTGCTGGCGCAAGCAACTGAAAATCTAGCCCAATGTCTTTTATGAGTAATTGATAGCGCATCAGTTAGTATTTACAAGGGTTCCCCAGGTGTGTGTCAATATTTACAGTGGCCCTCTAGTGTGTGTCAGTATTTACAGGATGGCCCTGGGAGTGTATCTTTATTGACAGGGGTCCCTGGGAGTGTGTCGATATTTACAGGGTGTCCCCGGGTGTGTGTCAGTATTTACAGGGCTCCCCAGGAGTGTGTCACTATTTACAGGGGTTTCCCAGGAGTGTGGCAATATTTACAGGGGGTCCCCAGTAGTGTGTCAGTATTTACAGGGGTCCGCGGGAGTGTGTCAATATTTACAGGGGGTCCCCAGGAGTGTGTCAATATTTACAGGGCTCCCCAGGAGTGTGTCAATATTTACAGGGGGTTGCCAGGTGTGGCAATATTTACAGGGGGTCCCCAGTAGTGTGTCAGTATTTACAGGGGGTCCCCAGTAGTGTGTCAATATTTACAGGTGTTACCCAGGACTGTGTCAGTATTTACAGGGGGTCCCTGGGAGTGTGTCATTATTTTCAGGGGTTCCAAGGAGTCTGTCAGTATTTAGAAGAGGTTCCTGGGACTGTGTCAGTATTTACAGGGAGTCCCCAGGAGTGTGTCAATATTTACAGGGGGTCCCCAGGTGTGTGTCGATATTTACAGGGGGTCCCCAAGTGTGTGTCAGTATTTAGAGGGTGTCTCTGGGAGTGTGTCAGCATTTACAGAGGATTTCTGGGTGTGTGTCAATATTTACAGGGGGTCCCTGGGCATGTGTCGATATTTACAGAGGTTCACTGGGAGTTTGTTTGTATTTACAAGGGAACCCTGGCAGTGTGTCAGTATTTACAGGAGGTTCATGGGAGTGTGTCAGTATTTACAGGAGGTTCATGGGTGTGTCTCAGTGTTTACTGGCGCCCGCAGGAATGTGTCAATATATACAGGGGGTCCCCAGGAGTGTGTCAATATTTACAGGCATCCCCAGGAGTGTGTCAATATTTACATGGGGTTCCTGGGTGTGTGTCAGTATTTACAGGGAGTCCCTGGGAGTTAATATTTACAGCGGGACCCTGGTAGTGTGTCAGTATTTACAGGGATTTCCCAGAAGTGTGTCAATATTTATAGGGTACCCTGGGAGTCTGTTAGTATTTACAAGGGTTCCCCAGGTGTGTGTCAATATTTACAGTGGCCCCCTAGTGTGTGTCGATATTCACAGGGGGTCCCTGGGAGTGTGTTAGTATTTACAAGGGTTGCCAGGAGTGTGTCAGTATTTACAAGGGTCACATGGAGTGTACCAGTATTTACAGGGGGTCCCAGGAATTTTGTCAGTATTTACAGGCAGTCCCTGGGAGTGTGTTAATATTTACATAGGGTGCCCGGATGTGTGTCAGTATTTACAGCAGGACCCTGGGAGTGTGTCAGTATTTACAGGGATTCCCGGGAGTTTATGAATACTTACAGGGTACCCCGGCATGTGTCAGTATTGACAGGGATTCCTTGGGAGTGTGTCAATATTTACAGAGTGTCCCTGGGAGTGTGTCGATATTTATAGGGGTCCCTGGGAGTGTGTCAGTATTTATAGGGGTCCCCAGGGTTGTGTCAGTATTTGCAGGGTGTCCCTGGGAGTGTGTCGATATTTACACAGGGTCCCTGGGCGTGTGTCAGTATTTACAGGGATCCCCAGGAGTGTGTCAATATTTACAGGGGTCCCCAGGAGTGTGTCAATATTTACAGGGGGTTCCCAGGAGTGTGTCGATATTTACAGGGGGCCCCCAGTAGTGTGTCAATATTTACAGGGGTCCCCAGGAGTGTGTAAGTACTTACAGGGGGTTCCCAGGAGTGTGTCGATATTTACAGGGGGTTCCCAGGAGTGGTAAAGTATTTACAGGGGGTTCCCGGGAGTGTATCAGTATTTACAAGGGGTTCCCGGGAGTGTGTCAGTATTTACAGGAGGTTCCTGGGAGTGTGCCAATATTTACAGAGGGTACCCGGATGTGTGCCTGTATTTGCAGGGGGACCCTGGGAGTGTGTCAGTATTTACAGGGATTTCCCGGGAGTGTATGAATACTTACAGGGTACCCGGGTGTGTATCAGTATTGACAGGGATTCCTTGGGAGTGTGTCAATATTTACAGAATGTCCCTGGGAGTGTGTTGATATTTATAGGGGTCCCTGGGAGTGTGTCAGTATTTATAGGGGTACCCGGGATTGTGTCAGTATTTTCAGGGAGCCTCTGGGAGTGTGTCGATTTTTACACAGGATCCCTGGGTGTGTGTCAATATTTACATGGGTCCCCAGGAGTGTGTCAATATTTACAGGGGGTTCCCAGGAGTGTGTCAATATTTACAGGGGGTCCCCAGGAGTGTGTCGATATTTACAGGGGGTCCCCAGGTGTGTGTCAGTATTTAGAGCGTGTCCCTGGGTGTGTGTCAGCATTTACAGAGGGTTCCTGGGTGTGTGTCAATATTTACAGTGGTTCACCGGGAGTGTGATGATATTTACAAGGGTTCACTGGGAGTGTGTTTGTATTGACAAGGGGTCCCTGGGATTGTGTCAGTATTTACAGGCGGCCGCAGGAATGTGTCAATATTTACAGAGGGTCCCCAGGAGTGTGTCATTATTTACAGGGGGTCCCCAGGAGTGTGTCAATATTTACAGGGGTCGCCAGGATTGTGCCAATATTTACAGGGGGTTCCCAGGAGTGTGTCAATATTTACAGGAGGTTCCTGGGAGTGTGTCAACCTTTAAAGGGGGTCCCCAGGAGTGTGTCAATATTTACAGGGGGTCCCCAAGGATTTGTCAATATTTACAGGAGGTTCCGCGAGTGTGTCAGTATTTACAAGGGGTTCCCGGGAGTGTGTCAGCATTTACAGCAGATTCCTGGGAGCGTGTCAGTATTTACAAGGGGTCCCTGGCAGTGGGTCAGTATTTACAGGGCTTCCACAGAACGGTGTCAGTGTTTACAGGGTGTCCGCAGGTGTGTGTCAGTATTTACAGTGGATCTCTGGGAATGTTTCAGTGTTTACAGGGGTCCCCAGGAGTGTTTCAATATTTATAGGGGTCCCTGGGTGTGTGTCAGTATTTACAGGGCCCCCTAGTGTATTTCAGAATTTACAGGGTGTCCCTGGGAGTGTGTCAGTATTTACATGGTGTCCCTGGGAGCATGTCATTATTTTCAGGGGGTCCCCAGGAGTGTGTCGCTATTTATAGGGGGCCCCCAGGAGTGTGTCAATATTTAAAGGGGTTCCCCGGGAGTGTGTCATTATTTACAGGAGATTCCTCGGAATGTGTCAATATTTACAGGGGGTTCCCAGGTGTACATCAGTATTTACAAGGGTCCTCGGGATTGTGTCAGCATTTTCAGGGGGTCCCTGGGAGTGTGTCGATATTTACAGGTGGTCCCTTAGAGTGTGTCATTATTTACAGAGGTCCCTGGGTGTGTGTCAGTATTTAACAAGGGTCCCCGCAAGTGTGGCAATATTTTCAGGGGGTCCCTAGGAGTGTGTCGATATATACAGGGGGTCCCTGGGAGTGCGTCAGTTTTTACAGGAGGTTCCTGGGAGTCTGTCAGTATTTACAAGCAATCCCTGGGAGTGTTTCAGGCATCTGCAGGAATGTGTCAATATTTACAGGGGGTCCCCAGGAGTTTGTCAATATTTACAGGGATCCCCAGGAGTGTGTCAATATTTACAGGGATCCCCAGGAGTGTGTCAATATTTACAAGGGGTTCCCGGGTGTGTGTCAGTATTTACCTGGAAGTCCCAAGGAGTGTGGCAATATTTACAGGGGATTCCTGGGAGTGTGTCAGTATATACAGGAGGTTACTGGGAATGTGTCATTATTACAGGGCGTCCCCAGGAGTGTGTCATTATTTACAGGTGTCCCTGGGAGTGTGTCAGTATTTACAGGGAGTCCCAAGGAGCGTGTCAATATTTACAGGGCATCCCCAGGAGTGTGTCAATATTTATATGGGGTCCCCAGGTGTTTGTCAGTATTTAGTGGGTGTCCCTGGGAGTGTGTCAGTATTTACAGCGGGTTCCTGGGTGTGTGTCAATATTTACAAGGGGTCCCTGGGAGTGTGTCGATATTTACAGGGGTTTACTGGGAGTTTGTATTTACATGGGGTCCCTGGGAGTGTGTCAGTATTTACAGGAGTTTCATGGGTGTGTGTCAGTATTTACAAACATCTGCAGGAATGTGTCAATATTTACAGGGGGTCCCCAGGAGTTTGTCAATATTTGCAGGCATCTCCAGGAGCGTGTCAATATTTACAGGGGGTTCCCGGGATTTTGTCATTCTTTACAGGGAGTCCCAAGGAGTGTGTCAATATTTACTGGGGTCCCCGGGAGTGTGACAGTATTTAGAGGAGTTCCCTGGGAGTGTGTCAATATTTACAGTGGGTCCCCAGGAGTGTGTCAATCTTTACAGGGGGTCCCCTGGATTGTGTCAGAAATTACAGTAGGTTCTTGGGAAAATGTGAATATTTACAGGTGCCCCGGGAGTATGTCAGTATTTACAGGGAGTCCCCAGATTTGACTCAATATTTACAGGGGGTCCCTGGGAGTGTGTCAGTATTTACAGCGGTTCTTCGGAACTGTGTCAGTTTTTATAGGGGTTCCCCAGGTGTGTGTCAGCATTTACAGGGATTTCCCAGAAGTGTGTCAATATTTATAGGGTACCCGGGTGTGTGTCAGTATTGACAGGGGTTCCCTGGGAGTGTGTTAATATTTACAAGTGTTCTCTGGGCGTGTGTCAATATTTATACGGATCCATTGGAGTGTGTCAGTATTTACAAGAGGTTCATGGGTGAGTGTCAGTATTGACATGGATTCCTTGGGAGTCTGTCAATATTTACAATGGATCCCTGGGACTGTGTCGATATTTGCAGGGGTACCCTGGGAGTGTGTTAGTATTTACAAGGGTTCCCCAGGTGTGTGTCAATATTTACAGTGGCCCTCTAGTGTGTGTCAGTATTTACAGGATGGCCCTGGGAGTGTATCTTTATTGACAGGGGTCCCTGGGAGTGTGTCGATATTTACAGGGTGTCCCCGGGTGTGTGTCAGTATTTACAGGGCTCCCCAGGAGTGTGTCACTATTTACAGGGGTTTCCCAGGAGTGTGGCAATATTTACAGGGGGTCCCCAGTAGTGTGTCAGTATTTACAGGGGTCCACGGGAGTGTGTCAATATTTACAGGGGGTCCCCAGGAGTGTGTCAATATTTACAGGGCTCCCCAGGAGTGTGTCAATATTTACAGGGGGTTCCCAGGTGTGGCAATATTTACAGGGGGTCTCCAGTAGTGTGTCAGTATTTACAGGGGGTCCCCAGTAGTGTGTCAATATTTACAGGGGTTCCCCAGGACTGTGTCAGTATTTACAGGGTGTCCCCGGGTGTGTGTCAGTATTTACAGTGGATCTCTGGGAGTGTGTCAGTATTTACAGGGGGTCCCTGGGACTGTGTCTTTATTTTCAGGGGTTCCAAGGAGTCTGTCAGTATTTAGAAGAGGTTCCTGGGACTGTGTCAGTATTTACAGGGAGTCCCAAGGAGTGTGTCAATATTTACAGGGAGTCCCCAGGAGTGTGTCAATATTTACAGGGGGTCCCCAGGTGTGTGTCGATATTTACAGGGGGTCCCCAAGTGTGTGTCAGTATTTAGAGGGTGTCTCTGGGAGTGTGTCAGCATTTACAGAGGGTTCCTGGGTGTGTGTCAATATTAACAGGGGGTCCCTGGGCGTGTATCGATATTTACAGAGGTTCACTGGGAGTTTGTTTGTATTTACAAGGGAACCCTGGCAGTGTGTCAGTATTTACAGGAGGTTCATGGGAGTGTGTCAGTATTTACAGGAGGTTCATGGGTGTGTCTCAGTGTTTACTGGCGCCCGCAGGAATGTGTCAATATATACAGGGGGTCCCCAGGAGTGTGTCAATATTTACAGGCATCCCCAGGAGTGTGTCAATATTTACATGGGGTTCCTGGGTGTGTGTCAGTAGTTACAGGGAGTCCCTGGGAGTTAATATTTACAGCGGGACCCTGGTAGTGTGTCAGTATTTACAGGGATTTCCCAGAAGTGTGTCAATATTTATAGGGTACCCTGGGAGTCTGTTAGTATTTACAAGGGTTCCCCGGGTGTGTGTCAATATTTACAGTGGCCCCCTAGTGTGTGTCGATATTCACAGGGGGTCCCTGGGAGTGTGTTAGTATTTACAAGGGTTGCCAGGAGTGTGTCAGTATTTACAAGGGTCACATGGAGTGTACCAGTATTTACAGGGGGTCCCAGGAATTTTGTCAGTATTTACAGGCAGTCCCTGGGAGTGTGTTAATATTTACATAGGGTGCCCGGATGTGTGTCAGTATTTACAGCAGGACCCTGGGAGTGTGTCAGTATTTACAGGGATTCCCGGGAGTTTATGAATACTTACAGGGTACCCCGGCGTGTGTCAGTATTGACAGAGATTCCTTGGGAGTGTGTCAATATTTACAGAGTGTCCCTGGGAGTGTGTCGATATTTATAGGGGTCCCCAGGGTTGTGTCAGTATTTTCAGGGTGTCCCTGGGAGTGTGTCGATATTTACACAGGGTCCCTGGGCGTGTGTCAGTATTTACAGGGATCCCCAGGAGTGTGTCAATATTTACAGGGGTCCCCAGGAGTGTGTCAATATTTACAGAGGGTTCCCAGGAGTGTGTCGATATTTACAGGGGGTCCCCAGTAGTGTGTCAATATTTACAGGGGTCCCCAGGAGTGTGTCAGTATTTACAGGGGGTTCCCGGGAGTGTATCAGTGTTTACAAGGGGTTCCCGGGAGTGTGTCAGTATTTACAGGAGGTTCCTGGGAGTGTGCCAATATTTACAGAGGGTACCCGGATGTTTGCCTGTATTTGCAGGGGGACCCTGGGAGTTTGTCAGTATTTACAGGGATTTCCCGGGAGTGTATGAATACTTACAGGGTACCCGGGTGTGTATCAGTATTGACAGGGATTCCTTGGGAGTGTGTCAATATTTACAGAGTGTCCCTGGGAGTGTGTTGATATTTATAGGGGTCCCTGGGAGTGTGTCAGTATTTATAGGGGTACCCAGGATTGTGTCAGTATTTTCAGGGGGCCTCTGGGAGTGTGTCTATTTTTACGCAGGATCCCTGGGTGTGTGTCAATATTTACATGGGTCCCCAGGAGTGTGTCAATATTTACAGGGGGTTCCCAGGAGTGTGTCAATATTTACAGGGGGTCCCCAGGAGTGTGTCGATATTTACAGGGGGTCCCCAGGTGTGTGTCAGTATTTAGAGCGTGTCCCTGGGTGTGTGTCAGCATTTACAGAGGGTTCCTGGGTGTGTGTCAATATTTACAGTGGTTCACCGGGAGTGTGATGATATTTACAAGGGTTCACTGGGAGTGTGTTTGTATTGACAAGGGGTCCCTGGGAGTGTGTCAGTATTTACAGGAGGTTCCTGGGATTGTGTCAGTATTTACAGGCGGCCGCAGGAATGTGTCAATATTTACAGGCATCCCCAGGAGTGTGTCAATATTTACAGGGTGTCCCCAGGAGTGTGTCAATATTTACAGAGGGTCCCCAGGAGTGTGTCAATATTTACAGGGGGTCCCCAGGAGTGTGTCAATATTTACAGGGGTCGCCAGGATTGTGCCAATATTTACAGGGGGTTCCCAGGAGTGTGTCAATATTTACAGGAGGTTCCTGGGAGTGTGTCAACCTTTAAAGGGGGTCCCCAGGAGTGTGTCAATATTTACAGGGGGTCCCCAAGGATTTGTCAATATTTACAGGGGGTTCCACGAGTGTGTCAGTATTTACAAGGGGTTCCCGGGAGTGTGTCAGCATTTACAGCAGATTCCTGGGAGCGTGTCAGTATTTACAAGGGGTCCCTGGCAGTGGGTCAGTATTTACAGGGCTTCCACAGAACGGTGTCAGTGTTTACAGGGTGTCCGCAGGTGTGTGTCAGTAGTTACAGTGGATCTCTGGGAATGTTTCAGTGTTTACAGGGGTCCCCAGGAGTGTTTCAATATTTATAGGGGTCCCTGGGTGTCAGTATTTACAGGGCCCCCTAGTGTATTTCAGAATTTACAGGGTGTCCCTGGGAGTGTGTCAGTATTTACATGGTGTCCCTGGGAGCATGTCATTATTTTCAGGGGGTCCCCAGGAGTGTGTCGCTATTTATAGGGGGCCCCCAGGAGTGTGTCAATATTTAAAGGGGTTCCCCGGGAGTGTGTCATTATTTACAGGAGATTCCTCGGAA
Source organism: Somniosus microcephalus (assembly GCF_052327205.1). NCBI lineage: Eukaryota > Metazoa > Chordata > Chondrichthyes > Squaliformes > Somniosidae > Somniosus > Somniosus microcephalus. The sequence continues at coordinate 101,847,002 of NC_140999.1, forward strand.
TGTGTCAATATTTACAGGGGGTTCCCAGGTGTATATCAGTATTTACAAGGGTCCCCGGGATTGTGTCAGCATTTTCAGGGGGTCCCTGGGAGTGTGTCGATATTTACAGGTGGTCCCTTAGAGTGTGTCATTATTTACAGAGGTCCCTGGGTGTGTGTCAGTATTTAACAAGGGTCCCCGCAAGTGTGGCAATATTTTCAGGGGGTCCCTAGGAGTGTGTCGATATATACAGGGGGTCCCTGGGAGTGCGTCAGTTTTTACAGGAGGTTCCTGGGAGTGTGCCAGTATTTACAGGAGGTTCCTGGGAGTCTGTCAATATTTACAAGCAATCCCTGGGAGTGTTTCAGGCATCTGCAGGAATGTGTCAATATTTACAGGGGGTCCCCAGGAGTTTGTCAATATTTACAGGCATCCCCAGGAGTGTGTCAATATTTACAGGGATCCCCGGGAGTGTGTTAATATTTACAAGGGGTTCCCGGGTGTGTGTCAGTATTTACCTGGAAGTCCCAAGGAGTGTGGCAATATTTACACGGGATTCCTGGGAGTGTGTCAGTATATACAGGAGGTTACTAGGAGTGTGTCATTATTACAGGGTGTCCCCAGGAGTGTGTCATTATTTACAGGAGTCCCAAGGAGTGTGTCAATATTTACAGGTGTCCCTGGGAGTGTGTCAGTATTTACAGGGAGTCCCAAGGAGCGTGTCAATATTTACAGGGCATCCCCAGGAGTGTGTCAATATTTATATGGGGTCCCCAGGTGTTTGTCAGTATTTAGTGGGTGTCCCTGGGAGTGTGTCAGTATTTACAGCGGGTTCCTAGGTGTGTGTCAATATTTACAAGGGGTCCCTGGGAGTGTGTCGATATTTACAGGGGTTTACTGGGAGTTTGTATTTACAAGGGGTCCCTGGGAGTGTGTCAGTATTTACAGGAGTTTCATGGGTGTGTGTCAGTATTTACAAACGTCTCCAGGAGTGTGTCAATATTTACAGGGGGTCCCCAGGAGTTTGTCAATATTTGCAGGCATCTCCAGGAGTGTGTCAATATTTACAGGGGGTTCCCGGGATTGTGTCATTCTTTACAGGGAGTCCCAAGGAGTGTGTCAATATTTACTGGGGTCCCCGGGAGTGTGACAGTATTTAGAGGAGTTCCCTGGGAGTGTGTCAATATTTACAGTGGGTCCCCAGGAGTGTGTCAATCTTTACAGGGGGTCCCCTGGATTGTGTCAGAAATTACAGTAGGTTCTTGGGAAAATGTGAATATTTACAGGTGCCCCGGGAGTATGTCAGTATTTACAGGGAGTCCCCAGATTTGACTCAATATTTACAGGGGGTCCCTGGGAGTGTGTCAGTATTTACAGCGGTTCTTCGGAACTGTGTCAGTTTTTATAGGGGTTCCCCAGGTGTGTGTCAGTATTTACAGTGGATCCTTGGGAGTGTGTCAGTGTTTACAAGAGGTCCCTGGAAGTGCGTCAGTATTTACAGGAGGTTCTTGGGTGTGTGTCAGTATTTACATGGGGTCCCCAGGAGTGCGTCAATATTCACAGGGATCCCCAGGTGTGTGTCCTTATTTACAGGGGGTCCCCAGGAGTGTGTCAATATTTACAGGGGTCGCCAGGAGTGTGTCAATATTTACAGGGGGTTCCCAGGAGTGTGTCAATATTTACAGAGGGCCCAAGAGTGTGTCAATATTTACAGGGGGTCCCCAGTAGTGTGTCCATATTTACAGGGGTCCCCAGGAGTGTGTAAGTATTTACAGGGGGTTCCCGGGAGTGTATCAGTATTTACAAGGGGTTCCCGGGAGTGTGTCAGTATTTACAGGAGGTTCCTGGGAGTGTGCCAATATTTACAGAGGGTACCCGGATGTGTGCCTGTATTTGCAGGGGGCCCCTGGGAGTGTGTCAGTATTTACAGGGATTTCCCGGGAGTGTATGAATACTTACAGGGTACCCGGGTGTGTATCAATATTGACAGGGATTCCTTGGGAGTGTGTCAATATTTACAGAGTGTCCCTGGGAGTGTGTTGATATTTATAGGGGTCCCTGGGAGTGTGTCAGTATTTATAGGGGTACCCGGGATTGTGTCAGTATTTTCAGGGGGCCTCTGGGAGTGTGTCGATTTTTACACAGGATCCCTGGGTGTGTGTCAATATTTACATGGGTCCCCAGGAGTGTGTCAATATTTACAGGGGGTTCCCAGGAGTGTGTCAATATTTACAGGGGGTCCCCAGGAGTGTGTCGATATATACAGGGGGTCCCCAGGTGTGTGTCAGTATTTAGAGCGTGTCCCTGGGTGTGTGTCAGCATTTACAGAGGGTTCCTGGGTGTGTGTCAATATTTACAGTGGTTCACCGGGAGTGTGATGATAGTTACAAGGGTTCACTGGGAGTGTGTTTGTATTGACAAGGGGTCCCTGGGAGTGTGTCAGTATTTACAGGAGGATCCTGGGATTGTGTCAGTATTTCCAGGCGGCCGCATGAATGTGTCAATATTTACAGGCATCCCCAGGAGTGTGTCAATATTTACAGGGGTCGCCAGGATTGTGCCAATATTTACAGGGGGTTCCCAGGAGTGTGTCAATATTTACAGGAGGTTCCTGGGAGTGTGTCAACCTTTAAAGGGGGTCCCCAGGAGTGTGTCAATATTTACAGGGGGTCCCCAGGAATTTGTCAATATTTACAGGGGGTTCCGCGAGTGTGTCAGTATTTACAAGGGGTTCCCGGGAGTGTGTCAGCATTTACAGCAGATTCCTGGGAGCGTGTCAGTATTTACAGGGGGTCCCTGGCAGTGGGTCAGTATTTACAGGGCTTCCACAGAACGGTGTCAGTATTTACAGGGTGTCCGCAGGTGTGTGTCAGTATTTACAGTGGATCTCTGGGAATGTTTCAGTGTTTACAGGGGTCCCCAGGAGTGTTTCAATATTTATAGGGGTCCCTGGGTGTGTGTCAGTATTTACAGGGCCCCCTAGTGTATTTCAGAATTTACAGGGTGTCCCTGGGCGTGTGTCAGTATTTACATGGTGTCCCTGGGAGCATGTCATTATTTTCAAGGGGTCCCCAGGAGTGTGTCGCTATTTATAGGGGGCCCCCAGAAGTGTGTCAATATTTAAAGGGGTTCCCCGGGAGTGTGTCATTATTTACAGGAGATTCCTCGGAATGTGTCAATATTTACAGGGGGTTCCCAGGTGTATATCAGTATTTACAAGGGTCCCCGGGATTGTGTCAGCATTTTCAGGGGGTCCCTGGGAGTGTGTCGATATTTACAGGTGGTCCCTTAGAGTGTGTCATTATTTACAGAGGTCCCTGGGTGTGTGTCAGTATTTAACAAGGGTCCCCGCAAGTGTGGCAATATTTTCAGGGGGTCCCTAGGAGTGTGTCGATATATACAGGGGGTCCCTGGGAGTGCGTCAGTTTTTACAGGAGGTTCCTGGGAGTGTGCCAGTATTTACAGGAGGTTCCTGGGAGTCTGTCAGTATTTACAAGCAATCCCTGGGAGTGTTTCAGGCATCTGCAGGAATGTGTCAATATTTACAGGGAGTCCCGTGGAGTGTGTCAGAATCTACAGGAATTTCCTGGGAAATTGTCAATATTTACAGCGGTCCCTAGGAGTGTGTCGATATATACAGGGGGTCCCTGGGAGTGCGTCAGTTTTTACAGGAGGTTCTTGGGTGTGTGTCAGTATTTACATGGGGTCCCCAGGAGTTTGTCAATATTTACAGGCATCCCCAGGAGTGTGTCAATATTTACAGGGATCCCCGGGAGTGTGTCAATATTTACAAGGGGTTCCCGGGTGTGTGTCAGTATTTACCTGGAAGTCCCAAGGAGTGTGGCAATATTTACACGGGATTCCTGGGAGTGTGTCAGTATATACAGGAGGTTACTAGGAGTGAGTCATTATTTACAGGGCGTCCCCAGGAGTGTGTCATTATTTACAGGAGTCCCAAGGAGTGTGTCAATATTTACAGGTGTCCCTGGGAGTGTGTCAATATTTACAGGGAGTCCCAAGGAGCGTGTCAATATTTACAGGGCATCCCCAGGAGTGTGTCAATATTTATATGGGGTCCCCAGGTGTTTGTCAGTATTTAGTGGGTGTCCCTGGGAGTGTGTCAGTATTTACAGTGGGTTCCTGGGTGTGTGTCAATATTTACAAGGGGTCCCTGGGAGTGTGTCGATATTTACAGGGGTTTACTGGGAGTTTGTATTTACAAGGGGTCCCTGGGAGTGTGTCAGTATTTACAGGAGTTTCATGGGTGTGTGTCAGTATTTACAAACGTCTGCAGGAATGTGTCAATATTTACAGGGGGTCCCCAGGAGTTTGTCAATATTTGCAGGCATCTCCAGGAGTGTGTCAATATTTACAGGGGGTTCCCGGGATTGTGTCATTCTTTACAGGGAGTCCCAAGGAGTGTGTCAATATTTACTGGGGTCCCCGGGAGTGTGACAGTATTTAGAGGAGTTCCCTGGGAGTGTGTCAATATTTACAGTGGGTCCCCAGGAGTGTGTCAATATTTACAGGGGGTCCCCTGGATTGTGTCAGAAATTACAGTAGGTTCTTGGGAAAATGTGAATATTTACAGGTGCCCCAGGAGTATGTCAGTATTTACAGGGAGTCCCCAGATTTGACTCAATATTTACAGGGGGTCCCTGGGAGTGTGTCAGTATTTACAGCGGTTCTTCGGAACTGTGTCAGTTTTTACAGGGGTTCCCCAGGTGTGTGTCAGTATTTACAGTGGATCCTTGGGAGTGTGTCAGTGTTTACAAGAGGTCCCTGGAAGTGTGTCAGTATTTACAGGAGGTTCTTGGGTGTGTGTCAGTATTTACATGGGGTCCCCTGGAGTGCGTCAATATTCACAGGTGTCCCCAGGAGTGTGTCCTTATTTACAGGGGGTCCCCAGGAGTGTGTCAATATTTACAGGGGTCGCCAGGAGTGTGTCAATATTTACAGGGGGTTCCCAGGAGTGTGTCAATATTTACAGAGGGCCCAAGAGTGTGTCAATATTTACAAGGGGTTCCCGCGAGTGTGTCAGTATATACAGGGGGTTCCCGGGAGTGTGTCAGCTTTTACAGGAGGTTCCTGGGAGTGTGTCAATATTTAAAGGGCGTTCCCGGGAGTGTGTCAGTATTTACAGGTGGGCCCCAGGTGTGTGTCAATAATTACAGGGTGTCCGCAGGAGTGTGTCAATATTTACAGGGGGTCCCAAGGAGTGTGTCAATATTTACAGGTGTCCCTGGGTGTGTGTCAATATTTACATGGGTCCCCAGGAGTGTGTCAATAGTTACAGGGGGTTCCCAGGAGTGTGTCAATATTTACAGTGGGTCCCTGGGAGTGTGTCAGTATTTACAGCGGTTCTTCGGAACTGTGTCAGTTTTTACAAGGGTTTCCCAGGTGTGTGTCAGTATTTACAGTGGATCCTTGGGAGTGTGTCAGTGTTTACAGGAGGTCCCTGGAAGTGTGTCAGTATTTACCGGAGGTTCTGGGGTGTGTGTCAATATTTACAGGGGTCGCCAGGAGTGTATCAATATTTACAGGGGGTTCCCAGGAGTATGTCAGTATTTACAGAGGGCCCAAGAGTGTGTCAATATTTACAAGGGGTTCCCGCGAGTGTGTCAGTATATACAGGGGGTTCCCGGGAGTGTGTCAGCTTTTACAGGAGGTTCCTGGGAGTGTGTCAATATTTAAAGGGCGTTCCCGGGAGTGTGTCAGTATTTACAGGTGGGCCCCAGGTGTGTGTCAATAATTACAGGGTGTCCGCAGGAGTGTGTCAATATTTACAGGGGGTCCCGTGGAGTGTGTCAGAATCTACAGGAATTTCCTGGGAAATTGTCAATATTTACAGCGGTCCCCAGGAGTGTGTCAGTATTTACAGGGAATCCCTGGGAGTGTGTCAGTATTTACAGGGATTCCTCAGGACTGTGTCAGTATTTACAGGGTGTCCCCGGGTGTGTGTCAGTATTTACAGTGGCTCTCTGGGAGTGTGTCAGTGCTTACAGGAGTCTCCAGGAATGTGTCAATATTTATAGGGGTCCCTGGGTGTGCATCAGTATTTATAGGGGCCCCCTAGTGTGTTTCAGTATTTACATGGTGCCCCTGGGAGTGTGTCAGTATTTACAGGGGGTCCCTGGGAGCGTGTCATTATTTTAAGGGGGTCCCCAGGAGTGTATGGCTATTTATAGGGGGCCCCAGGAGTGTGTAAATAATTAAAGGGGATCCGCGGGAGTGTGTCAGTATTTACAGAAGGTTCCTGGGAATATGTCAATATTTACAGGGGGTTCCCAGGTGTATGTCAGTATTTACAGGGGTCCCTGGGATTGTGTCAGTATTTTCAGGGGGTCCCTGGGATTGCGTCAGTATTTACAGGAGGTCCTTGGGAGTGTGTCAATATTTACAGGAGGCCCCTGGGAGTGTGTCCGTATTTACAGGGGGTCCCTGGGAGTGTGTCAGTATTTACAGGGGGTCCCTGGGAGTGTATAAGTATTTACAGAAGGTTCCTGGGAGTGTGTCAGTATTTGCAGGCGTCTGCAGCAATGTGTCAATATTAACAGTGGGTCCCCAGGAGTGTGTCAATATTCACAGGGGGTCCCCAGGAGTGTGTCAATATTTACAGGGGGTCCCCAGGAGTGTGTCAATATTCACAGGAGTTCCCAGGAGTGTGTCGATATTTACAGGGGGTCCCCAGGAGTGTGTCAATGTTTACAGGGGGTCCCCAGGAGTGAGTCAATATTTACAGGGGGTCCCCAGGTGTGTGTCAGTTTTTAGAGCGTGTCCCTGGGTCTGTGTCAGTATTTACAAAGGGTTCCTGGGTATGTGTCAATATTTACAGTGGTTCACTGGGAGTGTGTTGATATTTACAAGTGTTCACTGGGAGTGTGTTTGTATTTACAAGGGGTCCCTGGGAGTGTGTCAGTATTTACAGGAGGTTCCTGGGAGTGTGTCAGTACTTACAGGTTGCCGCAGGAATGTGTCAATATTTACAGGCATCCCCAGGAGTGTGTCAATATTTACAAGGGGTCCCCAGGAGTGTGTCAATATTTACAGGGGGTCCCCAGGAGTGTGTCAATATTACAGGTGTTAAGTCCGTGAATGTTTGAAACACGGACTAGCAGGAGAGAAACAAACAAGTCTTTACTGGTGAAAGGCATAAACGAAACAAACCAGCTGAGGCTCTCTAGCGCCTTTTATACAGGGGTGGTCACTGCCGGTACTGCAGTCTGAGACCAGTTATTCTCTTAAAGGTACATACACAACAATTCCTCCCCTTTTAGATAAACAGTACATAACATTCATTTAACAACTAATGATAACGAATTACAATCACAATTACTGTTGCTAGATACATTGGTTAAGTTTAAGCAATTATAAGTTCAGTCTTTGAGGAGGCTTCCTGATTCTGTCTGGATAACGCCTCTTTGGAGTATCAGGTTCTTCTGGCAATGTTGAGTCAGAATCAATGTCGTTGTTTGGTTCATCTGCTTCCAATATTACCGGTTCTGCGGTAGCTGCAATTGGAACGTCGATTTCATTACCAGGTGTATCAGATCGTGGTGTGGAGTTGACGTTTTCCAGTGACTCTAGAATCTGGTCAGCATGGCGTCTTACAATGCTCTCCCCAACGTCCACGGTATACATGAGAGGTCCTTGTCGTGTACAAATCGTTCCTGACTGCCATTTCTCAGTGCAGTAGTCCCGGGCCAAAACTGGTTGACCTACCTTAAAACTCCTGGTCGGCCTTTCATTCATATTCTGAAACTGCCTGTTCTCCACATCTCTTCGGACATTTGGCTTAACCAAATCCAAGCGGCATCGTAGTCTTCGATTGAAGAACATCATGGCTGGAGTTTGGTTGGTAACCGCATGTGTCGCATTCCGGTAGGCAAACACGAAGTTGTCCACCTTGTGTTGTAGGGGTATATCTTCATTACACATTGCCTTGATAGCCTTCTTGAATGTTTGGACAAAACTCTCGGCCAATCCATTAGTGGCTGGATGATATGGGGCAGATGTGTAATGCTTAACACCATTGTTCTTTAAGAACCTCCGGAACTCTTCAGACACAAACTGTGGTCCATTGTCAGAGCAAATCTGTTCAGGCAGCCCATTCCTGGCGAATATGGTTCGTAAAACTGCGATAGTTTTTTCCGTGGTGGTTGAGGACATTTTTATTACCTCTGGCCACTTTGAATGTGCATCCACCGCAATTAAAAACATCGAGTCCATGAAGGGACCAGCAAAATCAATGTGCACCCTTTGTCATGGAGATGAGGGCCACTCCCATGGATGCAGAGGAGCTTGTGGTGGGGTGTTTTGGACCTTCTGGCATCCTGCACAGCTCTTGGTCATCTCTTCGATTTCTCTATCGATTCCCGGCCACCACACAAACGCTCTGGCTAAGCTCTTCATTTTTACCCCACCCAGATAACTCTCATGAAGCTCATTGAGCACTCTACCCGTCAACTTAGGTGGAATTACTACTCTGGATCCACACATCAAGGTTCCTCTGCACACTGACAGCTGTTCTCTTCTTGGCGAAAATGCTGGCAGCAGTGGTTCGCCATGTGCTGGCCATCCCTTCACCGTTAAATCATAGACCCGTGATAGTGTCGGGTCATTCCGTGTTTCCTTTTCTATGTTTGCATTCGTCACAGGGAGACATTCGACTATGGTCGAGTGGAATAACTCCATTGGATCCACTGCAAGGTCTTCTTCTTCCACCGTCGGCAACGGTAGACGTGACAATCCATCAGCATTTCCATGCTGTTTAGTTCCCCTGTACTCGATGTCATATTGGTGTGCCCCTAGGAAAAGGGACCATCTCTGCAGTCGTTGTGCTGTCATTATCGGTACGCCCTTCTGAGGGTTGAAAATGGAGACAAGAGGTTGATGATCGGTTAGTAGAGTAAATTTTTGACCGTGCAGATAGCGATTGAACTTCTTCACCCCCCACACTAGGCTGAGGGCCTCTCTGTCAATCTGGGCGTAGTTATGCTCGGCAGAAGTTAACGAGCGTGACGCAAAAGCTATCGGCCTCTCCAAACCATCAAGGAATTTATGTGACAGTACCGCCCCAATGCCGTAGGGAGACGCATCACACGCCAGCCTGATTGGCAGTGCTGGGTTGTAGTGAGCCAATACTTCCTTCGAAGTGATTAAGTCCTTACTCTTCTGAAAAGCACGTTTACAATCATCGCTCCATTTCCATGCTACCCCCGTTCGTAGCACGGCATTCAGTGGATGCAGAATTGTCGACAAATTCGGCAAAAACTTATGATAGTAATTCACCAACCCGAGGAATGACCTCAGTTGCGACACATTTTCAGGCGCTGGGGCCTTAACAACCACTTCAATTTTGTCAGGGGACTTATGTAACCCCTCTTCATCAATCACGTGGCCACAATACGATACCTGTTTCTTAAAAAATTCGCACTTGGGGCGGTTGGCTCGCAGCCCATGTTCCCGTAGTCTAGTGAGCACCTGTTCTAGGTTGTTAAGGTGTTCACTGTCATCTTCACCTGTTACAAGGATGTCGTCCAAGTAACACTGAGTCCCCGGAATCCCTTGCAGGACTTGTTCCATCGCTCTTTGCCATATCGCCGGAGCCGATGCTACTCCGAATACCAATCGATGATACTGGTAAAGACCTTTGTGAGTGTTTATCGTGAGATACTTCCTAGAGGGCTCTTCAACCTCCATCTGCAAATATGCTTGTGCTAGGTCAATTTTTGTAAAACGCTTCCCTCCAGACAGTGAGGCGAAGATGTCTTCTATCCTTGGAAGAGGATATTGTACTGTGTGAAGGACAGGGTTCACCGTCACCTTGAAATCCCCACAGATGCGAAACTTCCTTGGCTCTCCGGACTTATTGCTTAACGTTTTCTTCATGACAGGAACGATGGGTGTCGCCCACTCGCTCCAGTCGACCTTAGACAACACGCCCGCCTTCTCCAGATTCTCCAGCTCTGCCTCGATGGCTGGACGAATTGCATATGGTACCGGTCTCGCTTTGAAAAACTTGGGAACTGCATTCTCTTCTATTTTTAACGAGGCGGTTACGCCTTTAAGCGTGCCCAGTTCTTATTGAAATACCTCTTTGGCGTTAGCTAAGATTGTTGACAATCGTCCAGGAGTGACGTCTTCATCTTTTTTACCGTCCACCGTCATTGCATGAATGGAATGCCAATCTAAGTTTATCTTCCTGATCCATTCCCGTCCCAATAACGGTGGTCCGCCATTTGGCAGTATGTAGAGATACAATTTCCGTATTTTCTTGCCATTGTATTCGACAGGCACCCTTATTTTTCCTCTGGGGTATACTTTTTGCCCCGTATACGTCGTCAAGACGATGGATGTCTCTCTCAAGTGTATGTGTGAAAATAGCCGCTCATAGTCTCGTCGATTCATGACGGTTAGCGCTGATCCTGTATCCAATTCCATTTTAACTTGGGACCCTGCTATCGTGAGGTTGACCCAAATGGTTCGGTGATCCTCTTTTGCGATTACATTGTGAAGTTTGAGACAGCTTAATCTCCTGTTCTCGGATTCACTATCGCTCATCTGGTCTTCGGAACTACTGTCCGTCATCTTTTGTACTTTCTTGTACGGTTCCTTAGTAGCCTTTTTGTTGTCGCTGGTCTTCTTCCCAGACCTACAAACTCGTGTAATGTGTCCAATCTTCCCGCATTGTCTGCATATTTTGTCTTTGGGCCAGCAGTCCTTCTGGTCATGGTTAGTTCTGCCGCAGCGATAACATTTTGCAAATCCCCATGGGTGCCGTATTCCTGTGGTTTTTGTTGAATTTCTGCAGCTCCCCTGGCTGCTGCTTCATACGATACTGCCACGCTGAAAGCCTTATCTAGCGTCAGCTCTTTTTCTGCGAGTAACTTCTTCTGTGTTCCTTCACTCAGGAGTCCACAGACAAATTTGTCCCGTAGGGTATCTGCCAGTCCTGCTCCGAACTGGCAGTGCTTTGATAGCTTGCGTAGTTCCGTAGATACTCAGCATTGCTCTCATCTTTGTGCTGAGTTCTCCTGTGGAATTTTAATCTTTCTGCTATCAACAGCGGTGCAGGGTTTAAGTGCTCCTGTAGAACAGCAACAATTTCGTTAAAACTCTTCGCCTTCAGTTTGGCTGGAGTAATCAGATCCCGCAATAGGCCGTACGTTCTAGCGCCCATTACGTTTAGCAATATTGATGCCTTTTTCCCCTCCGCTATTTCATTTGCCTCGAAATATACCTCGACTCTTTCCACATACGTGGTCCAGTCCTCCAATGTATTATCAAAAGCAGTGATACAGCCAGTCTTCGGCATCTTGCAAATCTAAAATGGCACCTCCCGCGCTTTGCCTTCTTCTCCGATTTAACAAAATGGCGCCTTCCGCGCTTTTCCTTCTTCCCCGCTGTTGTTAGCGCTGCTTTCCACGGTTTCTTGCGCGTATTCTTTTTCTTTTATTATTTTCCCGTCGTGGAGCGGACCCTCTGGAACACTTCCCTCCCTCTTCTGAGGTCCAAACGCTGCCCAGCTTCGAAACACCGGCCGCGCCCTGTATGCTCCACCCTCTCTCTCTCTCCTTGCTTCCCGACTCGCTGCCCGGCCCCGTTGCAGCCCAGGAAGGATCAGAGCACTACCTGCCACCAGCCCGATTAGCTGGGAAACCACGGACCGAGGAACCCAGCCTGGCTCTGGACAGTCGCTCCTGCAAGTTTTGAAATCGATGATTGACGGTCGACGCCCGTTTCTCGGGTTTCAATGGCCTATTTTTTTTTTTTCTTCTTTCTTCTGGCTCCGACCTTCAACATGTCGTCGGAGCTGCTGCTGAGTTGCAGGTGAGTTCGTTTCTAACTCGTCACCAGTGTTAAGTCCGTGAATGATTGAAACACGGACTAGCAGGAGAGAAACAAACAAGTCTTTACTGGTGAAAGGCATAAACAAAACTAACCAACAGAGGCTCTTGAGTGCCTTTTATACAGGGGTGGTCACTGCCGGTGCTGCAGTCTGAGACCAGTTATTCTCTTAAAGGTACATACACAACAACAGGGGTCGCCAGGAGTGTGTCAATATTTACAGGGGGTTCCCAGGAGTGTGTCAATATTTACAGAGGGCCCAGGAGTGTGTCAATATTTACAGGAGGTTCCTGGGAGTGTGTCAGCCTTTAAAGGGGGTCCCCAGGAGTGTGTCAATATTTACAGGGGGTTCCGCGAGTGTGTCAGTATTTACAGGGGGTTCCCAGGAGTGTGTCAGTAATTACAGGAGATTCCTGGGAGTGTGTCAATATTTACAGGGGGTTCCCAGGAGAGTGTCAGTATTTACAGGGCTTCCACAAAATGGTGTCAGTATTTACAGGGTGTCCGCAGGTGTGTGTCAGTATTTACAGTGGATCTCTGGGAGTGTTTCAGTGTTTACAGGGGTCCCCAGGAGTGTGTCAATATTTATAGGGGTCCCTGGGTGTGTGTTAGTATTTACAGGGCCCCCTGGTGTATTTCAGTATTTACAGGGTGTCCCTCGGAGTGTGTCAGTATTAACATGGTGTCCCTGGGAGCGTGTCATTATTTTCAGGGGGTCCCCAGGAGCGTGTCGATATTCATAGGCAGCCCCCGGGAGTGTGTCAATATTTAAAGGGGTTCCACGGGAGTGTGTCATTATTTACAGGAGGTTCATCGGAATGTGTCAATATTTACAGGGGGTTCCCAGGTGTATATCAGTATTTACAAGGGTCCCCGGGATTGTGTCAGCATTTTCAGGGGGTCCCTGGGAGTGTGTTGATATTTACAGGGGGTCCCTGAGAGTGTGTCATTATTTACAGAGGTCCCCGGGTGTGTGTCAGTATTTGCAAGGGTCCCCGGAAGTGTGGCAATATTTTCAGGGGGTCCCTGGGAGTGTGTCGATATTTACAGGGGGTCTCTGGGAGTGCGTCAGTATTTACAGGAGGTTCCTGGGAGTGTGCCAGTATTTACAGGAGGTTCATGGGAGTCTGTCAGTATTTACAAGCAATCCCTGGGAGTGTTTCAGGCATCTGCAGGAATGTGCCAATATTTACAGGGGGTCCCCAGGAGTTTGTCAATATTTACAGGCATCCCCAGGAGTGTGTCAATATTTACAGGGATCCCCAGGAGTGTGTCAATATTTACAGGGATCCCCGGGAGTGTGTCAATATTTACAAGGGGTTCCCGGGTGTGTGTCTGTATTTACCTGGAAGTCCCAAGGAGTGTGGCAATATTTACAGGGGATTCCTGGGAGTGTGTCAGTATATACAGGAGGTTACTGGGAATGTGTCATTATTTACAGGCATCCCCAGGAGTGTGTCAATATTTACAGGGGGTCCCCAGGTGTGTCTCAATATTTACAGGGAGTTCCCAGGAGTGTGTCATTATTTACAGGGGTCCCCCAGGAGTGCGTCAATATTTACAGGGAGTTCCCGAGAGTGTGTCATTATTACAGGGAGTCCCAAGGAGTGTGTCAATATTTACAGGGGGTCCCCAGGAGTGTGTCAATATTTATAGGGGGTCCCCAGGTGTGTGTCAGTATTTAGTGGGTATCCCTGGGAGTGTGTCAGTATTTACAGTGGGTCCCTGGGAGTGTGTCAGTATTTACAGCGGTTCTTCGGAACTGTGTCAGTTTTTACAAGGGTTTCCCAGCTGTGTGTCAGTATTTACAGTGGATCCTTGGGAGTGTGTCAGTGTTTACAGGAGGTCCCTGGAAGTGTGTCAGTATTTACCGGAGGTTCTGGGGTGTGTGTCAATATTTACAGGGGTCGCCAGGAGTGTATCAATATTTACAGGGGGTTCCCAGGAGTATGTCAGTATTTACAGAGGGCCCAAGAGTGTGTCAATATTTACAAGGGGTTCCCGCGAGTGTGACAGTATATACAGGGGGTTCCCGGGAGTGTCTCAGCTTTTACAGGAGGTTTCTGGGAGTGTGTCAATATTTAAAGGGGGTTCCCGGGAGTGTGTCAGTATTTACAGGAAGTTCCTGGGAAATTGTCAATATTTACAGCGGTCCCCAGGAGTGTGTCAGTATTTACAGGGAATCCCTGGGAGTGTGTCAGTATTTACAGGGGTTCCCCAGGACTGTGTCAGTATTTACAGGGTGTCCCCAGGTGTGTGTCATTATTTACAGTGGATCTCTGGGAGTGTGTCAGTGTTTACAGGAGTCCCCAGGAGTGTGTCAATATTTATAGGGGTCCCTGGGTGTGTGTCAGTATTTATAGGGGCCCCCTAGTGCATTTCAGTATTTACATGGTGCCCCTGGGAGTGTGTCAGTATTTACAGGGGGTCCCTGGGAGCGTGTCATTATTTTAAGGGGGTCCCCAGGAGTGAGTCGATATTTATAGGGGGTCCCCAGGAGTGTGTAAATAATTAAAGTGGGTCCGCGGGAGTGTGGCAGTATTTACAGGAGTTTCCTGGGAATGTGTCAATATTTACAGGGGGTTCCCAGGTGTATGTCAGTATTTACAGGGGTCCCTGGGATTGTGTCAGTATTTTCAGGGGGTCCCTGGGATTGCATCAGTATTTACAGGAGGTTCCTGGGAGTGTGTCAATATTTACAAGAGGTCCCTGGGAGTGTGTCAGTATTTACAGGGGGTCCCTGGGAGTATGTCAGTATTTACAGGTGTCCGCAGCAATGTGTCAATATTAACAGTAGGTCCCCAGGAGTGTGTCAGCATTTACAGGGGGTCCCCAGGAGTGTGTCAGTATTTACAGAAGGTTCCTGGGAGTGTGTCAGTACTTACAGGCATCCGCAGCAATGTGTCAATATTAACAGTGGGTCCCCAGGAGTGTGTCAATATTTACAGGGGGTGCCCAGGCGTGTGTCGATATTTACAGGGAGTTCCCGGGAGTGTGCCATTATTTACAGGGTGTCCCAAGGAGTGTGTCGATATTTACAGGGGTCCCCAGGAGTGTGTCAGTATTTACAGGGATTTCCCGGGAATGTGTCATTATTTACAGGGAGTCCCAAGGAATGTGTTTGTATTTACAGGGGTCCCTGTGAGTGTGTCAGTATTTACAGGGAGACCGAAGGAGTGTGTCAATATTTACAGGGGGTCCCCAGGAGTGTGTCAATATTTACAGGGGGTTCCCGGGAGCGTGTCATTATTTACAGGGAGTCCCAAGGAGTGTGTCAATATTTACAGGAGGTTCCTAGGAAATTGTCAATATTTACAGGTGTCCCCAGGATTATGTCAGTATTTACAGGGAGTCACCAGATATGAGCTAACATTTACAGGGGGGCCCCAGGAATGTGTCAATATTTGCAGGGATCCCTAGGAGTGTGTCAGTATTTACAGGGGATCCCCAGGCATGTCTCAATATTTACAGGGGGTCCCCGTGAGTGTGTCAGTATTTACAGGGCGTTCCCGGGAGTGTGTCAGTATTTACAGGAGGTTCCTGGGAGTGTATCAATATTTACAGGGGACCCCAGGAGTGTGTCAGTATTTACAGGGGTCCCCAGGAGTTTGTCAATCTTTACAGGGTGTCCCAAGGAGTGTGTCAATAGTTACAGGGGATCCCTGGGAGTGTGTCATTGTTTTCAGGGGGTCCCCAGGAGTGTGTCGACATTTACAAGGGGTCCCCAGGAGGGTGTCAATAATTAAAGGGGGTCCCCAGGATTGTGTCAATATTTACAATAGGTCCCTGGGAGTGTCAGTATTTGCAGGAGGTTCCTGGGAGTGTGTCAGTATTTACAGGAAGTTCCTGGATGTGTGTCAGTATTTACAGGCATCCGCAGGAATGTGTCAATATTTACAGGGGGTCCCCAGGAGTTTGCCAATATTTACAGGGGGTTCCCGGGAGTGGGTCAGTATTTACAGGCATCCCCAGTTGTATGTCAATATTTACAGGGATCCCCAGGAGTGTGTCAATATTTACAGGGGTTTCCCGGGTGTGTGTCAGTATTTACAAGGATTTCCTGGAAGCGTGTCAATGGCCCTGAAATTAGGATCGGGAGCTTGCCGCGCGTGCAAGCCCCCGATCTGCACTCACCCGGCGCGCCGACATCTGAAGCCCGGGCCTGCTTGCATTTCCTGTCACTGGCCCGGTTCAGATGTCGGCGCGATGTGCTTACCTGATCCAGCGGCGTAGTTAGTGCGATGTGCCGGCTGGGATCAGGTGAGCACTGTGCAGCCAATCAGGGGAGGGGAAACTTCATTCATGAGTTTGAGAGTAAGAACTGTCAAACTCATGAAAAGTATGGGCTGCCAAAACACTACTTAAACTTTAAATAAAATTTAAAAAACATCCCACTGATTATATTAACTATAAATAAGTTTTAAAAAATATTTTAAACAATTAATCAAATTTTTGAAAAAATAATTTTTTTAAAAATAGGGTCTAAAACTAAACTTACCTTACTGTAAATTCTTTAAAAATAATAAACCTGTAGAAAAAAAAATTCTAAGTTGTACTAAAAGACCACTTATCTGTAAAACTAAGTACATACGTCTGGTTTTTCCACGCGTAAAAACCGGAGGCCTTTACACTCGGGCAACTCTGAAAAAAAAAAGGAATTTCAGCGCGCACGCACTGCATCACAAGTCGCACGCGTTCTGCCTCTTAACCCCTTGGGTCAGACGACAGGAAATGCCGGTTTTCAGCGCATGCGCTGTGCATGCTGAAAACCGGCAATTCCTCCGGGCACACGCGTGAGTACCCCGTCCTTACTCACGCGTTGTGACAGGAATTACTGGGCCAATATTTATAGGGTACCCGGGTGTGTGTCAGTATTGATAGGGGTCTCTGGGAGTGTGTCAATATTTATAGGGGTCCCTGGGAGTGTGTCAGTATTTACAGGAAGTTCATGGGTGAGTGTCAGTATTGACAGGGATTCCTTGGGAGTGCATCAAT
This sequence comes from Somniosus microcephalus, assembly GCF_052327205.1. Lineage (NCBI taxonomy): Eukaryota > Metazoa > Chordata > Chondrichthyes > Squaliformes > Somniosidae > Somniosus > Somniosus microcephalus. The sequence goes on from NC_140999.1 coordinate 101,863,826, forward strand.
ATTTACAATGGATCCCTGGGGCTGGTCCATATTTGCAAGTGTTCCCTGGGAGTGTGCTAGTATTTACAAGGGTTCCCCGGGTGTGTGTCAATATTTACAGTGCCCCCTAGTGTGTATCAGTATTTACAGGGTGGCCCTGGGAGTGTGTCTTTATTGACATGGGGTCCCTGGGAGTGTGTCGATATTTATAGGGGGTCCCTGGGAGTGTGTCAGCATTTAGAGGAGGTTCATGGGTGTGTGTCAGTACTTACAGGCGTCCGCAGGAATGTGTCAATATTTGTAGGGTGTCCCCAGGAGTGTTTCAATATTTACAGGGGTTCCCGGGTGTGTGTCAGTATTTACAGGGAGTCCCAAGGAGTGTGTCAATATTTACAGGCATCGCAGGATTGTGTCAATATTTACAGGGGTCCCCAGGTGTGTGTCAATATTTACAGGGGTTCCCAGGTGTGTGTCAGTATTTACAGGGAGTCCCAAGGAGTGTGTCAATATTTACAGGGGGTTCCTGGTAGTGTGTCAGTATTTACAGGAGGTCCCCAGGAGTGTGTCAGTATTTACAAGAGGTCCCCAGGAGTATGTCAGTATTTATAGGGAGACCCCAGGTGTGAGTCAATATTTACATGGGGTCCCTGGGAGTGTGTCAGTGTTTACAGGGGTCTACAGGTATGTGTCAGTATTTACAAGGGTCGCCAGGAGTGTATCAGTATTTACAGGGGGTCCCAGGGATTTTGTCAGTATTCACAAGTGGTCCCTGGGAGTGTGTTAATATTTACAGAGGGTGCCTGGATGTGTGTCAGTATTTACAGCGGGACCCTGGTAGCGTGTCAGCGTTTACAGGGATTTCCCAGAAGTGTGTCAATATTTATAGGGTACCCGGGTGTGTGTCAGTATTGACAGGGGTTCCCTGGGAGTGTGTTAATATTTACAAGGGTTCTCTGGGCGTGTGTCAATATTTATAGGGATCCCTGGGAGTGTGTCAGTATTTACAAGAGGTTCATGGGTGAGTGTCAGTATTGACATGGATTCCTTGGGAGTCTGTCAATATTTACAATGGATCCCTGGGACTGTGTCGATATTTGCAGGGGTTCCCTGGGAGTGTGTTAGTATTTACAAGCGTTCCCCAGGCGTGTATCAATATTTACAGGGGGTCCCCAGGAGTGTGTCAATATTTACAGGGCTCCCCAGGAGTGTGTCAATATTTACAGGGGGTTCCCAGGTGTGGCAATATTTACAGGGGGTCCCCAGTAGTGTGTCAGTATTTGAAGGGGGTCCCCAGTAGTGTGTCAATATTTACAGGGGTTCCCCAGGACTGTGTCAGTATTTACAGGGTGTCCCCGGGTGTGTGTCAGTATTTACAGTGGATCTCTGGGAGTCTGTCAGTATTTACAGGGGGTCCCTGGGAGTGTGTCATTATTTTCAGGGGTTCCAAGGAGTCTGTCAGTATTTACAGGAGGTTCATGGGAGTGTGTCAGTATTTACAGGAGGTTCATGGGTGTGTCTCAGTGTTTACTGGCGCCCGCAGGAATGTGTCAATATATACAGGGGGTCCCTAGGAGTGTGTCAATATTTACAGGCATCCCCAGGAGTGTGTCAATATTTACACGGGGTTCCTGGGTGTGTGTCAGTATTTACAGGGAGTCCCTGGGAGTTAATATTTACAGCGGGACCCTGGTAGTGTGTCAGTATTTACAGGGATTTCCCGGAAGTGTGTCAATATTTATAGGGTACCCTGGGAGAGTGTTAGTATTTACAAGGGTTCCCCGGGTGTGTGTCAATATTTACAGTGGCCCCCTAGTGTGTGTCGATATTCACAGGGGGTCCCTGGGAGTGTGTTAGTATTTACAAGGGTCACCGGGAGTTTACCAGTATTTACAGGGGGTCCCAGGAATTTTGTCAGTATTTACAGGCAGTCCCTGGGAGTGTGTTAATATTTACATAGGGTGCCCGGATGTGTGTCAGTATTTACAGCGGGACCCTGGGAGTGTGTTAGTATATACAGGGATTCCCGGGAGTTTATGAATACTTACATGGTACCCGGGCGTGTGTCAGTATTGACAGGGATTCCTTGGGAGTGTGTCAATATTTACAGAGTGTCCCTGGGAGTGTGTCGATATTTATAGGGGTCCCTGGGAGTGTGTCAGTATTTATAGGGGTCCCCGGGGTTGTGTCAGTATTTTCAGGGTGCCCCTGGGAGTGTGTCGATATTTACACAGGGTCCCTGGGCGTGTGTCAGTATTTACAGGGATCCCCAGCAGTGTGTCAATATTTACAGGGGGTTCCCAGGAGTGTGTCAATATTTACAGGGGGTCCCCAGTAGTGTGTCAATATTTACAGGGGTCCCCAGGAGTGTGTAAGTACTTACAGGGGGTTCCCGGGAGTGTATCAGTATTTACAAGGGGTTCCCGGGAGTGTGTCAGTATTTACAGGAGGTTCCTGGGAGTGTGCCAATATTTACAGAGGGTACCCGGATGTGTGCCTGTATTTGCAGGGGGCCCCTGGGAGTGTGTCAGTATTTACAGGGATTTCCCGGGAGTGTATGAATACTTACAGGGTACCCGGGTGTGTATCAGTATTGACAGGGATCCCTTGGGAGTGTGTCAATATTTACAGAGTGTCCCTGGGAGTGTGTTGATATTTATAGGGGTCCCTGGGAGTGTGTCAGTATTTATAGGGGTACCCGGGATTGTGTCAGTATTTTCAGGGGGCCTCTGGGAGTGTGTCGATTTTTACACAGGATCCCTGGGTGTGTGTCAATATTTACATGGGTCCCCAGGAGTGTGTCAATAGTTACAGGGGGTTCCCAGGAGTGTGTCAATATTTACAGTGGGTCCCTGGGAGTGTGTCAGTATTTACAGCGGTTCTTCGGAACTGTGTCAGTTTTTACAAGGGTTTCCCAGGTGTGTGTCAGTATTTACAGTGGATCCTTGGGAGTGTGTCAGTGTTTACAGGAGGTCCCTGGAAGTGTGTCAGTATTTACCGGAGGTTCTGGGGTGTGTGTCAATATTTACAGGGGTCGCCAGGAGTGTATCAATATTTACAGGGGGTTCCCAGGAGTATGTCAGTATTTACAGAGGGCCCAAGAGTGTGTCAATATTTACAAGGGGTTCCCGCGAGTGTGACAGTATATACAGGGGGTTCCCGGGAGTGTCTCAGCTTTTACAGGAGGTTTCTGGGAGTGTGTCAATATTTAAAGGGGGTTCCCGGGAGTGTGTCAGTATTTACAGGAAGTTCCTGGGAAATTGTCAATATTTACAGCGGTCCCCAGGAGTGTGTCAGTATTTACAGGGAATCCCTGGGAGTGTGTCAGTATTTACAGGGGTTCCCCAGGACTGTGTCAGTATTTACAGGGTGTCCCCAGGTGTGTGTCATTATTTACAGTGGATCTCTGGGAGTGTGTCAGTGTTTACAGGAGTCCCCAGGAGTGTGTCAATATTTATAGGGGTCCCTGGGTGTGTGTCAGTATTTATAGGGGCCCCCTAGTGCATTTCAGTATTTACATGGTGCCCCTGGGAGTGTGTCAGTATTTACAGGGGGTCCCTGGGAGCGTGTCATTATTTTAAGGGGGTCCCCAGGAGTGAGTCGATATTTATAGGGGGTCCCCAGGAGTGTGTAAATAATTAAAGTGGGTCCGCGGGAGTGTGGCAGTATTTACAGGAGTTTCCTGGGAATGTGTCAATATTTACAGGGGGTTCCCAGGTGTATGTCAGTATTTACAGGGGTCCCTGGGATTGTGTCAGTATTTTCAGGGGGTCCCTGGGATTGCATCAGTATTTACAGGAGGTTCCTGGGAGTGTGTCAATATTTACAAGAGGTCCCTGGGAGTGTGTCAGTATTTACAGGGGGTCCCTGGGAGTATGTCAGTATTTACAGGTGTCCGCAGCAATGTGTCAATATTAACAGTAGGTCCCCAGGAGTGTGTCAGCATTTACAGGGGGTCCCCAGGAGTGTGTCAGTATTTACAGAAGGTTCCTGGGAGTGTGTCAGTACTTACAGGCATCCGCAGCAATGTGTCAATATTAACAGTGGGTCCCCAGGAGTGTGTCAATATTTACAGGGGGTGCCCAGGCGTGTGTCGATATTTACAGGGAGTTCCCGGGAGTGTGCCATTATTTACAGGGTGTCCCAAGGAGTGTGTCGATATTTACAGGGGTCCCCAGGAGTGTGTCAGTATTTACAGGGATTTCCCGGGAATGTGTCATTATTTACAGGGAGTCCCAAGGAATGTGTCTGTATTTACAGGGGTCCCTGTGAGTGTGTCAGTATTTACAGGGAGACCGAAGGAGTGTGTCAATATTTACAGGGGGTCCCCAGGAGTGTGTCAATATTTACAGGGGGTTCCCGGGAGCGTGTCATTATTTACAGGGAGTCCCAAGGAGTGTGTCAATATTTACAGGAGGTTCCTAGGAAATTGTCAATATTTACAGGTGTCCCCAGGATTATGTCAGTATTTACAGGGAGTCACCAGATATGAGCTAACATTTACAGGGGGGCCCCAGGAATGTGTCAATATTTGCAGGGATCCCTAGGAGTGTGTCAGTATTTACAGGGGATCCCCAGGCATGTCTCAATATTTACAGGGGGTCCCCGTGAGTGTGTCAGTATTTACAGGGCGTTCCCGGGAGTGTGTCAGTATTTACAGGAGGTTCCTGGGAGTGTATCAATATTTACAGGGGACCCCAGGAGTGTGTCAGTATTTACAGGGGTCCCCAGGAGTTTGTCAATCTTTACAGGGTGTCCCAAGGAGTGTGTCAATAGTTACAGGGGATCCCTGGGAGTGTGTCATTGTTTTCAGGGGGTCCCCAGGAGTGTGTCGACATTTACAAGGGGTCCCCAGGAGGGTGTCAATAATTAAAGGGGGTCCCCAGGATTGTGTCAATATTTACAATAGGTCCCTGGGAGTGTCAGTATTTGCAGGAGGTTCCTGGGAGTGTGTCAGTATTTACAGGAAGTTCCTGGATGTGTGTCAGTATTTACAGGCATCCGCAGGAATGTGTCAATATTTACAGGGGGTCCCCAGGAGTTTGCCAATATTTACAGGGGGTTCCCGGGAGTGGGTCAGTATTTACAGGCATCCCCAGTTGTATGTCAATATTTACAGGGATCCCCAGGAGTGTGTCAATATTTACAGGGGTTTCCCGGGTGTGTGTCAGTATTTACAAGGATTTCCTGGAAGCGTGTCAATGGCCCTGAAATTAGGATCGGGAGCTTGCCGCGCGTGCAAGCCCCCGATCTGCACTCACCCGGCGCGCCGACATCTGAAGCCCGGGCCTGCTTGCATTTCCTGTCACTGGCCCGGTTCAGATGTCGGCGCGATGTGCTTACCTGATCCAGCGGCGTAGTTAGTGCGATGTGCCGGCTGGGATCAGGTGAGCACTGTGCAGCCAATCAGGGGAGGGGAAACTTCATTCATGAGTTTGAGAGTAAGAACTGTCAAACTCATGAAAAGTATGGGCTGCCAAAACACTACTTAAACTTTAAATAAAATTTAAAAAACATCCCACTGATTATATTAACTATAAATAAGTTTTAAAAAATATTTTAAACAATTAATCAAATTTTTGAAAAAATAATTTTTTTAAAAATAGGGTCTAAAACTAAACTTACCTTACTGTAAATTCTTTAAAAATAATAAACCTGTAGAAAAAAAAATTCTAAGTTGTACTAAAAGACCACTTATCTGTAAAACTAAGTACATACGTCTGGTTTTTCCACGCGTAAAAACCGGAGGCCTTTACACTCGGGCAACTCTGAAAAAAAAAAGGAATTTCAGCGCGCACGCACTGCATCACAAGTCGCACGCGTTCTGCCTCTTAACCCCTTGGGTCAGACGACAGGAAATGCCGGTTTTCAGCGCATGCGCTGTGCATGCTGAAAACCGGCAATTCCTCCGGGCACACGCGTGAGTACCCCGTCCTTACTCACGCGTTGTGACAGGAATTACTGGGCCAATATTTATAGGGTACCCGGGTGTGTGTCAGTATTGATAGGGGTCTCTGGGAGTGTGTCAATATTTATAGGGGTCCCTGGGAGTGTGTCAGTATTTACAGGAAGTTCATGGGTGAGTGTCAGTATTGACAGGGATTCCTTGGGAGTGCATCAATATTTACAATGGATCCCTGGGGCTGGTCCATATTTGCAAGTGTTCCCTGGGAGTGTGCTAGTATTTACAAGGGTTCCCCGGGTGTGTGTCAATATTTACAGTGCCCCCTAGTGTGTATCAGTATTTACAGGGTGGCCCTGGGAGTGTGTCTTTATTGACATGGGGTCCCTGGGAGTGTGTCGATATTTATAGGGGGTCCCTGGGAGTGTGTCAGCATTTAGAGGAGGTTCATGGGTGTGTGTCAGTACTTACAGGCGTCCGCAGGAATGTGTCAATATTTGTAGGGTGTCCCCAGGAGTGTTTCAATATTTACAGGGGTTCCCGGGTGTGTGTCAGTATTTACAGGGAGTCCCAAGGAGTGTGTCAATATTTACAGGCATCGCAGGATTGTGTCAATATTTACAGGGGTCCCCAGGTGTGTGTCAATATTTACAGGGGTTCCCAGGTGTGTGTCAGTATTTACAGGGAGTCCCAAGGAGTGTGTCAATATTTACAGGGGGTTCCTGGTAGTGTGTCAGTATTTACAGGAGGTCCCCAGGAGTGTGTCAGTATTTACAAGAGGTCCCCAGGAGTATGTCAGTATTTATAGGGAGACCCCAGGTGTGAGTCAATATTTACATGGGGTCCCTGGGAGTGTGTCAGTGTTTACAGGGGTCTACAGGTATGTGTCAGTATTTACAAGGGTCGCCAGGAGTGTATCAGTATTTACAGGGGGTCCCAGGGATTTTGTCAGTATTCACAAGTGGTCCCTGGGAGTGTGTTAATATTTACAGAGGGTGCCTGGATGTGTGTCAGTATTTACAGCGGGACCCTGGTAGCGTGTCAGCGTTTACAGGGATTTCCCAGAAGTGTGTCAATATTTATAGGGTACCCGGGTGTGTGTCAGTATTGACAGGGGTTCCCTGGGAGTGTGTTAATATTTACAAGGGTTCTCTGGGCGTGTGTCAATATTTATAGGGATCCCTGGGAGTGTGTCAGTATTTACAAGAGGTTCATGGGTGAGTGTCAGTATTGACATGGATTCCTTGGGAGTCTGTCAATATTTACAATGGATCCCTGGGACTGTGTCGATATTTGCAGGGGTTCCCTGGGAGTGTGTTAGTATTTACAAGGGTTCCCCAGGCGTGTATCAATATTTACAGGGGGTCCCCAGGAGTGTGTCAATATTTACAGGGCTCCCCAGGAGTGTGTCAATATTTACAGGGGGTTCCCAGGTGTGGCAATATTTACAGGGGGTCCCCAGTAGTGTGTCAGTATTTGAAGGGGGTCCCCAGTAGTGTGTCAATATTTACAGGGGTTCCCCAGGACTGTGTCAGTATTTACAGGGTGTCCCCGGGTGTGTGTCAGTATTTACAGTGGATCTCTGGGAGTCTGTCAGTATTTACAGGGGGTCCCTGGGAGTGTGTCATTATTTTCAGGGGTTCCAAGGAGTCTGTCAGTATTTACAGGAGGTTCATGGGAGTGTGTCAGTATTTACAGGAGGTTCATGGGTGTGTCTCAGTGTTTACTGGCGCCCGCAGGAATGTGTCAATATATACAGGGGGTCCCTAGGAGTGTGTCAATATTTACAGGCATCCCCAGGAGTGTGTCAATATTTACACGGGGTTCCTGGGTGTGTGTCAGTATTTACAGGGAGTCCCTGGGAGTTAATATTTACAGCGGGACCCTGGTAGTGTGTCAGTATTTACAGGGATTTCCCGGAAGTGTGTCAATATTTATAGGGTACCCTGGGAGAGTGTTAGTATTTACAAGGGTTCCCCGGGTGTGTGTCAATATTTACAGTGGCCCCCTAGTGTGTGTCGATATTCACAGGGGGTCCCTGGGAGTGTGTTAGTATTTACAAGGGTCACCGGGAGTTTACCAGTATTTACAGGGGGTCCCAGGAATTTTGTCAGTATTTAAAGGCAGTCCCTGGGAGTGTGTTAATATTTACATAGGGTGCCCGGATGTGTGTCAGTATTTACAGCGGGACCCTGGGAGTGTGTTAGTATATACAGGGATTCCCGGGAGTTTATGAATACTTACATGGTACCCGGGCGTGTGTCAGTATTGACAGGGATTCCTTGGGAGTGTGTCAATATTTACAGAGTGTCCCTGGGAGTGTGTCGATATTTATAGGGGTCCCTGGGAGTGTGTCAGTATTTATAGGGGTCCCCGGGGTTGTGTCAGTATTTTCAGGGTGCCCCTGGGAGTGTGTCGATATTTACACAGGGTCCCTGGGCGTGTGTCAGTATTTAAAGGGATCCCCAGGAGTGTGTCAATATTTACAGGGGTCCCCAGGAGTGTGTCAATATTTACAGGGGGTTCCCAGGAGTGTGTCAATATTTACAGGGGGTCCCCAGTAGTGTGTCAATATTTACAGGGGTCCCCAGGAGTGTGTAAGTACTTACAGGGGGTTCCCGGGAGTGTATCAGTATTTACAAGGGGTTCCCGGGAGTGTGTCAGTATTTACAGGAGGTTCCTGGGAGTGTGCCAATATTTACAGAGGGTACCCGGATGTGTGCCTGTATTTGCAGGGGGACCCTGGGAGTGTGTCAGTATTTACAGGGATTTCCCGGGAGTGTATGAATACTTACAGGGTACCCGGGTGTGTATCAGTATTGACAGGGATCCCTTGGGAGTGTGTCAATATTTACAGAGTGTCCCTGGGAGTGTGTTGATATTTATAGGGGTCCCTGGGAGTGTGTCAGTATTTATAGGGGTACCCGGGATTGTGTCAGTATTTTCAGGGGGCCTCTGGGAGTGTGTCGATTTTTACACAGGATCCCTGGGTGTGTGTCAATATTTACATGGGTCCCCAGGAGTGTGTCAATAGTTACAGGGGGTTCCCAGGAGTGTGTCAATATTTACAGGGAGTCCCCAGTAGTATGTCAATATTTACAGGGGTCCCCACGAGTGTGTAAGTATTTACAGGGGGTTCCCGGGAGTGTGTCAGTATTTACAGGGGGTCCCCAGGAGTGTGTCAATATTTACAAGGTCGCCCCCGGAGTGTGTCAATATTTACAAGGGGTCACCTGGAGTGTGTCAGAATTTACAGGGGTTCCCTAGGACTGTGACAGTATTTACAGGGTGTCCCCAGGTGTGTGTCAGTCTTTGCAGGAGGTTCCTGGGAGTGTGTCAGTATTTAGAAGAGGTCCCTGGGAGTGTGTCAGTATTTACAGGATGTCCCCAGGTGTGTGTCAGTATTTACATGAGGTTCCTGGGAGTGTGTCAGTATTTACAGGAGGTTCCTGGGAGTGTGTCAGTATTTAGAAGAGGGCTCTGGGAGTGTGTCAGTATTTACAGGAGGTCCCTGGGAGTGTGTCAGTATTTACTGGAGGTTCATGGGTGTGTGTCAGTATTTACAGGCATCCGCAGGAATGTGTCAATATGTACATAGAAACATAGAAACATAGAAACATAGAAGATAGGAGCAGGAGTCGGCCATTCGGCCCTTCGAGCCTGCTCTGCCATTCAATGAGATCATGGCTGATCATCCAAATTCAGTACCCTGTCCCTGCCTTCTCCCCATATCCCTTGATCCCTTTAGCCTTAAGAAATATATCCAACTGTTTTTTGAATATATTTAATGAACTGGCCTCCACCGCCCTCTGTGGCAGAGAATTCCACAGGTTCACCACTCTCTGGGTGAAGAAATTCCTCCTCATTTCAGTCCTAAATGGCTTACCCCTTATCCTTAGACTATGACCCCTGGTTCTGGACTCCCCGACCATCAGAAACATCCTTCCTGCATCTAGTCTGTCCAGGCCTGACAGAATTTTATAAGTTTCGATGAGATCCCCTCTCAATCTTCTAAACACCAGTGAGTATAAGCCCAATCGACACAATCTCTCCTCATACGTCATTCCTGCCATCCCAGGTATCAGCCTGGTGAATCTTCGCTGCACTCCTTCCATGGCAAGAACGTCCTTCCTCAGGTAAGGCGACCAAAACTGCACACAGTACTCAAGGTGCGGTCTCACCAAGGCCCTGTACAACTGTAGCAAGACATCCTTGTTCCTGTACTCGAACCCTCTTGCTACGAAGGCCAACATACCATTTGCCTTCTTAACCGCCTGCTGCACCTGCATGCTTACCTTCAGCGACTGGTGCACAAGAACACCCAGGTCTCTTTGCACTTCACCTTCTCCCAATCTATTGCCATTCAAATAATAATCTGCCTTCCTGTTTTTGCCACCAAAGTGGATAACCTCACATTTATCCACATTATAGTGCATTTGCCATGTTTCTGCCCAATCACCCAATCTGTCCAAATCGTACTGGAGTTTCACGACATCCTCCTCACAGCTTACGCTCCCACCCAGCTTTGTGTCATCTGCAAATTTGGAGATATTACATCCAATTCCCTTGTCCAGATCATTAATATATATTGTGAACAGCTGGGGTCCTAGGACCGATCCTTGTGGTACCCCACGAGTCACTGCCTGCCACTCGGAAAATGACCCGTTTATTCCAACTCTTTGCTTTCTGTCCGCCAACCAGTTCTCTATCCAAGTCAATACCTTGCCCCCAATCCCATGTGCCTTAATTTTGCACGCTAATCTCTTATGTGGGACCTTATCGAAAGCCTTCTGAAAGTCCAAATACACCACATCCACTGGTTCTCCCTTATCTATTTTAGCAGTTACATCCTCAAAAAATTCCAGTAGATTAGTCAAGCATGATTTACCTTTTGTAAATCCATGTTGACTTTGTCCGATCCTGTCACTGCTTACCAAGTGCTCTGCTATTACATCTTTTATAATAGATTCTAGCATTTTCCCCACTACCGATGTCAGGCTTACCGGTCTATAATTCCCCGCTTTTTCTCGACCACCTTTTTTGAATAGTGGGGTAACATTCGCTACCCTCCAATCCATGGGTACTGTTCCAGAGTCTATGGAGTTCTGGAAGATGACCAGCAATGCATCTACTATTTCCAGGGCCACTTCCTTAAGTACCCTGGGATGTAGATTATCAGGCCCTGGGGATTTATCGGCCTTCAGTCCCATCAATTTTCCTAACACCATTTCCCTACAAATACAGATTTCTTTCAGTTCCACCCTTTCATCAGGCCCTATGTTCCCCGGCATCTCTTGGAGGTTATTTGTGTCCTCCTTTGTGAAGACAGAACCAAAGTATGAATTTAGTTGGTCTGCCATTTCTTTGTTTCCCATTATAAATTCCCCTGATTCTGACTGTAAGGGACCTACGCTTGACTTCACCAATCTTTTTCTCTTCACATATCTATAAAAGCTTTTACAGTCAGTTTTTATGTTCCTTGCCAGCTTACTCTCATAATCTATTTTCCCTTTCTTAATTAATCCCTTTGTCCTCCTTTGTTGAATCCTAAACTGCTCCCAATCCTCAGGATTAATGCTTTTTCTGGCCAATTTATATGTCGTCTCCTTGGATCTTATGCTATCCCTAATTTCCCTTGTTAGCCACGGTTGAGTCACCTTTTTTGTTTTATTTTTATGCCAAACTGGGATGAACAAATTCTGTTGCTCATCCATTCGGTCTTTGAATGTTTGCCATTGCCTATCCACCGTCAACCCTTTGAGTGCCATTCCCCAATCAATCCTACCCAACTCGCTCCTCAGACCATCGTAGTTTACTTTATTTAAATTGAGGACCCTAGTCTCTGAGTCAACTACTTCATTCTCCATGTTAATGAAGAATTCGATCATATTATGATCGCTCAGACCCAAGGGGCCTCGTACAACAAGATTGCTAATTAATCCTTTGTCGTTACATAATACCCAGTCTAAGATGGCCTGATCTCTGGTTGGTTCCTCGACATATTGGTCCAGGAAACCATCCTGTAAACACTCCAGGAATTCCTCCTCCACAGTATTGTTACTAATTTGGTTGGCCCAATCTATATGTAGATTAAAGTCACCCATGATGACTGCTGTGCCCTTATTGCACGCTTCTTTAATTTCCCTTTTAATGCCATCCCCAACCTCAGCCTTACTGTTGGGAGGTCTATATACCACTCCCACTAATGCTTTTTTCCCCTTAGTATTTCTCAATTCTACCCATACAGATTCCACATCATCAGAGCTAATATCCTTCATTAAAATTGTATTAATCCCTTCTTTAACCAGTAATGCTACCCCACCTCCCTTTCCTTTTTGCCTATCTTTCCTGAATATCGAATACCCCTGGATGTTGAGTTCCCAGTCTTGGCCATCCTTGAGCCACGTTCCCGTAATCCCAACCAAATCATATTCGTTTACCTCTATTTGCGCAGCCAATTCGTTCACCTTATTACAAATGCTCCTCGTATTAAGACACAAAGCCTTCAGGCTTGTTTTTTTAACGCACTTAGACCTATTAGAATTATTATTTACTGTGGCCACGTTTGATTTAAACCGTTGATTTCTCTGACTGCCACATTTGTTTTTCTCCTTCCTATCTTTTGCTTTTATCCCTGTTTCCCTTTCCTCTGTCTCCCTGCTCAGGTTCCCAACCCCCTGCCATTTTAGTTTAAACCCCCCCGAACAGTGCTAACAAACCTCCCCGCAAGGATATTTGTCCCGTTCTGGTTCAGGTGCAACCTGTCCGACTTGTACAAGTCCCACCTTTCCCAGAAGCAGGCCCAGTGATCCAGGAAACTAAAGCCCTCCCTCCTGCACCAACTCTTTAGCCACGCATTCATCTGCTCTATCCTCCTATTCCTATACTCACTAGCACGTGGCACCGGGAGGAATCCAGAGATTACAACCTTTGAGGTCCTGCTCTTTAATCTGCTACCTAGCTCCCTAAATTCTTGCTGCAGGACCTCATCCCTCTTCCTACCCATGTCATTGGTCCCAATGTGAACCACGACCTCTGACTGTTCACCCTCCCCCTTCAGAATAAGGTGTATGAATTAGCTGTGCAAATAGAGGTAAACGAATATGATATGAGTGGGATTACGGAAACATGGCTCCAGGGTGGCCAAGGCTTGGAACTCAACATCCAGGGGAATTCAATATTCAGGAAAGAAAGGCAAAAAGGAAAAGGAGGTGGGGTAGCATTGCTGGTTAAAGAGGGGATTAACACAATTGTAAGGAAGGATATTAGCTCTGATGATGTGGAATCTGTATGGATAGAACTGAGAAATACCAATGGGCAGAAAATGTTAGTGGGAGTGGTATATAGACCTCCAAACAGTAATGCGAATGTTGGGGATAGCATTAAAAGGGAAAATAGAGAAGCGTGCAATAAGGGCACATCAGTTATCGTGGGTGACTTTAATCTACATATAGATTGGGCTAACCAAATTAGCAACAATACTGTGGCGGAGGAATTCCTAGAGTGCATACGGGATGGTTTCCTGGACCAATATGTCTAGGAACCAACTAGAGATCAGGCCATCTTAGACTGGGTATTTTGTAATGAGAAAGGATTAATTAGCAATCTTGTTGTACGAGGCCCCTTGGATCGGAGCGATCATAATATGATAGAATTCTTCATTAAGATGGAGAGTGAAGCAGTTGACTCAGAGACTAGGGTCCTGAATTTAAATAAAGGAAACTACGATGGTATGAGGCGCGAGTTGGGTAGGATTGATTGGGGAATGTCACTCAAAGGGTTGACGGTGGATAGGCAATGACAAACATTCAAAGACCGCATGGATGAACTACAGAATTTGTTCATCCCAGTTTGGCATAAAAATAAAACAAAAAAGGTGACTCAACAGTGGCTAACAAGGGAAATTAGGAATAGCATATGATCCAAGGAGAGGACATATGAATTGGCCAGAAAAAGCAGTAAACCTGAGGATTGGGAGCAGTTTAAGATTCAACAAAGGAGGACAAAGGGTTTAATTAAGAGGGGGAATATAGATTATGAGAGTAAGCTTTCAGGGAACATAAAAACTGACTGTAAAAGCTTTTATAGATATGTGAAGAGAAAAAGATTGGTGAAGTCAAGCGTAGGTCCCTTGCAGTCAGAATCAGGGGAATTTATAATGGGGAACAAAGAAATGGCAGACCAACTAAATACATATTTTGGTTCTGTCTTCACAAAGGAGGACACAAATAACCTCCCAGAGATGTCGGGGAACATAGGATCTGATGAAAGGGAGGAATTGAAAGAAATCTGTATTTGTAGGGAAATGGTGTTAGGGAAATTGATGGAATTGAAGGCCGATAAATCCCCAGGGCCTGATAATCTACATCCTAGGGTACTAAAGGAAGTGGCCCTAGAAATACTAGATGTATTGCTGGTCATCTTCCAACATTCGATAGACTCTGTAACAGTTCCCATGGATTGGAGGGTAGGTGATGTTACCCAACTGTTCAAAAAAGGTGGTAGAGAGAAAACGGGGAATTACAGACCGGTAAGCCTGACATCGGTAGTGGGGAAAATGCTGGAGTCCATTATAAAAGATGCAATGGCAGAGCACTTGGAAAACAGTGACAGGATCGGACAAAGTCAACATGGATTTACAAAAGGTAAATCGTGCTTGACTAATCTACTGGAATGTTTTGAGGATGTAACTGCTAAAATAGATAATGGTGAACCAGTGGATGTGGTGCATTTGGACTTTCAAAAGGCTTTCGATAAGGTCCCGCATAAGAGATTAGCGTGTAAAGTTAAGGCACATGGGATTGGGGGCAAGGTATTGACTTGGATAGAGAACTGGTTGGCAGACAGGATGCAAAGAGTTGGAATAAATGGGTCTTTTTCCATTTGGCTGGCAGTTCCTAGTGGGGTACCACAGGGATCGGTCCTTGGACCCCAGCTATTCACAATATATATTAATGATCTGGACGAGGGAACTAGATGTAATATTTCTAAGTTTGCAGACAACACAAAGCTGGGTGGGTGTGTGTGCTGTGAGGAGGATGCCGAGAAACTCCAGTATGATTTGGACAGGTTGGGTGATTGGGCAGAAGCATGGCAGATGCAATATAACGTGGATAAATGCGAGGTTATCCACTTTGGTGTCAAAAACAGGAAGGTAGATTATTATCTGAATGGCAGTAGATTGGGAGAAGGGCAAGTGCAAAGAGACCTGGGTGTCCTTGTCCACCAGTCACTGAAGGTAAGCATGCAGGTGCAGCAGGCGGTTAAGAAGGCAAATGGTATGTTGGCCTTCGTAGCAAGAGGGTTTGAGTACAGGAACAAGGATGTCTTGCTGCAGTTGTACAGGGCCTTGGTGAAACCACATCTCGAGTATTGTGTGCAGTTTTGGTCGCCTTATCTGAGGAAGGATGCTCTTGCCATGGAGGGAGTTCAGCGAAGATTCACCAGGCTGATACCTGGGATGGCAGGAATGACGTATGAGGAGAGATTGGGTCGATTGGGCTTATACTCGCTGGAGTTTAGAAGAATGAGAGGGGATCTTATTGAAACTTATAAAATTCTAACAGGACTGGACAGACTAGATGCAGGAAGGATATTCCCGATGGTCGGGGATTCCAGAACCAGGGTTCACAGTCTAAGGATAAGGGGTAAGCCATTTAGGACAGAGACGAGGAGGAATTTCTTCACCCAGAGAGTGGTGAACCTGTGGAATTCTCTACCACAGAAGGCAGTAGATGCCAATTCATTAAATATATTCAAGAAGGAGTTGGATATATTTCTTAAGGCTAAAGGGATCAAGGGATATGGAGAGAAGGCAGGAACGGGGTACTGAATTTGGATGATCAGCCATGATCTCATTGAATGGTGGAGCAGGCTCAAGGGGCTACTCCTGCTCCTATCTTCTATGTTTCTATGTACAGGAAACTTTCGATTAACCGGCCACTAAATAACCGGAAATGTCGGTTAACCGGCAAAATTCAGGAATCGGTTCAGATAACTTTTTTTACTTTTAGTTACTTTTTTTTACTCATTTCTGGCTGTGCAAGCGTCTAACTGAAGCTGTTGCTAAGCTACAGTTACGCTTGCAAGCTGTGCTGATTGTTTTGAAGCGGGTTTGTTGCTTTAGACGGAGCGCTGAGCTCCGTATCTTTTAACTATAGCGCTCGATTCTTCGGCATTGTTGATAGACCGGCAACAGCTCGGTCCCGTCCGTGCCGGATACCAGGAAGTTTCCTGTACAGGGGGTCCCCAGGAGTTTGTCAATATTTACAGGCATCCCCAGGAGTGTGTCAATATTTACAGGCATCCCCAGGAGTGTGTCAATATTTACAGGGGTCCCCAGGAGTGTGTCAATATTTACAGGGTGTTCCCGGGAGTGCGTCAGTATTTACAGGAGGTCCCCAGGAGTGTGTCAGTATTTACAAGAGGTTCCTGGGAGTGTGTCAATATTTACAGGGGGGCCCCAGGAGTGTGTCAATATTTACAGGAGGTCCCCTGGAGTGTGTCAATATGTACTGGGGTCCCCAGGAGTGTGTCAATATTTACAAGCGGTCACCTGGAGTGTGTCAGAATTTACAGGAGGTTCCTAGGAAATTGTCAATATTTACAAGGGTCCCCAGGAGTGTGTCAATATTTACAGGGGGTCCCCTGGAGTGTGTCAATATTTACAGGGGGTCCCCTGGAGTGTGTCAGTAT
Organism: Somniosus microcephalus; assembly: GCF_052327205.1. Classification (NCBI taxonomy): domain Eukaryota; kingdom Metazoa; phylum Chordata; class Chondrichthyes; order Squaliformes; family Somniosidae; genus Somniosus; species Somniosus microcephalus. The sequence goes on from NC_140999.1 coordinate 101,880,399, forward strand.
TTACAGGGGGTCGCCAGGAGTGTGCCAATATTTACAGGGTGTCCCCAGGAGTGTGCCAATATTTACAGGGGGTCCCCAGATGTGAGTCAATATTTACAGAGGGGCCCTGTGAGTGTGTCAGTATTCACAGGGGTTCTTCGGGACTGTGTCAGTATTTACAGGGAGTCACCGGGTGTGTGTCAGTATTTACAGTGGATCCCTGGGAGTGTGTCAGTGTTTACAGGGGTCCACGGGTATGTGTCAGTATTTACAAGGGTCGCCAGGAGTGTGTCAGTATTTACAGGGGGTCCCAGGGATTTTGTCAGTATTTACAGGCGGTGCCTGGGAGTTTGTTAATATTTACAGTGGGTACCCGGATGTGTGTCAGTATTTACAGCGGGACCCTGGTAGTATGTCAGTATTTACAGGGATTTCCTTGAAGTGTGACAATATTTATAGGGTACCCGGGTGTGTGTCAGTATTGACAGGGATTCCTTGGGAGTGTGTCAATATTTACAGAGTATCCCTGGGAGTGTGTTGATATTTACAGGGGTTCCCTGGGAGTGTGTTAGTATGTACAAGGGGTCTCTGGGAGTGTGCCAATATTTATAGGGGTCCCTGGGAATGTGTCAGTATTTACAGGAGGTTCATGGGTGAGTGTCAGTATTGACATGGATTCCTTGGGAGTGTGTTAATATTTACAATGGATCGCTGGGACTGTGTCGATATTTGCAGGGGTTCCCTGGGAGTGTGTCAGTATTTACAAGGGTTGCCAGGAGTGTGTCAGTATTTACAGGGGGTCCCAGGAAATTTGTCAGTAATTACAGGCGGTCCCTGGGAGTGTGTTAATATTTACAGAGGTTACCCGGATGTGTGTCAGTATTTACAGCGGGACCCTGGGAGTGTGTCAGCATTTACAGGGAAAACTCAGGAGTGTATGAATATTTACAGGGTACCTGGATGTGTGTCAGTATTGACAGAGATTCCTTGGGAGTGTGTCAATATTTACAGAGTATCCCTGGGAGTGTGTTGATATTTACAAGGGGTCTGTGAGTGTGTCAATATTTATAGGGGTCCCTGGGATTGTGTCAGTATTTTCAGGTGGTCCCTGGGATTGTGTCAATATTTACAGGGGGCCCCTGGGGGTGTGTCAGTATTTTCAGGTGGTCCCTGGGATTGTGTCAATATTTACAGGGGTCCCCGGGTATGTGTCAGTATTCACAGTGGCCCCCGGGAGTGTCAATATTAACAGGAGGTTCCTGGGAGTGTGTCAGTATTTACAGAGAGTCCCAAGGAGTGTGTCAGAATTTACAGGAGGTTCCTAGGAAATTGTCAATATTTACAGGGGTCCCCAGGAGTGTGTCAATATTTACAGGGGTCCCCAGGAGTGTGTCAATATTTATAGGGGTCCCTGGGTGTGTGTCAGTATTTACAGGGGCCCTCTAGTGTATTTCAGTATTTACAAGGTGTCCCTGGGAGTGTGTCAGTATTTGCAAGGGGTCCCAGGGATTGTGTCAGTATTTACAGGGTGTCCCTGGGAGTCTGTCGATATTTACAGGGGGTCGCTGGGAGTGTGTCAGTATTTACAGGGGGTCCCTGGGTGTGTGTCAGTATTTATCTGGGTCACTGGGAGTGTGTCAGTATTTACAAGGTTCCGCGGGTGTGTGTCAGTATTTATAGGAAGTCTCTGGGAGTGTGTCACTATTTACAGGAAGTTTTGGGAGTGTGTCAGTATTTAAAAGAGGTCCCTGGGAATGTGCCAGTATTTACAGGGGGTCCCCAAGAGTGTGTCAATATTTACAGGGGGTCCCCAGGAGTCTGTCAATATATACAGGGGTCCTCAGGAGTGTGTCAATATATACAGGGGGACCCCAGGAGTGTGTCAATATTTACAGGGGGGTCCCTGGGAGTGTGTTAGTATTTACAGGGTGTCCCTGGGTGTGTGTCAGTATTTATCGGGGTCCCTGGGAGTGTGTCAGTATTTACAAGAGGTCCCTGGGAGTGTGCCAGTATTTACAGGGGGTCCCCAAGAGTATGTCAATATTTACAGGGGTCCCCAGGACTGTGTCAGTACTTACATGGTGTCCCCGGGTGTGTGTCAGTATTTACATTGGATCTCTGGGAGTGTGTCAGTGTTTACAGGGGTCCCCAGGAGTGCGTCAATATTTATAGGGGTCCCTGGGTGTGTGTCAGTATTTACAGGGGCCCCCTAGTGTATTTCAGTATTTACATGGTGTCCCTGGGAGTGTGTCAGTATTTACAACGGTCCCCGGCTTTGAGTCAGTATTTACAGGGGGTCCGTGTGAGTGTGTCAATATTTACAGGGGGTCCCCAGGAGTCTGTCAATATTTAAAGGGGGGCCCTAGGAGTGTGTAAGTATTTACAGGAGGCTCCTGGGAATGTGTCAATATTTATAGGGGGTCCCCGGGATTGTGTCAGTATTTTCAGGGGGTCCCTGGGAGTGTGTCGATATTTACAGGGGATCCCCGGAAGTGTGTCAGTGTTTGCAGGGGTTCTTCGGGACTGTGTCAGTATTTACAGGGGGTCCCCGAGTGTGTGTCAGTATTTACAGTGGATCCCTGGGAGTGTGTCAATATTTACAGGGGGTCCCCAGGAGTGTGTCAGTATTTACAGCAGGTTCCTGGGAATGTGTCAATATTTACATGGGTTCCCAGGGATTGTGTCAGTATTTACAGGGGGTCCCTGGGAGTGTGTCACTATTTACAGCGGGTCCCAGGGATTGTGTCAGTATTTACAGGGGGTCCCAGGGATTGTGTCAGTATTTTCAGGGTGACCCTGGGAGTGTGTCGATATTTGCTGGGGGTCGCTGGGAGTGTGTCAGTATTTATCGGGGTCCCTGGGAGTGTGTCAGTATTTACAGGGGCCCCGGGTGTGTGTCAGTATTGACAGGGGGTCCCTGGGTGTGTGTCAGTATTTACAAGGTTCCGCGGGTATGTGTAAGTATTTACAAGTGGGCCCTGTGCATGTGTCAGTATTTACAGGAAGTTTCTGGGTGTGTGTCAGTATTTACAGGCGTCCGCAGGAGTGTGTCAGTATTTACAGGGGGTCCCCAGGAGTTTGTCAATATTTACAGGGTGTCCCTTGGAGTGTGTCAGTATTTGCAGGGGTTCCCAGGAGTTTGTCAATATTTACAGAGGGTCCCTAGAAGTATGTCAGTATTTACAGGGGTCCCCGGGTGTGTGTCAGTATTTACAGTGGATCCCTGGGAGTGTGTTAGTATTTACTTGAGGTCCCAGGGATTGTGTCAGTATTTACAGAGAGTCCCAGGGTGTGTGTCATTATTTTCAGGGGTTCCCCAGGAGTGTGTCGATATTTACAGGGGGTCCCCAGGAGTGTGTCAATATTTAAAGGTGCTCCCCGGGAGTGTGTCAGTACAGGTAGACTACCCTTTATCCGGACTTCCGAAACCCGAAAACCTCTAAAAACCGAAGGTTTTTTCGGTCAGCGTAAGTCGTGCGCACGACATGACCAGAGTGGCGCACGACTTACAGGCCTAGCCGGATAAGGGATAGTGTAGCATTTTTCCACACTTCTGAAAACCGAAATCGCTCAGCGTAAGTGTACCAGCCTTTATCCGCACATCCGAAACCAGAAAACCTCTGAAAGCCGAAAGTGGAGCAAAGCATGACTTCTGAAAACCGAAATGCGCACGACCACGACCCCCGCCGACCCCCACCCCCCGGCCGAACCCGACCCCCACCGACCCCCGACCCCCAACGCCCCCGCCGTACCCCACCCCCGCCGACCCCCACCCCATTTCGGATAAGAGATAGTGTACCAGCCTTTATCCGCACATCCGAAACCAGAAAACCTCTGAAAGCCGAAAGTGGCGCAAAGCATGACCCGACGCTGCCGATGCTTGACCCACGCAGGTGTTATGCTGCTCTGTGTGATATTTGCTGCTCTCTTAGATATTTGCTGCTCTCTTAGATATTTGCTGCTCTCTTAGATATTTGCAGCTCTCTTAGATATTTGCAGCTCTCTTAGATATTTGCAGCTCTCTTAGATATTTGCTGGCTTTTAACAATTTGTGAAAATGCTAAAAAGAGCTGCAGATACCCCAATGGGTAACAGTGAGAAGCAGAGAAGGAAGCATCGCTCATTATCGATATCGCAGAAAGTGGAGTTATTGCAGAAGCTTGATCGTGGTGTGTCTGTGCGACATCTTACTGAAGAATATGGTGTGGGAAGTACCACCGTATATGACTTAAAGAAACAGAAAGACAAGTTGTTGAAATTTTACACTGACAGTGATGACCATAAACTAATGAAAAGTAGGAAAACATTGCATAGGGCAAAAAATGAAGATCTTGACCGTGTGCTGATTGAGTGGATTCGACAACGCAGAGGTGAACGTGTGCCACTGACTGGTTTGATGGTCATGAAGCAAGCTAGAATATACCATGAAGAACTGAACATTGAAGTTGAGTGTGAATATTCAGAAGGTTGGCTGCATAAATTTAAGAAGCGTCTGTGGTAAACCACTGTTGTTAGTATTGTTGTTCACCACTGTTGTTAGTACTGTTGTTCACTGTTAGTACTGTTGTTCACTCTTGCATATTGTTGTACTTGTCTGTGCATGCCTCAGCTGACTCCGCCCCTGGCTCCACCCTCATGGCTGGGTATAAAGGTGGCTGCTCGGCAGCCCCCGACCCTTTTGGATACCAGGCAACCACAAGAGGCATGCTCTGTTCTTTGGTAATAAAAGCCTGTTTGTTACTTTCTCAACTTCCAGTCTTTTGTAGCAATTGATAGTGCATCAGCGTCATGGTATAAAATATCTGAAAATCTGTGGTGAAAAAGCTTCTGCTGATCATGAAGCAGCTGAAAATTACATAGATGAGTTTGCAAAAATAATATCGGATGAAAACCTTGGTCCTGAACAAATTTACAATGCTGATGAAACAGCTCTGTTCTGGCGCTACGTTCCTAGAAAAACATTAGCAACGGCTGATGAGAGTGCACCAGCAGGTTTTAAGGATGCTAAGGACAGGTTGACTGTTCTTGGGTGTGCCAATGCTGCAGGCACACACAAGTTAAAGTTGGTAGTGATTGGAAAAAGCCAACATCCGAGATGTTTGAAAGGTGTATGCAATTTACCTGTGCATTATTATGCGAGCAGGAAAGCATGGGTAACCAGAGGAATATTTTCTCACTGGTTCAATAACCACTTCGTACCAGCGACACGAGCTCATTGCAGGCAAGTTGGACTGGAAGAAAACTGCAACATTTTATTGTTCCTGGACAACTGCTCCGCACATCCCCCTCCTGAACTTCTTGTGAAAAGTTATGTTTTCGGCATTAACTTTCCCCCTAATGTGACATCTTTAATACAGCCTTGTGACCAAGGAATTTTACGCTCCATGAAGAGCAAGTATAAAGACATTTTTTTGAACTCTATGCTTGATGCAATCAACAGAGGCGAAGGAATCCAAAGCTTCCTGAAAGAATTCAATGTTAAGGATGCCATTTATGCAGTTGCTAATGCTTGGAACGATGTTGACAAACCAACATTAACAAATGCTTGGCACAGACTTTGGCCTTCAACGATGTTTCATGAAGATGGACCTGCAGATGACGAGTTTGAAGGATTTCCTGTCAGTCAGGAGAAGATGATGATATCAAACCTCCTCACTTACGCCAAAGGTTTATCATCCGAAAGAGTAAATACGTTAGAGGAAGCTGACATCGAAGAAGTGCTGAACATTGACAAAAAGATGCACCTGTTGTGAATTCTTTGAGTGATGGGGAAATTGCTGAAATGGTGTTAAATAAAGACAAGCATGAGGACAGTAGTGATGATGATGATGACATTGTGAACACAGGTGAAAAAATCCCCATAGACGATATGGTGACAATGTGTGATCAGTTAATTGCTGGCCTTGAAAAACGTGCATTTATCAGTGAGCAAGAGATTATGCAAGTTTACTCAATTAAAGAGAGACTGCTTAGACAGAAACCAATGTTAATGAGACAGATGACACTGGAAGAAGTCTTTAAAAAGGCCGTCTGTCGTAGTCATGCTTCATCACTTGAGAATCCTGTTCCTGGCCCATCTTCAGATGTCCAACTCCAACCTGATGACAATGATGACAACACTGATGTACCCTCTTCTCCAAGATCCTCAAGCCAGATGTAATGCTGCTTCATCACTTGAGAATCCTGTTCCTGGCCCATCTTCAGATGTCCAACTCCAACCTGATGACAATGATGACAACACTGATGTACCATCTCTCCAAGATCCTCAAGCCAGATGTAATGTACCTTTATTGCATGTTTATGTACAGGTATTTAGCTTAGTTTGTACCTGTACATGTTTGAAGTTTTACTGAATGTTTTCCTTACAAATAAACTGTACTACAGTATTTATCCCTGTAACTACAGTATTTATAGTTGTTATTTATCCCACCCTTTCGGATAAGGGATAGTGTATCCTTTATCCGCACTCCCGAAAACCGAATTACCTCTGAAAACCGAAGTGTTTTCGCGCACCTTCCGAAATCCGAAATTTTCCTAAAACCGAAACACGGCTGGTCCCGAGGTTTTCGGATAAAGGATAGTCTACCTGTATTTACACGAGGTTCCTGGGAATGTGTCAATATTTACAGGGGGTCCCCAGGAGTGTGTCAATATTTAAAGGTGGTCCCCGGGATTGTGTCAGTATTTACAGGGGTTCCCAGGGAGTGTGTCAGTATTTACAGGGGGTTCCAGGGATTGTGTCAGTATTTACAGGGGTTCCCAGGGATTGAGTCAGTATTTACTGGGGGGTCCCTGGGAGTGTGTCATTATTTTCAGAGTGTTCCTGGGAGTGTGTTGATATTTACAGGGGGTCCCTGGGATTTTGTCAGTATTTACAGGAAGTTCCTGGGAGTGTGTCAGTATTTACAGGAGGTTCATGGGAGTGTGTCAGTGTTTATAGGCATCCGAAGGAATGTGTCATTATTTACAGGGAGTCCCCAGATGTGAGTCAATATTTACAGGGGGTTCCTGGGAGTGAGTCAATGTTAACAGGGGGTCCCCAGGAGTGTGTCAGTATTTACAGGGTGTCCCCGGGTGTGTGTCAGTATTTACAGTGGATCTCTGGGAGTGAATCAATGTTTACAGGGGCCTCCAGGAGTGTGTCAATATTTATAGGGGTCCCTGGGTGTGTGTCAGTATTTACAGGAGCCCCCTAGTGTATTTCAGTATTTACAGGGTGTTCCTGGGAGTGTGTCAATATTTACAGGAGGTTCCTGGGAGTGTGTCATTATTTTCAGGGGTCCCCAGGAATGTGTCGATATTTACAGGGGGTCCCCAGGAGTGTGTCAATATTTAAAGGGGGTCACCGGGAGTGTGTCAGTATTTACAGGATGTTCCTGGGAATGTGTCAATATTTACAGGGGGTCCCCAGGTGTATGTCAGTAATTACAGGTAGTCCCCAGGAGTGTGTCAGTATTTACAGGGGTCCCTGGGAGTGAGTCATTATTTTCAGGGGGTCCCTGGGAGTGTGTCAGTATTTACAGGGGTCCCTGGGAGTGTATCAGTATTTACAGGCGGTCCCCGGGTGTGTGTCAATATTTACAGGGGGTCCCAGGGAGTGTGTCAGTATTTACAGCAGGACCCTGGGAGTGTATCAGTATTTACATGGGTTCCCAGGGATTGTGTCAGTATTTACAGCAGGACCCTGGGAGTGTATCAGTATTTATAGGGATTCCCCAGGAGTGTGTCAGTATTTACAGGGTACCCGGTGTGTGTCAGTATTGACAGGGATTCCTTGGGAATGTGTCAATATTTACAAAGGAACCCTGGGTGTGTGTCTGTGGCGGAGCCACTAAATGACTCAGATCGTTTGTATATAATTCCCTTTAACAGCATGTTAGCTACAGCCTGAGTCTGTACCTTTATTTATACTGTTTACTTGTATAGAGCGTGATTACTTTAACAGCGCGGGTAAACGCGATGACGTCACGCCGTACATCACGTGAACCCCACTGGCGGGAAGAACGACGTCAACCACGGGACCAGCCAGCAGTCCTCGTGGAGCCTCCGAACTGAATAGACCTACACTCGATGTTCTCCTGCAGTTACTTGTTTAAACCTGTTAGTTTCCACTAAACTTCATTTTGTTTAAGCGCCTGAGTTGACCTCAGTCTTTGGATAGGAACTAGACATTCCTACATGTCGATATTTACAGGGTTCCCTGGGAGTGTGTTAGTATTTACAGGGGGTACCTGGGAATGTGTCATTATTTTCAGGCGGTCCCTTGGAGTATGTCAATATTTACAGGAGGTACCCACATGTGTGTCAGTATTTACAGCAGGACCCTGGGAGTGTGTCAGTAATTACAGGGATTCCCCGGGAGTGTGTCAGTATTTACAGGGTACCCGGGTGTGAGTCAGTATTGACAGGGATTCCTTGGGAGTGTGTCAATATTTACAGAGGAACCCTAGGCTTGTGTCGATATTGACAGTGGTTCCCTGGGAGTGTGTTAGTATTTACAGGGGATCCCAGGGATTCTGTCAGTATTTACAGGGGGTCCCTGGGAGTCTGTCAGTATTTACAGGGGGTCCCAGGGATTCTGTCAGTATTTACAGGGGGTCCCTGGGAGTGTGTCATTATTTTCAGGGGGTCCCTGGGAGTGTGTTGGTATTGACAGGGGGGTCACTGGGAGTGTGTCAGTATTTACACGGGTCCCCGGGAGCATGTCAGTATTTATCGGGTCCCTGAGAGTGTGTCAGTATTTACAGGGGTCCCCGGGATTGTGTCAGTATTTACAGGGGGTCCCTGGGAGTCTGTCAGTATTTACAGGGGGTCCCAGGGATTCTGTCAGTATTTACAGGGGGTCCCTGGGAATGTGTCATTATTTTCAGGGGGTCCCTGGGAGTGTGTTGGTATTGACAGGGGGTCGCTGGGAGTGTGTCAGTATTTACACGGGTCCCCGGGAGCATGTCAGTATTTATCGGGTCCCTGGGAGTGTGTCAGTATTTACAGGGGTCCCCGGGATTGTGTCAGTATTTACAAGGGTCCCCGGGTGTGTGTCAGTATTTTCAGGGGATGCCTGGGAGTGTGTCAGTATTTATACAGGTCCCTTGGAGTGTGTCAGTATTTACAGGCGTCCCCAGGAATGTGTCAATATTTACAGGGGGTCCCCAGAAGTTTGACAATATTTGCAGGCATCCCCAGGAGTGTGTCAATATTTACAGGGATTCCCAAGGAGCGTGTCAGTATTTACAGGGATTCCCAAGGAGTGTGTCAGTATTTACAGGATTTTCCTAGGAGTGTGTCAGTTTTTACAGGGAATCCCAACGAGTGTGTCCGTGTTTACAGGGTGTCCCCAGGAGTTTGTCAATATTTACAGGGGGTTCCCAGGAGTGTGTCAATATTTACATGGGGTCCCCAGGAGTGTGTCAATATTTACACGGGGTCCCCAGGAGTGTGCCAATATTTACAGGGGTCCCCAGGGTTCTGTCAATATTTACAGGTGGTCCCCAGGAATGTGTCAATATTTACAGTGGGGTCCCCAGGAGTGTGTCAGTATTTACAGGGGGTCCCTGGGAGTGTGTCAGTATTTACAGGGGTCCCCAGGAGTGTGTCAGTATTTACAGGGGTCCCTGGGAGTGAGTCATTATTTTCAGGGGGTCCCTGGGAGTGTGTCAGTATTTACAGGGGTCCCTGTGAGTGTATCAGTATTTACAGGCGGTCCCCGGGTGTGTGTCAATATTTACAGGGGGTCCCAGGGAGTGTGTCAGTATTTACAGCAGGACCCTGGGAGTGTATCAGTATTTATAGGGATTCCCCAGGAGTCTGTCAGTATTTACAGGGTACCCGGTGTGTGTCAGTATTGACAGGGATTCCTTGGGAATGTGTCAATATTTACAAAGGAACCCTGGGTGTGTGTCTGTGGCGGAGCCACTATTCAAATCGCTTTATTGGCATGATAAATGACTCAGATCGTTTGTATATAATTCCCTTTAACAGCATGTTAGCTGCAGCCTGAGTCTGTATCTTTATTTATACTGTTTACTTGTATAGAGCGTGATTACTTTAACAGCGCGGGTAAACGCGATGACGTCACGCCGTACATCACGTGAACCCCACTGGCGGGAAGAACGACGTCAACCACGGGACCAGCCAGCAGTCCTCGTGGAGCCTCCGAACTGAATAGACCTACACTCGATGTTCTCCTGCAGTTACTTGTTTAAACCTGTTAGTTTCCACTAAACTTCATTTTGTTTAAGCGCCTGAGTTGACCTCAGTCTTTGGATAGGAACTAGACATTCCTACATGTCGATATTTACAGGGTTCCCTGGGAGTGTGTTAGTATTTACAGGGCGTCCCTGGGAGTCTGTCAGTATTTACAGGGGATACCTGGGAATGTGTCATTATTTTCAGGCGGTCCCTTGGAGTGTGTCAATATTTACAGGAGGTACCCACATGTGTGTCAGTATTTACAGCGGGACCCTGGGAGTGTGTCAGTAATTACAGGGATTCCCCAGGAGTGCGTCAGTATTTACAGGGTACCCGGGTGTGAGTCAGTATTGACAGGGATTCCTTGGGAGTGTGTCAATATTTACAGAGGAACCCTAGGCTTGTGTCGATATTTACAGTGGCTCCCTGGGAGTGTGTTAGTATTTACAGGGGGTCCCAGGGATTCTGTCAGTATTTACAGGGGGTCCCTGGGAGTCTGTCAGTATTTACAGGGGGTCCCAGGGATTCTGTCAGTATTTACAGGGGGTCCCTGGGAGTGTGTCATTATTTTCAGGGGGTCCCTGGGAGTGTGTCAGTATTTACAAAGGTCCCCAGGAGTGTGTCAATATTTACAGGGGGTCCCCAGGGGTGTGTCAATATTTACAGGGGCTCCCCGGGCATGTGTCAGTATTTACAGGGGCTCCCCAGGTGTGTGTCAATATTTACAGGATGTCCCCAGGTGTATGTCAGTATTTACAGGGGGTCCCCAGGAGTGTGTCAATATTTACAGGATGTCCCCAGGTGTATGTCAGTATTTACAGGGGGTCCCCAGGAGTGTGTCAATATTTACAGGGTATCCCCAGGTGTATGTCAGTATTTACAGGGTGTCCCCAGGAATGTGTCAGTAATTACAGGGGGTCCCAGGAGTGCGTCAGTATTTAAAGGGGGTCCCCAGGAGTGTGTCAGTATTTACAGAGGGTCACCAGGAGTGTGTCAGTAATTACAGGGGGTCCCAGGAGTGCGTCAGTATTTACACGGGGTCGCTGGGAGTGAGTCAGTATTTACACGGGGTCCCAGGAGTGAGTCAGTATTTACATAGGGTCAACGGGATTGAGTCAGTATTTACACAGGGTCACTGGGAGTGTGTCAATATTTACAGGGGGTCACCGGGATTGTGTCAGTATTCACTGGGGGCTCAATTTAAATTCCCGAAGCGGTTTGGAGTTAGGTTGCTTGGTGGGCAGGTTCGGGAGGTGCTTCCAGCGGGAACAGCTGCAGAGTTGCGACTTTTATTAAAGTACCTTGTTAATGTCATGGAGGCGCGGTGGCCAGTCCAATGAGTGGGATCGGGTCGGCTGGCCGCCTCTGATAATGTCATAATAGCAGCTGCTGTTAAAGCTGCCATCCAGCCTGAGCCTTTCCATTGTGATTTCCTGGACTTGATTTAAACGCTATGGGGGAGAACTTCGGTATCGGCCCGTTTGGGGCACAATTATCGGCTGGGTGCAAAGTTTAGCGCCTGGTGCTAATTATCGCCTCCGACTGCAAACTTGGCTTCTATCACCCCTGGAGGTGATCGGAGCGCTAAATCAGGTGCTGTACACCTGTCTTAAGGCGCTAACACCGAGGAGTGAGTCGCTACTTCAGAGTGCTGGCGAAGCTCATGTGATGTCATTTAGCAATGGAACACAGACACACTGGCGCCGGCCAGTTCTTAAAGGGGAGGGTCGATCTTGATCTCCATCCACACCTTGCTCATTGCAGCCTTGAATCTCGGCCTGGAGAGACCTGTACATCAATTCTGCTGGAAAGAACAATGGAGAGACCCAGGGAAAGAGCTCAGAGTGCAGCCCCCATAGTCTCTTCTAAATCGATGCAAGGAAGATCAAATCAAAATGAACCTGCAAAGTGCTGCTCAGTACCCAAAACTCCTTCACACAGTGTTGAATCTCTCCAGAAGTCTCTCTCTCACTTTCAGAATGCGTGGTGCAAACATGTCGCCGACAAAAAAAGGCAGGAAGCGGCCGCCTTTAAATAGGGTTCCCCCAGTCCCTTCCCGACTGCAAAACGTTCCCCTCAACCTGTCATTGCTAGCGGCAGCGGAAAGGCAGGGGGCTCCACTCAATATCTGGCCCGGGGCACTACCGGGACATTGCATGCTCGACTGACGTCACGATCTGCGGGCGCAGGAGATCGTAGCGGTCGTGTTTAGCGCCGCTGCAAAATGTCTGGTCAATTTCGCGAGCGGCGCAAACATCACCGCTCCCGGGCGCTAGTTGCTTTGCGCCCCATTAGCGCCCTCTTGGGGCGCTAACGGGAAGCGCAAAGCAACCAAATTTTTCCCCCTATGTCTTCTTCCAGAGGCAAGGCTGTTCCTCATTTCAATGATGGGTCCCTCCAAGTTCTTGTGAATGCTGTCAGAGGGCGCAGGGAGATTCTCTTCCTTCCTGATGGCCGGAGGAAGCCTCCTCGGCAGACCAAGGCAGCCTGGCTGCACATTGCTCAGGTGGTGAGCGCAAGGTCCATTTATGTACAGTCATGGATCCAGTGTCACAAAAGGTTTAATGATCTTGTGAGAACATCAAAAGTGAGTATCCCATCACACTTGCCTTCACTCTGCTTCCTTTCTCTTCTGATCACCTGCACTCTGCATTGTAAGCTTCCTCCTTCACATCCCACCTTACCATTACTTCCCTTGCACCCTTTCCTATCCATCCCTGTCTCTGCACTGAATCACTTCAGCACCTTGCCTATGCACCTCTTAGACTCGCACTCACTGTCATGCAGTGACAACAACTGACAACGCACAGGGAGCTACCTTCCTCTTGGCACCTCACCCCATCTTCATCTCCCTCAGAGCTTCTATCGGGATTAATCACACTCACTCCATCACTGTGGCTGAAACACCGCTTGTGTCCCTCCTTGCAGGAAAAGATAGCCCACAATAAGAGGGAGAGAGGAATGACTGGAGGAGGGACACCTACCCTAGCAACATTGACCAGTGCTGAGGAGGCTGCAAATGAGATTGTTGGAGGTGGCGATGGAGAAACGGGCACACGAGAGGAAGCTGGTGACATAATAGAGTTTCATCCCTTTCAGAAAGCAATGGAATATGATGTTCATAGAGAATCGCATTGTATCATCTGCTACATCAATATCAGATGTCTAGTTCAAACCTTTACAGGACCATCAAGCGCCCCCCTCCCCACGATCCAGGATGAAGACCCAGACAACTCCTCAGAGGAACCTGAAGCCTCTGAGGGAGCAGCGTCACCAGGACTCAGCACACCCAGCACCAGCACAGCACACCTCGGTGGGACCCTGGCTAGTTAGAGTAGTGTTGCCATCTGGTCCATCACAGTGCACAAGTGAGCATCAGCAGATGGCAGAGACAACGACAGCAGTGGAGAGTCCTCTGCGGAGGTCGCAGGACTGTCCCAGCTCTGCTGAGCTGCATGCAGACACTGTGGGTTCGATTTTGCCATTGGGGCGGGCTGGGGCGTGTCATTTGTTTTTTAAGTCCTGAACCCGACTCCAGTGTGATGTGGGAAAAAAGTGCAATTTTCCCCTAATGGGCAATTGATTTCCAGCGTGTGGGAACTCCTGGCCCACTCACTCTTTCCATCCTGAAAGTCGCCTCCGATGACGTCATCAATGCTGCTGGATTTAAGGCCTGCAAGCAGCCTTGCTTCTTCTGGAGACTGCACCCTTTATGGCCATTGCTGTGATCGCTTCATTCAGAAACTATGTCCAGCAGTAGGCCAAAGTGTGCTCTACGGTTCAATGCCGCTGCCCTGCAAGCTCTGGTGGAGGGAGCAAGAGCAAATAAGGAGGTGCTCTTCCCTTCCTCAGGGAGGAAGAAGCCTCCCCAGCAGACGAAAGCTGTGTGGATGCAAGTGGCCCAGGAGGTCAACTCGTTGTCTATGTGCTGCAGAACCTGGCTGCAGTGCAGGAAGAGGTTTCATGACCTTCTGTGCACAGGAAAAGTGAGTATGACTTTCCCATCACCCTCAATCTGATCCCCATTGCCTCTCCTCACCAGCACTCAGCTTTGCCAACCTTTTCCCCACATCCCAATTAACACTTACGTCCCTGTACCCTTACCCATTTCTTCTCTCTCTATGGTCACATTCACTTAACTATTCTACCATGCAGCCCTCACACTCTCTATCACTGTGATGCAATGACAACTTACAACACACAAGGAGAATACTTCTAAGCATCTATGCTATGGAATCTCTACACTCACTCCTTCATTCTCACTCAAACTCCACTTGTGTCCCTCATTGCAGGAAAAGAGAACCCACAATAAGAGGGAAAGAGCAAGGACAGGAGGAGGGCCACCCTCAGTAGCCCAGCTCACCACCTCGGAGGAGGCGGCCCTGGAAATTGCCGGGATCGAGGAGGATTCCCAAGTGGGGGACGGACAGGCGGGCGCATCCCAGCAAGCTGCTGACAGAATAGTTTGGCATCTCTCTCATTGACATTGCATGAGTCACTAATATTGAATCTGATGCTCTAACAGTTGGACTTATGATCATCTGCACTATTCAATGAGCATGTAACCTTGACCTCACATCTCTAACTCTTTCCTTTACTCCCCCACAGGACCATCGACAGCCCCGTCCCCACTGTCCAGGAGGAAGAGCCTGAGCTTCCAGGCTCCTCAGAGGAAGCTGCAACCTCTGAGAGCGCTGCGTCAGCAGAATTAAGCGCACACATCACCAGCACAGGCACTCACACCTCGGTGGTATCTTCGGTACATAGAGTAGAGTTGTCACCTGGTGTATCACAGCTCACAAGTGAACATCAGCAGATGGTGGCAACAGGGACAGCAGTGGAGACTCCTCGTCGGAGGGCGCTGGACGCTCCCAGCTCAGCTTCGCTGCATGTCGACCCTGTGCCTCCGGGTCCATCCAGAAGGAGAGCGGTGCCGGAACTCCAGGAACAGGTGCAGGAGTCTCTGGCAGGTTTTGTCTCCAGGGTCGCTGCGAGTGTGGAGCGAATGGAGAAGTCCATCGCTAACATGAGCAGAGCCTTTGTAGAAGCGTTGGCACATAAACGCATCACCACGGAAAGGATGGCAACCTCCGTGGAAAGGATGGCTACCTCCATGGTAAGGCTGGCTACAGTAAAGGAGAGGATGGCTATGGTAGAGGAGAGGATGACTACGTCCATGGAGGAGCTTAGTCGCCAGGGTATGGAAAACATGGTAATTGTTCAGAATATACTGACATCGCTTGAGGAGCGATGGTCGGCTATTGAGCAAACAAACCAGACCTTCAGGCAAGTCCTCGGGAGTAGGACTTCCAGTACAGAAGCGGGTCCTCATGGCCCCCCTGAAGTGCAGCAAGGTGCTGTCAAGCCACTTGCTAGCTCTGAAGTGGGGCTGACCCATGAGAGGGATGTTGGCGGCAGACAACAAGTAAGTGGGGGCTCCTGTCCAAGCGCTCACACAACCATGCCACTGCAGAGCCCTCAGTCAGAGCCCCACCAGAGTCCCCACCCAACTGAGATCGGTGTCTCAACCCCTGCACAGCCGCAGGAGCAGCAGACTATTGCCGAGCCCTCACAGGTTCACAACCCCAGAGGACACTCGCGAAAGGTGCCAAGACAGGAGCAGCAAGAAAGTGAGCAAGGGGCTTCCACATCTGCTGAAGCCATAGGGGAAGCACCAAGTAGGAGCACGCATAAGAGGAAGATACTGCACAAGTAGTCACAAGGGTAGTCACTTGGGTGTAATGTTATGTTTTATTTTGAAAAGCCATCAGTTGGTTATTGTCATTAAAAATTCTGATGGCAAACTGTTGCAGTTGTGGTGTGTGTCATTTCGCTAATGGGACTTCCACATTGAGGGCTTAGGATGATTTGCAATTGTCAGTATGGTGGTCAGGGTGATAGGAATCCATAGGTTCTTGGCCATTGTCGATGGTCTGATAAGAAGGTGCGAGGCAAAAGTGTTTGATTGTGCAGGCTAAGCAAATCTGGCCAAGATGAGTGCGTGCCTTGCATCCCAGGCAGCAAAGTGCTCGCATGCTGCTGCTGCTGGTTGATGCACCTCTGCAAGCTGTTCATTGTCGCTCTCCTCCTCCTCCTCCTCCTCCTCATCTGAGGAGGCTATGTGATGAGCCATTTGTTCCTCAGGCATCTGCAAGCCACGATGCTGTGCCATGTTGTGAAGTGCACAGCAAACCACGACCATTCTGGAGACCCTGGCTGCTGAGTACTGCAGGGCTCCACCTGATCTATCAAGGCATCTGAAGTGCATTTTCGGCAAGCCGATGGTTTGCTCGATTATGGATCAGGAGGAAATGTGGCTGGAGTTGTAGCGCTCCTCAGCTTCAGTGGATGGGCTCCTCAATGGTGTCATTAGCCACATCTTCAGGGGATAGCCCTTGCCTCCAAGTAGCCATCCGAAAAGTTGGTCTGATGTACTGAAGAGCACAGGCACACTAGACTGGCGCAAGATGAAGGAGTCATGGCAACTGCCAGGGTACTTGGCACAAACATGCAAAATTTTTGTCCTGGGGGATTGTTTGCTAGTGCTGTTGGGGAGGGTTTAATCTAAAATGGCAGGGGGTTGGGAACCTGTGCAGGGAGACAGAGGAAAGGGAAGCAAGATAGGAGCAAAAGACAGGAAGGAGAAAAGCAAAAGTGGAAGTCATAGAAATCAAGGGTGTAAATCAAACATGGCTGCAGTAAACAATAATTCTTAAAGGTCTAAGAGTGTTAAAAAAGAACAAGCCTGAAGGCTTGGTGTCTTAATACGAGGAGCATTCATAATAAAGTGAATGAATTAGCTGCGCAAATAGATGTAAATGGGTATGATATAATTGGGATTACGGAGACATGGCTCCAGGGTGACCAAGGCTGGGAATTCAACATCCAGGGGTATTCAATATTCAGGAAGGACAGGCAAAAAGGAAAAGGCGGTGGGGTAGCATTGCTGGTTAAAGAGGAGATTAACACAGTAGTAAGGAAGGATATTAGCTCTGATGATGTGGAATCTGTATGGGGAGAGCTGAGAAATACCAAGGGGCAGAAAACATTAGTGGGAGTTGTATACAGACCCCCAAAAAGTAATGCTGAGGTTGGGGATGGCATTAAATGGGAAATTAGAGATGCGTGCAATAAGGGCACAGCAGTTATCATGGGGGACTTTAATCTACATATAGATTGGGCTAACCAAATTAGTAACAATACTGTGGAAGAGGAATTCCTAGAGTGTATACGGGATGGTTTCCTGGACCAATATGTCGAGGAACCAACTAGCGATCAGGCCATCTTAGACTGAGTATTATGTAATGAGAAAGGATTAATTAGCAATCTTGTTGTGCGAGGCCCCTTGGGGAGGAGCGATCATAATATGATAGAATTCTTCATTAAGATGGAGAGTGAAATAGTTGATTCAGAGACTTGGGTACTGAATTTAAATAAAGGAAACTACAATGGTATGAGGCGTGAGTTGGCTAGGATGGATTTTGGAATGTTACTTAAAGGGTTGACGGTGAATAGGGAATGGCAAACATTTAAAGATCGCATGGATGAACTACAGAATTTGTTCATCCCTGTTTGGCATAAAAATAAAAATAAAAAGGTGACTCAACCGTGGCTAACAAGGGAAATTAGGGATACGATAAGATCCAACGAGAGGACATATAAATTGGCCAGAAAAAGCAGCAAACCTGAGGGTTGGGGGCAGTTTAGGATTCAGAAAAGGAGGAGAAAGGGATTAATTAAGAGTATGAGAGTAAGCTTGCAGGGAACATAAAAACTGACTGTAAAAGCTTCTATAGATATCTGAAGAGAAAAAGATTGGTAAAGTCAAGCATAGGTCCCTTGCATTCAGAATCAGGGGAATTTATAATGGGGAACAAAGACATGGCAGACCAATTAAATACATACTTTGGTTCTGTCTTCACAAAGGAGGACACAAATAAACTCCCAGAGATGTCGGGGAACAAAGGGTCTAATGAGAGGAAGGAACTGAATGAAATCAGTATTTGTAGGGAAATGGTGTTGGGGAAATTGACAGGATTGAAGGCCAATAAATCCCCAGGGCCTGATAAACTACATCCTAGGGTACTTAAGGAAGTGGCCCTAGAAATAGTAGATGCATTGCTGGTCATCTTCCAAAATTCTTCAGACTCTGGAACAGTTCCCATGGATTGGAGGGTAACTAATGTAACCCCACTATTTAATAAAGGTGGTAGAGAAAAAACGGGGAATTATACACTGGTAAGCCTGACATCGGTAGTGGGGAAAATGCTAGAGTCCATTATAAAAGATGTAATAGCAGAGCACTTGGAAAATGGTGACAGGATCGGACAAAGTCAACATGGATTTACAAAAGGTAAATCATGCTTGACTAATCTACTGGAATTTTTTGAAGATGTAACTGGTAGAATAGATGAGGGCCAACCAGTGGATGTGGTGTATTTGGACTTTTAAAAGGCTTTCGATAAGGTCCCGCATAAAAGACTAGCGTGTAAAGTTAAAGCACATGGGATTGGGGGTAAGGTACTGACTTGGATAGAAAACTGGTTGGCAGACAGGAAGCAAAGTGTTGGAATAAACGGGTCTTTTTTCAAGTGGAAGGCAGTGACTAGTGGGGTACCGCAGGGATCGGTGCTAGGACCTCAGTTATTCACAATATATATTAATGATCTAGATGAGGGAACTAGATGTAATATCTCCAAGTTTGCAGATGACACAAAGCTGGGTGGGCGTGTGTGCTGTGAAGAGGATGCAGAGAAACTCCAGTACAATTTGGACAGGTTGGGTGATTAGGCAGAAGTATGGCAGATGCAGTATAATGTGGATAAATGCGAGGTTATCCACTTTGGTGGCAAAAACAGGAAGGCAGATTATTATCTGAACGGCAATAGATTGGGAAAAGGGGGAGTGCAACGAGACCTGGGTGCCCTTGTGCACCAGTTGGTGAAGGTAAGCACGCAGGTGCAGCAGGCGGTTTAGAAGGCAAATAGTATGTTGGCCTTCATAGCGAGAGGATTCAAGTACAGGAGCAAGGATGTCTTGCTGCAGTTGTACAGGGCCTTGGTGAGACCACACCTTGAGTATTGTGTGCAGTTTTGGTCGCCTTATCTGAGGAAGGATGTTCTTGCCATGGAGGGAGTGCAGCGAAGATTCACCAGACTGATACCTGGGATGGCAGGAATGATATATGAAGAGAGATTGGGTCGATTAGGCTTATATTCACTCGAGTTTAGAAGAATGAGAGGGGATCTCATTGAAACTTATAAAATTCTAACAGGACTAGACAGACTAGATGCAGGAAGGATGTTCCGGATGGCGGGGGAGTCCAGAACCAGGGGTCACAGTCTAAGGATAAGGGATAAGCCATTTAGGACTGAGATGAGGAGGAATTTCTTCACCCAGAGAGTGGTGAACCTGTAGAATTCCCTACCACAGACGACAGTTGAGGGCAATTCATTAAATATATTCAAGAAGGAGTTAGATATATTTCTTAAGGCTAAGGGGATCAAGGGATATGGGGAGAAAGCAGGGACAGGGTACTGAATTTGGATGATCAGCCATGATCTCATTGAATGGCAGAGCAGGCTCGAAGGGCCGAATGGCCGACTCCTGCTCCTATCTTCTATGTTTCTATGTTTCTATGTTTCTATTTCCTTCTTGTCATCACACACCAGCTGTACGTTCAGGGAGTGGAAGCCCTTGCGGTTGACAAAAATATCTGGGGTGCCTTAAGTGCCTTAAGGTGGGTGCAGTGAACGAAGCCCTGCACCCTTGGAAAGCCTGCCAGATTGTCGAACCCAACTACACTGGCTTGATCCTTGGAGAAATTGATGTAATTGTGCGCGATGGCAAAGAGGACATCGGTTACCTGCATGATGCAAGTGAGTGCGGCCGTCTGGGAGACGCCGCTGATGTCTGCTGCTGATCCCTGGAATGAGCCTGAAGCAAAAAGGTTGACTGCGGTGATGACTTTGACGACCACTGGTAAGGGGTGTCCACCTGCTCCTCTGGGCTCCAGGTCTTGCTGCAGCATTGCGCAGATGTCAACTCTCGCGAAAGTCGGAGCCTCCTTTGGCACTGCTGCTCAGTCATGTTGATGTAGCTGATCCTTGTTGTGTCTGTGTATAATAAGACACAGACTGCGGAGAAACGGTACAACAGGTGTTTACTCAACGTGGCTCACAGTGGAACTGATCTGTACAGATTACTACTCAGTGCTATATACAGGTGTGGTCACTGCCGGTACTGCAGTATACATGAGCTGTAAAAGATAGTTCCCCCCTTAAAGGTACATACATTACAATTCCTCCCCTTTTAGATTAACAGTACCATAACACTCATTTAACAATTAAATATCAAACTAATTACAATTAACACTTTTAACATGCAACATTAGCTGAAAATAGTCTATTTATATATTCAGTCTTTGGGGAGGCTTCCTGATCCTTTCTGGAT
Organism: Somniosus microcephalus; assembly: GCF_052327205.1. Classification (NCBI taxonomy): domain Eukaryota; kingdom Metazoa; phylum Chordata; class Chondrichthyes; order Squaliformes; family Somniosidae; genus Somniosus; species Somniosus microcephalus. The sequence continues at coordinate 101,901,018 of NC_140999.1, forward strand.
AGCGCCATTCCCGAGTGTCTTGCTCTTGGTGCGGAGGCGATTCTGGCCCCCTGTCGTCGGTTGGTTCATCAGCTTCCGATGCTACTATTTCTGGGGTAGATGCAACCTGTACGTCGGGTTCATCACCAGGTACGTATGGGCGAGGCATGGGGTTGACTTGTTCCTGTGACTCTAGGATCTGGTCAGCATGGCGTCTCAGGATGCTCTCCCCAACGTCCACTGTGTACATTAGTGGGCCCTGCCGTGTGCATATCGTTCCTGGCTGCCATTTTTCTGTTCGGTAGTCGCGGGCCAAGACTGGTTGCCCTACATTGAAGCACCTTGTTGGCTTCTCATGGATGTGCTGGAATTGCTTGCTCTCAACATCTCTTCGTACGTTTGGTCGGAGCAAATCCAGGCGAGATCTTAACCTTCGGTTAAAGAACATCATGGCTGGGGCCTGGTTGGTGACTACATGTGTCGCATTCCGGTAGGTGAACAGGAAATTGTCCACCTTGTGCTGCAGCGGAATGTTGTCATTGTACATAGCCTTTATTGCCTTCTTAAAGGTTTGTACGAACCTCTCAGCCAATCCATTTGTGGCTGGATGATACTGGGCGGATGTGTAATCCCTTATCCCATTCTTTTTCAAGAACCTCCGGAACTCTTCGGACACAAACTGTGGTCCGTTGTCGGAGCAAATCTGTTCTGGCAAGCCATTCCTGGCAAAAATGGTCCGTAGGACTGCAATAGATTTCTCCGTGGTGCTGGAGGACATTTTGATGACCTCAGGCCATTTCGAGTGCGCATCCACGGCTATTAAAAACATTGAGTCCATGAATGGACCAGCAAAATCAATATGCACCCATTGCCATGGAGGTGAGGGCCACTCCCATGGGTGTAGAGGGGCCTGTGGTGGTGCATTTTGGACTTTCTGGCATCCTGAGCAGCTCTTGGTCAGGTCCTCGATTTGTTTATCGATTCCCAGCCACCACACATAAGCCCTGGCTAGGCTTTTCATTTTTACCCCTCCCAGATGACCCTCATGAAGCTCATTGAGCATTCTATCCCTTAACTTGGGTGGAATTACCACTCGGGATCCACACATCAAGGTCCCCCGGCACACTGACAGCTGTTCTCTCCTTGTCGAGAATGCTGGCAACAGTGAGTCGCCATGTGCTGGCCATCCCTTCACCGTCAAATCATATACCTGAGACAGTGTCGGGTCATTTCGGGTTTCCTTTTCGATACAAGTGCTAGTTACCGGTAGGTATTCAACTATAGTCGAATGGAATATTTCGACAGGATCCACTGCTGGTGCTTCCTCCGCAGTAGGCAGTGGCAGGCGTGATAGCCCATCAGCATTTCCATGCTGTTTCGTGCCCTTATATTCAATCTCATAGTGGTGCGCCGCTAGAAAAAGTGACCATCTTTGTAGTCGTTGCGCAGTCATCACCGGAACACCCTTCTTCGGATTAAAAATGGAGACAAGAGGCTGGTGATCAGTCAGCAAGGTGAATTTCTGCCCGTGCAGATAGTGATTGAACTTTTTCACTCCCCACACTAGGCTGAGGGCCTCCCTGTCAATCTGGGCGTAGTTACGCTCGGCTGAGGTTAGTGATCGTGACACAAAGGCTATTGGCCTCTCTGAGCCATCCGAGAATTTGTGCGACAGCACCGCTCCAATGCCGTAGGGTGACGCATCACATGCCAACTGAATTGGTAATGCCGGGTTGTAATGGGCCAATACCTCTTTCGATGTGATTAGTGTTTTGCTCTTCTGTAAAGCTCATCTACATTCGTCACTCCACTTCCATGGCACCCCAGTTTGCAGTAGGGTGTTCAGTGGGTGTAGTACTGTAAACAAATTTGGCAAGAACTTATGGTAGTAGTTTACCAGCCTGAGGAACGACCTCAGCTGTGACACATTTTCTGGTGCTGGAGCCTTGACTACTGCCTCAATCTTCTCTGGGGACTTATGTAACCCCTCTTTATCGATAACGTGGCCACAATACGAGATCTGTTTTCTAAAGAACTCGCATTTGGGGCGGTTAGCTCGGAGCCCATATTCCTGCAATCTAGTGAGCACCTGCTCCAGGTTGGCAAGGTGATCACTGTCATTTTCGCCCGTGACCAGGATGTCGTCCAAATAACACTGGGTCCCTGGGATCCCTTGCAGGACTTGTTCCATTGCCCTCTGCCAAATAGCCGGAGCTGATGCTACCCCGAATACCAGCCGGTTGTATTGGTAGATACCTTAATGGGTGTTGATTGTGAGGTATTTTTTTGATGCTTCTTCTACCTCCATTTGCAGATACGCCTGGGCCAGATCAATCTTAGTGACGCGTTTCCCTCCAGATAGCGAGGCGAAAATATCTTCAATCCGCGGAAGTGGATATTGTACGGTGTGAAGGACCGGGTTCACTGTTACCTTAAAGTCCCCACAGATGCGAGCCTTCCTTGGTTCCCCAGGCATGCTGCTCAATTACTTTTTCATCACAGGGACGATGGGTGTAGCCCACTCGCTCCAGTCTACCTTGGACAGTACACCTGAACGTTCCAGACTCTCCAGCTCTGCTTCGACGGCTGGGCGGATCGCACAAGGTACCGGGCTTGCGTTTTCTTCCATTTTAATCATCGCTGTCATGCCTTTTAGTGTTCTGAGTCCTTGCTGGAACACTTCTTTCGCATCAGTTAGGATCTTTGACAGTCGCCCAGGTGTGACGTCGTCATCCTTTTTGTCAGCCACAGTCAGTGCCTGTATGGAATGCCAATCCAGTTGTATTTTCCGGATCCATTCACGTCCCAGTAATGGTGGTCCTCCATCTTGCAATACATACAGGTCTAGTTTTGGTGTTTCCTTACCATTATATATAACGGTCACCCTTATTTTTCCTTTGGGGTAGACTTTTTGCCCCGTGTACGTCTTCAAAATAATTTTTGTGTCTCTCAAGGGTATGTGTGAGAATAGCCGCTCGTAGTCCCGTCGGTTTATGACTGTTAGGGCTGGTCCTGTGTCCAATTCCATCTTTACCTGGACTCCTGCTATCTTGAGAGTGACCCAAATGGTTTGGTGATCCTCCGTTGTGATCACATTATGTAGTTTCAGACAACTCAGTTCCCTGCTTTCGGAGTCATTATAACTCTTTTGTTCGTCTGAACTATTCTCCGTCATCTTGTGTACCTTCTTGTACTTTCCTTTGGTAGGTTTCTTATTGCTGGTTTTCTTTCCCGACCTGCAGACTCGTGCTATGTGTCCTACTTTTCCACACTGTCTGCACACTTTGTCTTTGAACCAGCAATCATTCTGGTCGTGTGTTGTTCTGCCGCAGCGACAGCACTTCTCTGTTCCATATGACATTTTGTTTGTGCCATATTCTTCGCGGTCTCTGTTGTATCTCTGCAGCGCCCCGTGCTGCTGCTTCATATGATACCGCAATGCTGAAAGCCTTTTCCAGCGTAAGGTCCTTTTCAGATAAAAGTCGTTTCTGGGTTCCTTCACTTTGAAGCCCACACACAAACTTGTCCCTTAAGGTATCTGCCAGTCCCGCTCCAAACTGGCAGTGTTTCGATAGTTTGTGCAGTTCTGTTAAATAATCAGCATTGCTTTCATCCTTATGCTGGTTCCGTTTGTGAAACTTGAATCTTTCTGCTATCAGCAGCGGTGTGGGGTTTAAATGTTCCTGTAGTGTTGTTACTATGTCTTCAAAACTCTCTTCCATTGGCTTCGTTGGGGTTACTAGATTTCGTAATAAACCATACGTCTTTGCACCCATTAAATTTAACAATACCTGTAATGTCCGTGTGTAATTGAGACACGGACTGCAGAAGTTGGTTATAACAGGTGTTTACTGAATGGAGACAAAACTGGAACTACTATACCAAGTTACTACACAGGCTTATATACAGGGGTGGTCACTACTGGTACTGCAGTATACAGGGGCTGCAGAATATAGTTCCTTCTTCAAGGTACATGCACTACAATTCCTCCCCTTTTAGCTAAACAGTACATAACATTCGATTAATTATTGAATAACATATTTACAATTACAGTTGCTATATACATTAGCTGAAGTTAATCAATTATAAATTCAGTCTTTGAGGAGGCTTCCTGATTCTGTCCGGATAACGCCTCTTTGGGGTATCAGGTTCTTCTGGCAAAGTTGATTCGGGATCAACGTCGTTGTTTGGTTTGTCTGCTTCCAATATCACCGATTCTGAGGTAGATGCAATTGGTACTTTGGTTTCATCACCAGGTGTATAGGATCATGGTGTAGATTTGACGTTTTCCAGTGACTCTAGAATCTGGTCAGCATGGCGTCTTACAATGCTCTCTCCAACGTCCACGGTATACATTAGAGGTCCTTGCCGTGTGCAGATCGTTCCTGGCTGCCATTTCTCTGTGCGGTAGTCCCGGGCCAAAACTGGTTGACCTATCTTGAAACTCCTGGTTGGCCTTTCATTCATATTCTGAAACTGTCTGTTCTCCACATCTCTTCTGATGTTTGGTTTAACCAAATCCAAGCGGCATCTTAGTCTTCGATTGAAGAACATCATGGCTGGAGTTTGGTTGGTAACTGCATGTGTCGCATTCCGGTAGGCAAACAAGAAGTTATCCACCTTGTGTTGTAGGGGTATGTCTTCATTACACATTGCCTTGATAGCCTTCTTGAATGTTTGAACGAACCTCTCAGCCAATCCATTGGTGGCTGGATGATATGGGGCGGATGTGTAATGCTTAACACCATTGTTCTTTAAGAACCTCCGGAACTCTTCAGACACAAGCTGTGGTCCATTGTCAGAGCAAATCTGTTCAGGCAGCCCATTTCTGGCGAATATGGTTCGTAAGACTGTGATAGTTTTTTCTATGGTGGTTGAGGACATTTTTATTACCTCTGGCCACTTTGAATGTGCATCCACCGCAATTAAAAACATAGAGTCCATAAATGGACCAGCAAATTCAATGTGTACCCTTTGCCATGGAGATGAGGGCCACTCCCATGGATGTAGAGGGGCTTGTGGTGGGGCGTTTTGGACCTTCTGGCATCCTGTACAGCTTTTGGTCATCTCTTTGATTTCTCTATTGATTCCCGGCCACCACACAAACGCTCTGGCTAAGTTCTTCATTTTTACCCCTCCCAGATGACCCTCATGAAGCTCATTGAGCACTCTATCCTTCAATTTGGGTGGAATTACTACTCTGGATCCACACATCAAGGTTCCTCGGCACACTGACAGCTGTTCTCTTCTCGGCGAGAATGCTGGCAACAGTGGTTCGCCATGTGCTGGCCATCCCTTCACCGTTAAATCATAGACCCTGGAGAGTGTCGGGTCATTTCATGTTTCCTTTTCTATGTTTGCATTCGTCACAGGTAGACATTCGACTATGGTTGAGTGGAATATCTCCACAGGATCCACTGCAGGTGCTTCTTCCACCGTCGGCAACGGTAGGCGCGACAATCCATCAGCATTCCCATGCTGTTTAGTTCCTTTGTACTCGATGTCATATTGGTGTGCCCCTAGGAAAAGGGATCACCTCTGTAGCCGTTGTGCTGTCATTATCGGGACGCCCTTCTTAGGGTTGAAAATGGAGACAAGAGGTTGATGATCAGTTAGTAGAGTAAATTTCTGTCCGTGCAGGTAGTGATTGAACTTCTTCACCCCCCACACCAGGCTGAGGGCCTCTCTGTCAATCTGGGCGTAGTTACGCTCGGCTGCAGTTAACGAGCATGACGCAAAAGCTATCGGCCTCTCTGAACCATCAAGGGATTTATGTGACAGTACCGCTCCAACGCCGTAGGGAGACGCATCACACGCCAGTCTTATCGGTAGTGATGGGTTGTAGTGAGCCAATACTTCTCTTGAAGTGATTAGGTCTTTACTCTTCTGAAAGGCCCGTTTACATTCATCGCTCCATTTCCATGCTACTCCAGTTTGTCGCAGGGCGTTCAGTGGGTGCAGAATTGTGGACAAATTCGGCAAAAACTTATAGTAGTAATTCACCAATCCGAGGAATGACCTCAGTTGCGACACATTTTCAGGCGCTGGAGCCTTAACTACCGCTTCAATTTTGTCAGGGGACTTATGTAACCCCTCTTCATCAATCACGTGGCCACAATACGATATTTGTTTCTTAAAAAACTCGCACTTGGGGCGATTGGCTCGTAGCCCATGTTCTCTTAGTCTAGTGAGCACCTGCTCTAGGTTGGCAAGGTGTTCACTGTCATTTTCACCTGTCACTAGGATGTCGTCCAAGTAACACTGAGTCCCCGGAATCCCTTGCAGGACTTGTTCCATCGCTATTTGCCATATAGCCGGAGCTGATGCAACTCCGAATACCAGTTGATTATACTGGTAAAGACCTTTGTGAGTGTTTATCGTGAGATATTTCCTGGAGGATTCTTCAACCTCCATCTGCAAATATGCTTGCGCTAGGTCAATTTTTGTAAAACGTTTCCCTCCAGATAGTGAGGTGAAAATATCTTCTATCCTCGGAAGAGGATACTGTACTGTGTGAAGGATTGGGTTCACAGTCACCTTGAAGTCCCCACAGATGCGAACCTTCCTTGGCTCCTCAGACTTATTGTTTAACATTTTCTTCATGACAGGAACGATGGGTGTCGCCCACTCGCTCCAGTCTACCTTAGTTAACACGCCTGCATTCTCCAGATTCTCCAGCATTGCCTCGACGGCTGGGCGAATTGCATACGGTACCAGTCTTGCTTTGAAAAACTTGGGAATTGCATTCTCTTCTATTTTTATCGAGGCGGTTACGCCTTTAAGAGTCCCCAGTTCTTGTTGAAATACCTCTTTAGCGTTAAACAAGGTTTTTGACAATCGGCCAGGTGTGACGTCGTCATCCTTTTTACCAGCCACAGTCAGTGCCTGAATGGAGTGCCAGTCTAAACTTATCTTTCTGATCCATTCACGTCACAATAACGGTGGTCCACCATCTTGCAGTATGTACAGATACAATTTCTGTATTTCCTTGCCGTTGTATTCGACAGGCACCCTTATTTTCCCTCTGGGGTATACTTTCTGCCCCGTATATGTCTTCAAGACAATGGATGTGTCTTTCAAGGGTATGTGTGAGAATAGCCGCTCGTAGTCTCGTCAATTCATGACGGTCAGAGCTGATCCTGTATCCAATTCCATTTTGACTTGGGACCCTGCTATCATGAGGGTGACCCAAATGGTTCGGTGATCCTCTTTTGTGGTTACGTTGTGTAGTTTGAGACAGCTTAGTCTCTTGTTCCCGGATTCACTATCGCTCTTCTGGTCTTCGGAACTACTGTCCGTCATCTTTTGTACTTTCCTGTACTTTTCCTTAGTAGTCTTTTTGTTGTCGTTAGTCTTCTTCCCAGACCTGCAAACTCGTGCAATGTGTCCCATCTTTCCGCATTGCCTGCATGTTATGTCCTTAGACCAGCAGTCCTTCTGGTCATGGGTTGTTCTGCCACAGCGATAACATTTTTCAAATCCCCGTGTCATTTCATGGGTGCCGTATTCCTGTGACTTTTGCTGTATTTCCGCAGCTCCCCTTGCTGCTGCTTCGTACGACACTGCCACGCTGAAAGCCTTATCTAGCGTCAGCTCTTTCTATGAGAGTAACCTCTTCTGGGTTCCTTCACTCAGGAGTCCACAGACAAATTTGTCCCGTAGGGTATCTGCCAGTCCTGCTCCAAACTGGCAGTGCTTTGATAGCTTGTGTAGTTCCGTAAGGTAATCAGCATTGCTCTCATCTTTATGCTGATTTCTCCTGTGGAATTTAAATCTTTCTGCTATCAGCAGCGGTGTAGGATTTAGGTGTTCCTGTAGGATATGAACAATTTTGTTAAAACTCTTCTCCATCGGTTAGACTGGAGTGATCAGGTTCCGCAATAGGCCGTACGTTCTTGCACCCATTACGTTTAGTAGTACCGATGCCTTTTTCTCATCGGCTACTTCATTTGCCTTGCAATATACTTCGACTCTTTCCACATACGTGGTCCAGTCTTCTATTGCATTATCGAAGGCAGTGGTATTGCCAGTCTTCGGCATCTTGGAGATCTAAGATGGCGCCTCCCGCGCTTTGCCTTCTTCCCCGATTGAACAAAATGGCGCCTCCCGTACTTTGCCTTCTTCCCCGCTGGATTAAGATGGCGCCTCCCGCGCTTTCTGTCTTTTCCGCTGCTGCCAGCGCTGTTGCTGGTGTTTTTATGCTTTGATGGCGATGCCCTATGGTCTTCGCGCGCTTCCCCCTGCGCTGCTGCCAACGCCACTCTCCGCGGTCCCCGTGGCAAACTGCAGCTCCTCGCGGCTTTCTGCGCTTCTAATTTCTTTTTCTTTTATTTTAATTACTGTTCCCGTCGTCAGAGCAGACCCTATGGGACACTTCCCTCCCTCTTCTCGGGTCTGTACACTGCCCGGCTTCGTAGCACCGGCCGTGCCCTGTGTGCTCCACCCTCTCTCTCTCTCTCTCCTCTTCCCGACAACGCTGCTCGGCCCCGTTGAAAAGCCACCCGATCGAGCTCTAGCCCGCCGCAGCCCAGGAAGGATCAGTGTACTACCTGCCACCAGCCCGATTAGCTGGAACACCACAGACTGGATAACCAAGCCCAGCTCTCGACAGCCTCTCCTGCAAATCTTCGAATTCAATGAATCAAAGGGCGGTTGCCCACGGTCGACGCCCGTTTCTTCTGTTTGTTTTTTTTTTCTTTTTGGATTTCTTCCTTCTGGCTTCGACCTCTAATAAATTCGCTTCAGGGATGGATCCCCGTGAGTTGGTGCAGAACTGTAGGTAAGTTCGGATCTGTTCGTCGCCAATGTAATGTCCATGTGTAATTGAGACACGGACTGCAGAAGTTGGTTATAACAGGTGTTTACTGAATGGAGACAAAACTGGAACTACGATACAAAGTTACTACACAGGCTTATATACAGGGGTGGTCACTACTGGTACTGCAGTATACAGGGGCTGCAGAATATAGTTCCTTCTTCAAGGTACATACACTACAATAACGACACTTTCTTGTCATCTGACACCTGATTTGCCTTGCAGTACACCTCTATTCGTTCGACATATGTAGTCCAATCTTCGACTTCATTGTCAAATGCGGTGATACTGCCACTCTTCGGCATTTTGGGTGTGGTTTAAAATGGCGTCTCCCAATGGCTTAAAATGGCGTCTCCCGCGCTTTCCTTCCTCCCCCGCTGCTGCCAACGCCGCTCCCGGATGTTCTCGTGGCAATGGCGGCACCCTGTAGGTTTCGCGCGCTTCTCCTGCGCTGCTGCCAACGCCGCTCTCAGCGGTCCTCGTGGCAATGGCGGCGCCTCGCGGGTTTCTGTGCATCTCTCTCTCCCTCTCTCCGACGCTGCTCGGCCCCTGAACACCGGCTGCAGCCTGTGCGCTCTGCCCTCTCTCTCTCTCCCTCTCTTCGATGCTGCTCGGCCCCTGAACACCGGCTGCGCCCTGTGCGCTCTGCCCTCTCTCTCTCTCTCCCCCGTCGACGATGCTTGGCCCTTTACTGTGCCGCTCAGTCGGGCTCTAGCCCGCCGCTGTCCGGGAAGGGTCTGCGCACTACCTGTTGCCAGCCCGTTTCGCTGGACTGCCTCGACTGGAAAGCCAAGCCTGGCTCTCGACAGCCTCCCCCGCAATTCTCGAGTCTCTGCTGGATGACTGGGCGGTTGCCCGTGGTCGACGCCCGAGTCTCTGGCCTTGACCTCCAATCCACTGATCTCCAGGAACGAATCCCCGGGAGGTGATGCAGAGTTGCAGGTAGGTTTGAACTTGCCTTGTCGCCAATGTTGTGTCCATGTATAATAAGACACAGCCTGCAGGAGAAACGGTACAACAGGTGTTTACTCAACGTGGCTCACAGTGGAACTGATCTGTACAGATTACTACTCAGTGCTATATACAGGTGTGGTCACTGCCAGTACTACAGTATACATGAGCTGTAAAAGATAGTTCCCCTTAAAGGTATATACATTACAATCCTCTGTCTGTAGACCCTGTTTTGGGGGTATCTCCTGCGCCGACGTGCTTCCATGCGCTGGCGCCTTCTGGCCTGTGCAGCTTCAGGTGGGTGAGCAGCAGGAGCTACTGCTGTTGCTCCTGCAGTTGGTGCTGCTGTTGTTCATGGTTCTGCTGCTGCCGCAGCTGGTCTTCGTCCGAATCCGTTGTCCAGGAGGAAAGGAAATAAATGGTTCCCATTCTTCTGGTATATACCTCAGTTGAGGAAGCTCTCATCCAAGGTGGGGAGAGGGGTTTCCCAGGAGGTCACATTGGAGATGGGTATCAGGCTCCAAACATCTACAACAATGAGTAGGCCTGTTAAAAGTTCCCCCAGACCTGAGACAACAAAGTTCTGCCACCTGCAAATGATGATTGGTGAAAACTCCTTTTTAATAGTGGAGCTGCTGCTGTTAGTAAGCAATCCACTTGTCATGCCGCCAGGATTCACTGGCGTGTTTCAGAGGAGGCATGCAGAACATGGGAAAAGTGGGAAAATCAGAAAGGCCTCTCAAAATGGGGTTATAGAGGCAATTAATTGGTTGTTAAGGGCCTATCCCACCTCTTGGAGGCGGGATGGAAACGGGGTCAGAAAACTCGCATGTGGGAAAGTTGCTCGGAGGCGGGATGGAGGCGGGATCAGGCTCGCCCGCCATTTTTTGCAATTTTACTACCTCACACGCCTCCAATCCCGCCTCTTCGGGCCTGGCAAAATCGAGCCCTGTGCCTCTGGGGCCATCCAGAAAAAGAGCGGTTCGTGAAACAACGAAACAAGTGCAGTTGTCTCTGGAAGGGTTTGCCTCCAGGGTTAGTGTGAGTTTGGAGAGAATGGAGAAGGCCATCGCTAACATCAGCACTGCCGTGGTGGAGGCAATGGCGCATGAACGCCCCACCATGGATAGGATGGCAACCTCCATGGATAGGATGGCAACCTCCGTGGTAAAGATGGCTACGGCCATGGATGAAAAAGTCGCCAGAGTCAGGAAAACATGGTGAGTGTTCAGAATAGAATGACATCTCTGGAGGAGCGATGGGCAGCTATTGAGCAGAGAGACCAGAGCTTCATGGACGTCCTTATGATGAGGACTGCCAGTGCAGATACGGGTCCTCATGGCCCCCCTGATGTGCAGCAAGGTGCTCTCCAGCCACTTGCCAGCACTGACCCATGAGAGGGATGTTGTTGGCAGGAGAGAAGGAAGCGTGGGCTCCTCTCAAAGCGCTCACGTGACCATGCCACTGCGGAGCCGTCGGTCAGAAACCCACTTTGCAGTAACAACTGAGATGGCCGTTTCAGCCCCTGTACAGCCACAGGAAGAGCAGACTGTTGAAGAGTCCTCCCAGGCTCCCAAACCCAGAGGACACCCGCCAAAGGTGTCTAAGCAGGCGCAGCATCCTAGTCAGCAAGGTGCCTCTACATCTGCTGAAGCCACAGGGGAAGCACCATGTAGAAGCACACGTAAGGGAAAAATTAAGCACCTATAGTCACAAGGGGACTCACTTGGATGATGTTTCTTTTTTTCTGACTCTTGCTGGTATAGTTTGTCATGTGTTAAAGATAAATTATGTCAAACAGTTGATTGTGTGACCTATGTGTTCTAGGAAATGGCAAAAGCGCATTGAGGGCTCAGGGTGACTTGCTTTTGTAATGCTGATGGTTAAAGTGATAGGAAATAAGAGGGTATAGCAGAGATCATAGAATCATAGAAAGTTACAGCACGGAAGGAGGCCATTTCGGCCCATTGTGTCCACGCCAGCCAACAAAGAGCTATCCAGCCTAATCCCACTTCCCAGCTCTTGGTCCATAGCCCTGCAGGTTAGAGCATCCCAAGTGCACATCCAAGTACTTTTTAAATGTGGTTAGGGTTCCTGCCTCTGCCACCCTTTCAGGCAGTGAGTTCCAGACCCCCACAACCCTCTGGGTGAAGAAATTTCCCCTCAAATCCCCTCTAAACCTTCCCCCAATTAGTTTAAATCTGTGCCCCCTGGTTTTTGACCCCTCTGCTAAGGGAAATAGGTCCTTTCTATCCACTTTATCTATGCCCCTCATAATTTTATACACCTCAATAAAGTCTCCCCTCAGCCTCCTCTGTTCCAAGGAAAACAGACCCAGCCTATCCAGTCTACCTCATAGCTAAGATTCTCTACTCCCGGCAACATCCTTGTAAATCTCCTCTGTACCATCTCTAGTACAATCACATCTTTCCTGTAATGTGGTAACCAGAACTGCACGCAGTACTCTAGCTGAGGCCTAGCTAGTGTTTTATACAGTTGAAGCATAACCCCCCCCTGCTCTTGTATTCTATGCCACGGCTAATAAAGGCAAGCATTACGTATGCCTTCTTAACCACCTTATCTACCTGGCCTGCTACCTTCAGGGATCAGTGGACATGCACTCCAAGGTCCCTTTGTTCCTCTACACTACTCAGTGTCCTACCATTTAATGTGTATTCCCTTTCCTTGTTAGCCCTCCCCAAATGCATTACCTCACACTTCTCTGGATTGAATTCCATTTACCACTGTTCTGCCCACCTGACCAATTTATTGATATGTTCCTGCAGTCTACAGCTTCCTTCTTCAGTATCAACCACACAGCCGATTTTAGTATCATCTGCAAACTTCTTAATCATACCCATTATATTCAAGTCTAGATCATTGATATATACCACAAAAAGCAAGGAACCTAGTACTGAGCCCTGCGGAACCCCACTAGAAACAGCCTTCCAGTCACAAAAACACCCATCAACCATTACCCTCTGATTCCTGTCTCCAGTTTTGAATCCAACTTGACACTTAGCCCTGGATCCCATGGGCTTTTAACTTCGTGACCAGTCTGCCATGTGGAACCTTATCAAAAGCCTTGCTAAAATCCATATACACTACATCAAACGCACTACCCTCATCTACCCGCCTTGTTATCTCCTCAAAAAATTCAATCAAGTTTGTCAGACACGACCTTCCCTTAACAAATCTGTGCTGACTATCCGTGATTAATCCGTGTCTTTCTAAATGAAGATTTATCCTGTCCTTCAGAATTCTTTCCTATAATTTTCCCACCACCAAGGTTAGGCTGACTGGCCTGTAATTACTCGGTCTATCCTTCTCTCCCTTTTTAAACAAGGGTACCACATTAGCAGTCCTCCAGTCCTCAGGCACCACACCTGAAACCAGAGAGGATTGAAAAATGATGGTCAGGGCCTCTGCTATTTCCTCTTTTGCTTCGTTTAACAGCCTGGGATACATTTCATCCAGGCCTGGGGATTTATCCACTTTTACAGCTGCTAAACCCCTTAATATTTCCTCTCTCACTATGTTTATTTCATCTAATATTTCACACTCCTCCCCCTGGTAGCAATGTCTGCTTCGCCCCTCTCCTTTGTGAAAACAGATGGAAAGTATTCATTAAGAACCTTACTGACGTCTCCCGCCTCCACACACAGATTACCCTCATGATCTCCAATAGGCCCTACCCTTTCTTTAGTTATCCTCTTACTCTTAATATATTTATAAAACACCTTTGGGTTTTCCTTGATTTTACTTGCAAAGAATTTTTCATGCTCTCTCTTTGCTTTCCTAACATCCTTTTTAATTGTACCCCTGCACTTTCTGTACTCCTCTAAAGATTCTGGAGTATTTAGGCCTCGGTATCTGTCATATGCCTCCCTTTTTGTTCTTTATCCTACCCTGTATGTCCCTAGACATCCAGGGGGCTCTAGATTTATTAGTCCCACCTTTTTTCTTTAAGGGCACATTTTTGGTCAGAATCCTCCGGATCTCCTCCTTGAATGCTTCCCATTGCTCTGACACTGATTTACCTTCAAGTAGCTGTTTCCAGTCCATTATGGCTAAATCCCCTTTGAGCTTAGCAAAATTTGCTTTTCCCCAATTTAGAATTTTTATTCCTGGTCTATCCTTGTCCTTTTCCATAACTACCTTAAATCTAACAAAATTATGGTCACTAGCACCAAAATGCTCCCCCACTGATACGCCTTCTACCTGCCCAGCTTCATTCCCTAAAACTAAGTCCAGAACTGCCCCCTCCCTTGTTGGGCTTGCTACATACTGGCTAAAAACGTTCTCCTAGATGCATTTTAGGAATTCCGCACCCTCTATACTGTAAGGGGTGGTGTGTGGGTTGTTTGTCAGCTTCACCTCTGACTCCTTTGAGCGGTTCGATTCGCTCCCACTCCTTTTTGTTCTAGACTTTGGACTTATTTGGGGGTTGTAATAAACTTGCAACAGACACCTGGGTTAGTCAAAAGAATTCAGATCTTTATTTTGAGAAAGGAAAAATATACAATACAATAAAACTTATGCTCTAAAAGGGTGGGGAACACTCGGAATAAGCGAGGGAGAATTACAATATATACAAAATCCCTTACCCTCCCAACCCCACTACACTAGCTAGGCTGGAATCCAGAGGACCAGGAAATGCTCACTAAACGACTTTCTTGACAGATTGTAGAGGTTCACGATTTTGGGGTTCTCCTTAGTTGTGGCGGTTGGGGCCTGCCGTACCCCGGATGTGGTAGAAGACTGCACCTGCGTTGGGTCTTCAGTTTGGGTTGGTCTGCTGATGCGGTTAGTCGCGCTGTTGGATGTATCGGGTGAGGACCCAATATTCTTTGGTTAGGGCTAGTTTTAGGGTCTTTTGTGTCCAAATCTTACCCAGGGGTAAGTCAGACTAGCCTGTAGAGTGGAAACAAGTCTTTGGTTCGTGAGTTTTTCGGCGGTTGGTTTCTTGTTGGTCGCGGTGGCCCAATATTACATGGTTGGTGGTAATATGGGTGGTTGTTGGTTTCTTTAGGCCTTCGGTTGCTGTGACTTTCGTTCTCCTTTTTGTTCCTTCGAGTCTCCGATGATGGTGATCCGTTGAGCTGTATTGTGCTCTCGTTGGCTGTGCTGAACTTGAACTTCTTCTCCGATGATGAGCTGAACTCGAACTGATTGTTTAACTGAAAAGGCAGGCCTCAATTATACTAATTTGGGGCCTGGCTTATCTGACCGCCAAACCTCGGGTTTCTTTGTTAAATTTGGCGGGCTCATCCTTTTTAATGTGTTTTAAAACTTTAACATGCTTCGGGGATGGCACATCTAAACTTAACACGTTTCGGGGATGGTCCATCTAACTCTTAATCGGCCTTTAACTGGTTTCGGGATAGCCCTGAAACTAGTTTCTTAAAATTGCAAAACGTTTGTCAATCTCTTTGATTGGTTTTGGACTGCTGCTTTAATTGTTGTATCCTGTAGGGCCATGTTCTTTCCTTTGTGTTGCTGGGGGGGGGGTAGGTACTGTTTTATTCATGTAACTTGGCTCTGCGAATTTTGGCGGGAACAGGTTTCATTGTCCTTATGTAAAGCTGGGGTGGCCCAGGACATTCCCAGACTGTCCAATATCCAAACTCGGGGGCCCACCCCACCTCTCCTGTGTCACAGCCTTCTGCAAGCCTGAACATGTCTTTTAAACCAGCCAAATCTTCCTGGGATTTTATTTTAAATCCCTTTGGCCCTGTTACATTGTTATAGTATCACATTGTTAAATGGAACTACTTTGGTATGGAACTACTTTGGTATGGTGTAGTTGTATTGCTATGTGGCACACTGTGCACGGGCAGTGCACAGTGCAGCGTCGGACATCTTGTATCACTCCGCACCATGCGGCAGCACAGAAACAAAGCAAGAATACAGTTAGTAACAGCAGTAACTAAAATGAGCTAAAAGTGTCTGTATTATTTATAGTATAAGAATACAAGGAGATACAACATGGTGGCAGCGGTATAAGTGAGTACAAAATTGTGCTATACGAACTACGAATAAGACGAAAAGTGATTTTATGAGCTGATTGTGAGTGCCGATGTCTGCAGTGATTTGAGAGTGAATCGTACGGGAAACTAAAATGACGGCTGCCGCTGCACTGACTGTGCAAATGCAACCCCTCATGAACTGGGAAGCCGACGATATAGTAGAAGCATTCCGCAAGTTCAAACAGAAATGTGACCTTACATTCAAAAGCTTCCTGAAGGGAATGAGGAAAAGGTTAGTTACATTCTGTTGTGGACAGGAGAAAAAGGTCTAGATTTGTATAATAGCTGGAGTTTGACTGAAGAGGAAAAGGAAAACCCTGCAACAATCTTTGAGAAATTCAGCAACCATCTAGAGCCTAAATCCAATCACCGTATACACAGATACAAATTCCAGAGTCTAAGACAGGAACCCGGTGAAACAGCTGACAATTTCCTGACAAGGCTGAGAAATGAAGCCAGCAAGTGTAAATTTAAGGAAATGGAGGAAAGGCTTGTGGACCAGCTAATATGGGGGTCAGCGCATGTAGAGGTACAAAAAGCCCTGATAGGAAAAGAAAAGCTCGGAATAACAGAGGCTATAGGTACTGTGAGAGCTCATGAAGCCATGAAGCAGCAAATGAAAACGCTGATTTCTCAAACGGCTGACATGCGGATGGCTTCTGAGACGGATAACAGAGTGGGTGCAGTGAGAGAAAAGTACAACACACAAAGACATGCACATGACAACGGGGGAAACATGTGCAGAAATTGTGGAAGACCACACGATTACACAGACAAGAGGAAATGTCCAGCATATGGAACAAGCTGCAATGCATGTGGCAAACTAAACCACTGGGAAAAGAGGTGTAAAACGAAGAAAAAAGGAACATACATCAAAAACAAAGGCGGACAGCAGAACCAGAGAAAGAAACACAATATCCATGCCATGGATGAGCAGGATGATGATGATGATCACGACAATGCAATAAACATCGAAACCATAAAGATACAGCTTCACGAGATGTCCAGAGCGGAAAATACTCCGAAGAGAGAATTGCACACCATCATCCAAATCGAAAAGAGGGTCAAAGGTCAGCCCACAACCATCAACTTAAAGTTGAAGCTGGACACAGGGGCTCAGAGCAACATTCTCCCATTGAGATTGTGCCAGCAGATCTTTCCCGAAAACCTGAGAGAAGATGGCTACCTGAAAAATGGTTGTTTAAAGGCAAGTAATGTCACGCTGACAGCATATGGGGGGAGTGAGATTAAACAACTCAGAATAACCTTTATCAAAGGGACACATAAAAGAAAGAACATCAACTGCATCTTCTATGTCACCGACACTGAGGGGCCAGCGATCCTGGGATTAAACAGCTGCGAGAAGTTGAGACTGATCTCAGTGCATCACGAGCTGACGGAAACGCCACTGAAGATAGACAGCAACACCCCACTGGAGAACCGCCCACAAATCAAGTGTAAAAAAGACTTGATAGACATGTATCCGGAATGTTTCGATGATACAGTGGGATGTTTCGAAGATTTCCAATACCACATCACCATCAATCCAGAGGTAAAGCCCATTATCCATGCTCCACAAAAAGTATCCATCGAGCTGAAGACAAAGCTTGAAAGAGAGCTAAAGGAGATGGAAGAAAAGGGAGTGATCGTAAAGGTCACTGAACCCACAGACTGGGTAAACTCAATTGTGGTACGAGAAAAGCCAAACGGGCGTCTCAGAATATGTTTGGACCCCAAAGATCTAAACCAGGCGATAAAGAGGGATCACTATCCCACCCCAATGCTAGAGGAGATTACGCCATCACTGGTAGGAGCCAAGGTTTTCTCAAAGCTAGATGCCAGAAATGGATATTGGAACGTAAAGTTGGATGAGGAATCAACAACACTGACAACATTCAACACACCATTTGGGCATTACAAATTCCTGCGGCTACCATTCGGGCTAAAGGTCAGTCAAGATATCATTCAACAGAAAATAGACGAGACATACAGAGGCTGTGAAGGAGCTATAGGAATAGCTGATGATATTCAGATCTATGGAGCAGATGAAAGAGACCATGACATGCACCTACATGAGGCCATGGAGAGTACCAGGAAGGCTGGCATCAAGTTAAATGCAGATAAGTGCATAGTTAAAGTCAAGGAATGCCAATTTTTCAGTATGATTTATACACCAGAGGGAGTCAAGCCAAATCCAGAGAAGATTACGGCGATTGCTGAAGTGAAACCACCCAAAGACAAGAAAGAGCTGAGGAGTTACCTCGGCTTGGTCCAATACATGAGTTCTTTCATCCCACACATGTCGGAACATACAACAAATCTCAGAGAGCTATTGAAAGAAGACGCCGAATACCAGTGGTCTGAATCACATGAAAGGAATTTCAAACAACTTAAAGAACTGTTGTGCAAAGAAACAAGTCTGTCATATAATGACAGAAGAAAACCAGTCACTCTGCAAGTAGACGCTTCTACCAGAGGACTAGAGGCAGCTCTGGTGCAGGAAGGAAAGCCGATAGCTTTCGCATCAAAGGCCTTGACGTCAGCCGAGACGAGATACGCCAACATAGAAAGAGATCTATTAGCAGTAGTGTACGGATGCGAGAAATTCCATACATACCTATATGGCAGGCGATTTACCATAGAGAGTGACCATCGTCCACTAGAACAGATCTATAAGAAGAATCTGTGCAAAGCGCCTGCACGACTGCAAAGACTACTTCTAAGGATCCAAAACTATGACTTCACGCTTAAATATAAGCCAGGAAAGGAAATGGTGCTAGCAGATGCGTTGTCTCGATTGTCACCATATGAGAAACACAAGGTGGAGGGCCTAACAGTAAAAATCCACCACCTAGTGAATGTTACCCCTACAAAGCTCAGTCAAATCAGAGATGAGACTAGCAAAGATGAGGAGTTGCAACTACTCACACAACAAGTAATACAGGGGTGGCCGGAGAGAATCCAGCAGGTACAGGTGACAATTCGTCAATACTGGACGATTAAAGACGATATTGCAGTAGAAGGTGGTATTCTCCTTGCTGGATCGAGGATCATTGTGCCAAAGACGATGCAGACACAACTTTTCCATCTCATACATGAAGGCCACATGGGAATGGAGAAATGCAAGCTGAGAGCCAGATCAGCTGTATACTGGATAGGCATGTACAAAAATATCGAACAGATGGTCTCTGCATGTGGTATATGCCAGAAATACAGAAATGCACAACAGAAAGAGGAGATGATACCTAGTGAAATACCGTCAAGACCATGGCACACTGTTGGGGCAGATCTCTTCATGTGCAATCAAGAATGGTATCTCATAGTGGCAGATTACTATTCCAAGTTTCCTTTTGTGAGAAGGATGAAAGATCTGAGAGCCACAACTACCACCAGGATTGTAAAGAGCTTGTTTGCTGAACAAGGAATCCCAGAAAAGGTAATCTGTGACAATGGAACCCAGTTCACATCGAGTGAATTCAGAGCTCTGGCAGAAAAGTATGGGTTCAAAATAGTAACCTCATCCCCACATTTCCCAAGGGGACACGGGTTCATCGAAAGACAGATCCAGACTGTCAAGAGAACTCTCATCAAAAGTAGTGAGATGGGGGAAGACCAAGACCTTGCCCTCCTATCACTCAGATCAACACCACTGAAAGCAGACATGAAATCACCTGCGGAATTGCTGAATGGGAGGAAGTTTAAGACTACACTACCAGCAAAAATACATCCTCCCCAGGACCAGGAGGACTTCAGACAAAAGCTGGCAGAAGCACAGATCGTAGGAAGCAAACATTACGATAAACATGCAAAGAAGCTACCAGAATTGCTGAATGGACAATCAGTGCATGTGCAAGACCCGGTGTAGAAAACCTGCAATCCAGCCAAGGTCATTGGAAAAGCTGATACTCCAAGATCCTACTTCGTAGAGACTGAACCTGGTAACCAATACAGACGGAACAGACTCCACATCAGACCTTCACCTGAACTGGATAAGCAGCAGACAACATCAGCAACATTGACAACACCAGCTACCACAAGCAGTACAACACCAGAAACAATCGCTACAAATCAAACAACCGCGAGCATGCACACTCCAACTCCAAAGGCGACAGCAACAACAACAACAAGAGCGGAACACACCAAAACTTCGCTCCTTTTTTGTTTTTCAATTCAACCCATATGGCCTCGTTTGATGATCCCTCCAACATATCATCCCTCCTCACAGCTGTAATAGTTTCTTTAATAATACCGCGACCTCCCCTCCCATTTTTACCTCCCTCTCTATCCCGTCTGAACATCCTGTAACCAGGAATGTTGAGCTGCCATACCTGCCCCTCTTTCAACCATGTCTCTGTAATAGCTATAATGGAGCAGAAATTCGGGTCGGAGGCTTCCCGCGGGTGCAAGCCCCCGACCTGCACTTACCTAGCGCACCTGCCGTTGTGCTGTGGGCCCACGTGGGATTCCGATCCTGGGCCTCCTCCAGCTGCCGGTGCGCAGTGCTTGCGTATCTCGGGGCGCAGTTAGTTTGAAGCGTCCCCTGGGATCACGTGGGCCATGGAGAGCCAATCGTAGCAGAGAATCTCTATTCATAGATTTGACAGGAAGTCTTTTAAATAACTATAAATTACATAAAATAACTATTTTAAACAATAATTTAAATTTTTGAAAAAATTAATTACAGTTTTTAACAGGGCTAAAAATAAACTTATCTTTCTTTAAAGTATTTAAAAATAATAAACATGTGGAAAAAATGTTTTAATTTTACTTAATTCACCACTTACCTTGTCAAAAGCAGGCCTTGCAACTGCTTTTTAAATGCGCAGCTGCTGGAGTCTTACACTCCCGGAGAAACCTGTAAAAAAAAACGGAAGTTCCAGGCGTATGCACTGCCTCTCCGGCGCACGCGTTTGACCTGTGAACCCCTTCGTTCTAGGGAACGGAAGTTCCGGTTTCCAGTGCATGCGCAGTACATGCACGAAACCGGCACTTTCGTTGGCCCTACGCGTGAGTACACAGCGCGTACTCACCCGTGGGGACCCGAATTTCTGGCCCAATAGTCCCAAGTATCTACCTGTGCCCTCAGCTCATCTGCCTTGTTCGCTATACTCCTTGCATTGAAGTATATACCATTTAGTACAGGCAAACCTCCTTGTTGACAACTTCTAGCCCTCGATTCCTCTGTCCTTCCAATTTACTTTCTATGTTTTTGTTTTCCAATTCCAGTTTTTCTTCCCTCCCTATTGACTCTATACTTAGGCTCCCATCCCCCTACCAAGCTAGTTTAAACCCTCCCCAACAGCACTAGCAAACCCTTCCGCGAGGATATTGGTCCCGTTCCCATTGAGGTGCAACCCGTCTGGCTTGTAGAGGTCCCACCTCCCCCAGAAACGGTTCCAAATCCTCAGGAATCTAAAGCCCTCCCACCTACACCATCTCTCCAGCCAAGCATGCATCTGCTCTATCTTCCTATTTCTGTACTCACTAGCACGTGGCACTGGTAGTAATCCAGAGATTACTACCTTTGAGGTCCTGCTTTTTAACCTCTTCCCTAGCTCCCTAAACTCTGCCTGTAGGACCTCATCCCTCTGCCTACCTATGTCATTGGTACCGATATGGACCACGACCTCTGGCTATTTGCCCTCCCTCCTCGGAAAGCCCTGCAGCCGTTCAATGACATCTGTAGTGTATGTACCCGTCTACCTTTAAGGGAACTATTGAATGTAACCGTTCACCTTTAAGGGAACTACTTTAGGTGTGGCACTATTTGTTTGGCTTCTGTATACTGTAATACCGATAGCGACCACACCAGTATATAAGTGTTGTAGCAGGATTTCTGGGGCAGATTCGCCCAGACCTTCGAATAGTAAAGACCTGTTTGTTTGTTACTTCTGAAGTCTGTGTATTTATTAACTGCACAACCCACAGGCTTTACAGTGGCGACGAGTCCGATCGTACCCTGCGGCAAGATTACCATAAGCAACGAAGAGCGTCGAAGAGAGACAACCGCCCTCGTCGTGCTACCAAAAGAAAACACGAGGCTGCAACAACAGAAAGCAGGAAGACTAACAACAAAAGCTGTATCAGCAACAGGCACTGACTACCCTTCTGCCACGGTGCGGAGTGAGCCGACCAGCAAGAAACAAGGCGGCCGAAGAGACTGTGAGTAGGGGAAGGTGTAGAAGCATCCGGAGGATAAGGGCAGAGCACTCGACCTCGGTCGAGGGGGAGCTGTGCCGGCCAAAAGTCGGGTCCAATGGCGTCGGGTGACAGCCGGACCGCGATCGGCGGGGCAGCGACCGCAGCCACGAAGCGCTGAGCCTGCGAGTAGGCGCGGGAAGAGAAACCCAGCCGCAGCCGGGGAGGGAAACACCGGTCTGCGAGAGGGCTGGGGAGGCGAACGGGAACCGTGCGGGTGAGAGCCGGGTGCGGAGAGAGAGACTGCGAGGAGCCGGTCCAGCGGCTGAGCTGTTCTCCACCAACGGGGTACTCAGAGCCGGCAAAACCGAACGTGCGGGAGTGGGTGAGAGACACAGCCGAAAACGGGGTGAGAGACTGCGCGAGAGCCAGTCCAGCGATGAGCTGTTCTCCACCAACGGGGTACCCAGGGCCGGTAGCATCGAACGTGCGGGTGAGAGAGACAGAGCCGGGTACGGAGAGAGAGACTGCGCGAGAGCCAGTCCAGCGGCTGAACTGTCCTCCGCTAACGGGGTGTACCCAGCGCCGGTAGAGCCGTGCGGGCGGGAGGAAAAGACATAGCCGAGTAAGGGGAGCTGTGCGGTAGCCAGCCAGCGGCTGAACCTGTCCGCTGAGGGGGAAGTGTACCCCTTCCACCGGGAAGAAACGCGGGAAGCCGCCATTAGGCGGAGAAGACGCCAGAAGCGGGAAACCGCCATTGAAGTGGGCGGGGCGAGAAAGGAAGAGCGGGAAACCGCCATTTTCGCGGGAAAACCGCCATCTTGATTGACATACCGCCATTGAAGTGGGCGGGGAGAGAAGGAAAGAGCGGGAAACCGCCGATTTCGCGGGAAAACCGCCATCTTAGAAACAAATAAATAAATAAGAAATACTGGTGCTGCTCCCAAGGGAAGAAAGATGCCTAAGCGAGGGAATATTAACGACTTTAATTCTGAAATAGAAGACTGGGCCACGTACGTGGAACGCATAGAGATCTATTGTGAAGCCAACAAAATAGAGGAAGACGGCAAGGCGATAACATTGCTAAACTCGATGGGGGCAAAAGCATACGGGCTCTTGAAGCATCTAATAGCACCAAATAAACCAGCGGATCAGACCTTCGAAGAGATTGTGGCTGTGCTGAAGGACCACTTGAACCCCACACCGCTGATACTGGCTGAACGATTCAAATTCTACGCAAGAACGCAGAAGAAAGACGAAAGCAATGCGGAATACTTGGTCGAACTGCGTAGGCTAGCGAAATACTGCCAGTTCGGAGGGAATCTGACAGAAGCGCTGCGGGACAAGTTCGTATGCGGATTGTCCAAAGAAGGGACGCAGAAGCGACTACTGGAAGAGAATGACCTCACACTGGACAGGGCTGTCCTTATAGCTGCATCGCACGAAGCCGCAGCAAAAGGAACGGCGGAAATGCAACTGAAGGCGGCGGCACTCGGGGTGGACCAAATTACTTCAAGCACAACAAAATGCTACCGTTGTGGGAAGACAACGCATGACCAGAATCAATGCTGGTTTAAGAACCAAGAGTGTAGGAAATGTGGCAAACTGGGTCACATCGCGAAGGTATGCCGGTCCAGGAAAAAGATCAATAATCAAAGGAAGCCACCACCAGAAAAGTACAACAAGGTACACAAGGTGGCTGAGAAGAGTTCAGACGAACAGAATTCAGACTCAGACCCAAACAACCAGGAGCTGGGTAGTCTGAGAATCCACAATGTGGGTAAAGAAACGGACCTACAGGCCATCTGGGTCACACTAAAAATAGCTGGAGTCCAAATAAGAATGGAGCTGGACACTGGATCAGCTCTATCAGTCATCAACCGAAGGGACTACCACCGGCTATTCTCTCACATACCTTTAAGAAATACCAAGTTCGTATTACAGACATACACGGGGCATAACGTATACCCCGTGGGGAAAATAAGAGTCAAGGTGAGAGATAGGGGTAAAGAACACCCAAGAATGAGCTTGTACGTATTACCTGAGGGAGGACCACCACTTCTAGGACGGGAGTGGATTAAGAAAATAGACATGGAATGGCATTACCTAAAAGCCATAATGAGGGAGGACTCGGTGCAAGCTATTAGCTCAGATTCTGAAATGGATGATGATAAGACCAAGTCGAAAACGAAGACAGGCAGAAGGACTTATGGTACCAAGAAGAATAAAACTGCAGAGCAGAACTCCAGGTTGACAGAGAATTCTGAGCCTGTTCAAGCAAAGGATTCATCCATGATGGAAGAACACCGAGCTCGGACGCAAACTTATGTCAAAGTACGACAACAGTTAGAACAGTTGAGTGATCGTCTCGTACAGGAGATGAAAAATATGGAAAAGTTCTGGGACACCGAATGGGGGAACCTGGAAAGACTACAGAGACAGCTAGCTCAAGCAGAGAGCGACCATAGAGCCATCATGGTCAAATACCAATCACATTCCCCTGATGCTGTTCAGGAACTAGAATATTTACAGAATGAACCAAAGGAAGAGGAATCTTCAGGGAGCCAGGATTTTATTCCAGTTCTTCTTTATGACTCCTTACAAACAGAGTGTGAGAAGTTGAAAGAACAGTATGAACAGGCCCAGGCTACAATTCAGAAGGGGGTTAACTCGGCAGCCTCCGAAAAGCTAGTTTCAGTAGAAGCATATGAACAACTAAAGGTTGAACATGAGCAAGAAGTCCAAAGGCTGCAGGAAATTCTTGATGAGCTCAAGGCCAAGACAGACTCATCGATAGAAGCTCCATCCATAGATGAGCAATTAGAGGTGAAAATCATGGCAGAGCATGAAAGACAGGATGTCCAAGAACTTATAAAAACATTGAAGGACACCCAAGACAAATATGAGGCAGCAATGTCTGAGGTTCAACAATTTGAAGAACAGATTCAACTGGGAATCCTTGCAGTGGAAGAACAGGACACTGTAAGAATGGTCCCTGAACATGAACTAGAGAGCATCAGGGCGCAACTTTTCCGAGCGCTGAAAGCCAAAGTTCAAGAGGAACGTAAGGTGGAAGTATTGGAGAAAGAGGTGGATGAAATGGAGAAGACTCTGATCCACCGTGTTCCCAGGGAAGAGTTAACGGTCGGCCAACTCCTTCATATGCTGAAGGACAAGACTCTACAAGGGGAACAATCTGAACACGAGCTTCAATCTTCAGGGGGAACGAGTTCGGAGCTCTCAAAAGTCACGGAGATAGCTGAGGTGGCAACACAAATTTTACAAGGGTGCCAAAAGTACGTTGAATCACGTCAAGGTGAACAGAAGAAGGTGGAAACCGTTACTTCAGTAGAAGGGTTAAATAGCCTGATAACGCAATTACCGGTGGAAAGGAAGGTATTGAACTCACAAATGAGGTCCGTCGTGAAGGAATGGCAGATAACCCAGGAAGAGCGGGATGAATATGAATGCATGAAGAAGGCTTTTCAAGAAAGATGTTTAGGGAAGGAACCACCGTCAGCTAACGTCCAGATGGGTGAGGAGGAAGAAGAAGTCTCTCTCGCTGGCCTAACTCAGGACGAACCTGAATATTACCATGGCCTGTTGAGTGACACTGAATATTATGAGGATGTGGTCTGCCCAGCTTGTGATGAAAACTCTCAAAGTGCTGAAATCCGGATGAAGCACTTAAGGTCTAAGGAACATAGAGAGTTGGTGGCGCTACAGCTGGCAGCCGAGAAAGGAGCTCCGAGAGTTTCAAAAAGGCAGAAAAGAAAAAGAAGAAGCAGAAGATAATAACTGTCTAAAATATTAGCACTTCTACCATTCCAGGCGGGACATTACGAAAGGAGCTAAATTAGTTGAAAAACTGGAAAATGTCAAGACAGCCAGTTGGTTGTCAAAGTCCGCACTGCTGGTTCAACAGGACGAAAGTTCAAGCTGCTACATCAAGAAAAAGGCTATGGAGGAGTCACGCTAGCCAGGTGAACCGGCTACCCCAAAGAAATGTTGTTCGGAACGAGTCAAGATCAGAGACTGAATCTATGAACTGTTTCCGCAGAGACGGAACCTGTGAACTGTTTCCAGCGAGATTATATTTGTAAATTGTTTTATATGACATTGACTCCACCGAGATTATAGCTGTAATTTGTTTTATAGGAAGTTGAAGATATGTATGTTTAACGGGGACTCTGTAAGTAATAAGCTAAAAAGGGAGGATTGTAGTGTATGTACCCGTCTACCTTTAAGGGAACTATTGAATGTAACCGTTCACCTTTAAGGGAACTACTTTAGGTGTGGCACTATTTGTTTGGCTTCTGTATACTGTAATACCGATAGTGACCACACCAGTATATAAGTGTTGTAGCAGGATTTCTGGGGCAGATTCGCCCGGACCTTCGAATAGTAAAGACCTGTTTGTTTGTTACTTCTGAAGTCTGTGTATTTATTAACTGCACAACCCACAGACTTTACAACATCCTTGACCCTGGAGCCAGGGAGGCAACATATCATCCTGGAGTCACGTCTGCAGCCGCAGAAATGACTGTCGGCTCCCCTAACTATTGAATCCCCTATCACTATTGCTCTCCCTCTCCTCTTCCTCCCCACTTGTGCAGCTGAGACTTCCATGGTGCTGTGGACTTGACTGTGGCTGCACTCCCCAGAGGAACCATGGCCCTCACCAGTACTCAGCACCAAATACTGGTTGGTGAGCAAGATGGGCTCAGAGGACTCCTACACTACCTGCCTGGTCCTACTCTTCTGTCTGACGGTCACCCATTCCCTCTCTGCCTGCACACTCTTAAGCTGTGGGGTGACCACCTCCCAAAATGTGCTATCCATGTAGCTCTCAGCCTCGCGGATGCACAGCAGTGTCTGCAGCCGCCGCTCAAGCTCCGTAACCCGGTGCTCGAGCTGCTGTAGCTGGTGACACTTCCCACACATGTGGTCGGCCAGACCACGGGAGGTGCCCAGGACTTCCCATATGGCACAGAATGTGCATTCCACGGGTGTGAGCTGCCCTGCCATACTTCTAATTAACAGACTATTTACCCTCTTTTTGAAGTTTAGTTTTTAATCCCGGCTCTTAATTTAAACCAAGGCCCAAGATAAAGAGAGAAACACTGACCAACCAATCACTTCCCTGCTTTCCTGTGATGTCACTCCTTGTTTTTTGGAATCCTGGATTTTTTCCTCTCTGCTCTGGTTCCCGGCTCAGTCCGCTCATCCCCGGCTGCTCGCAGTGAGTTCAGGCCCCTCTCTGAACCCACTCTTTATTTACTGGCCTCTGCTCTGGTTCCCGGCTTGGACCACTCTCCTCGGCTGCTCACAGTGAGTTCAGATGATGTATGACATTGGATAAATGTCGCCTGCAATTACAGGGCCATATGGTAGCCACCTATGGCTGAAGAGTAAGCTTATGCTAATGTGTCATGGCAGTGTGCATACCCTGCTTGATGGGCCACAGTGAACTAGAGGGATGCTGCATTGGTCACAACAGGGCATGCAAGACACTCCTCTTCCCAGGAAGATCTGTGCTGAGCCATGCGGCTGCTACTACCCCGATTATGAGGACCAGGATGAGAGGACATAAATGTTTCCCATCCCCTTGCTACAGATTTCATTTGAGGCAACAATCTTGCAAGCGCACAGTCGAAGTGGCCTGAAATTATTCCATTCAGGTCACACTGTAGATGGGTGTCAGCTTGAACAGTCACAAGGTCAGTAGATGTGCAAAATCTTATCCCATACCTACAACAGCAAAGTTGTTGCATTTGAATGTCAGCCATGTTTCAGGGGAGCTTTTAAAATGCTCCACCAATGCATACAAATCATGTCCTCCAAAAACTCTTCTCCTTGAACCTGGCCTGTTTCTGACAAGTCGGGAAACAGGAGCCAGAAGCAGGAAAATGGGAAATAACTGTAAAAATAGGATTAGCAAGGCAGTTAACAGGCTGTTAACTGCCTTAACTACCTGTCCCACGAGTTCCAGTCGGGTCAGTTTGGGAGCGACTGAACAGACAATCAGGAAAATCGGGTGGGGCGGGATGGAGGTGGATTGGGTGTCTGAAGCCATTTTTTCCAATTTTCCCAACATACCCGCCTCCAAACCTGGCTCCTTAGGGCTATTAAAATTGAGCCCAGGAAGTCCCTGGGAGTGTGTCGATATTTACAAGGGATCCCGGGGAGTGTGTCAGTATTTACAGGGGGTCCCCGGGAGTGTGTCAGTAATTACAGGGGGTCCCCGGGAGTGTGTCAGTAATTACAGGGGGTCCCCGGGAGTGTGTCAGTATTTACAGGGGGTCCCCGGGAGTGTGTCAGTAATTACAGGGGGTCCCCGGGAGTGTGTCAGTATTTTCAGGGGGTCCCCGGGAGTGTGACAATATTTACAAGGGGTCCCGGGGAGTGTGTCAGTATTTACAGAGTGTCCCCGGGAGTGTGTCAGTATTTACTGGATGTCCCCGGGAGTGTGTCAATATTTACAAGGCATCCCTGGGAGTGTGTCAGTAATTACAGGGTGTCCCTGAAAGTGTGTCAATATTTACAAGGGGTCCCTGGGAGTGTGACAGTATTTACAGGGGGCCCTGGGAGTGTGTCAGTATTTATAGGGGTCCCTGGGAGAGTGTCAGCATTTACTGGGGTCCCTGGGTGTGTGTTATGTTAGTATTTACAGGGGTCCCCGGGTGTGTGTCGATATATACAGGGGGTCCCGGGGAGTGTGTCAGTATTTACAGGGGGTCCCTGGGAGTGTGTCAGTATTAACAGGGGGTCCCTGGGAGTGTGTCAGTATTTACAGGGGTTCCCTGGGTGTGTGTCAGTATTTACAGGGGTCCCTGGGTGTGTGTCACTATTTACAGGGATCCCCGGGAGTGTGTCAGTATTTACAGGGGGTCCCTGGGTTTCTGTCAGTATTTACAGGGGTTCCCCGGGAGTGTGTCAGTATTTACAGGGGGTCCCCGGGAGTGTGTCTGTATTTACACGGGGTCCCCAGGAGTGCATAAGCATTTAGATGGGGTCCCCGGGAGTGTGTCAGTATTTACAGGGAGTCCCCGGGAGTGTGTCAGTATTTACAGATGGTCCCTGGGAGTGTGTCGGTATTTACAGGGGGTCCCTGGGAGTGTGTCTGTATTTACAGGGGGTCCCTGGGAGTGTGTCTGTATTTACAGGGTGTCCCCGGGAGTGTGTCAATATTTACAGGGGGTCCCTGGGAGTGTGTCTGTATTTACAGGGGGTCCCTGGGAGTGTGTCTGTATTTACAGGGTGTCCCCGGGAGTGTGTCAATATTTACAGGGGGTCCCTGGGAGTGTGTCTGTATTTACAGGGGGTCCCTGGGAGTGTGTCTATATCTACAGGTGGTCCCTGGGAGTGTGTCAGTATTTACAGGGGGTCCCCGGGAGTGTGTCAGTATTTACAGGGGGTCCCCGGGAGTGTGTCAGTATTTACAAGGGTCCCCGGGAGTGTGTCAGTATTTATGGGGGGTCCCCGGGAGTGTGTCAGTGTTTACAGGGGGTCCCGGGAGTATGTCAGCATTTACACGGGGTCCCCGGGAGTGTGTCAGTATTAACAGGGGGTTCCTGGGAGTGTGCTAATATTTAGGGGGTCACTCAGGGAGTGTGCCAGGATTTACGGGGTGTCCCTGGGAGTGTGTCAGCATTTGCAGGGAGTTCCTGGGAGTAATGTTTCCTTATATTTTTATTTTCGCGCGCGGTCTCTTTAATTGGCTGCAGGGCCCATTCCAATTTTCACCCATTCGTGGTTTCTTCCGCGTAAAGCTCCAGGCCATTGCATTAGTTGGTCAGTATTTACAGTCTGCACACTTAAGTGGAGTGGACTTAAACAGAGGGCTCGATTTTAATAGCCCTGAGGAGGTGAGTCAGTTCGGAAAATCGGGGGAAATGTGGGGCATCAGCCATGGGGAAAGTTCCCTGGACACTTTGGGCTCGATTTTAATAACAGAGGCGGGTTGAGGGCGGGTCCGCTGCTCGGCAGCTTTCGGACCCGCACCCGGCTGCCGCCTCCCAGCACTTCAGATTTTGGCTTCATTGGCGTCGTTTCAGCCGACGTGCGGGTCCCTCCAGGCAATTGCTTGCAAGATGTCAGTCTCTCGTGTCTGATGATGCATTGTTTGTTTGAAAATTTAAAGGGGCCATAAAAATTGCATACAAATGTCATTGGGATGTCTTGGTGCTTTATTATCTTGAAAGGGGAGTTGACAGCGAAATTTTATGAATGATATTGCTGGTCATATTATTCCAGAAAGAGATTCATGTTTTTTTTATATATTGTGGTGGAGCCACTAAAGGACTCAGACCATTTGTATATAATTCCCTTTAACAACATGTTAGCTACAGCCTGAGTCTGTATCTTTATTTATACTGTTTACTTGTATAGAGCGTGATTACTTTAACAGCGCGGGTAAACGCGATGACATCACGCCGTACATCATGTGATCACCCACTGGCGGGAAGAACGTGATGACGTCATGACGTCAACCACGGGACCAGCCAGCAGTCCTCGTGGAGCCTCCGAACTGAATAGACCTACACTCGATGTTCTCCTGCAGTTACTTGTTTAAACCTGTTAGTTTCCATTAAGCTTCGTTTTGTTTAAGCGCCTGAGTGGGCCTCAGTCTTTGGATAGGAACTAGACATTCCTACATTGGTGACACCGACTTTTGCGAACGGTTTTTGCAGAAGATTATCAACATGGAAATGAACGCCGCCACCTTGAAGCTACCACAGTTCTGGGAGCAACAACCAGCCGCGTGGTTCATCCAGGCTGAAGCCCAATTCGCCATCAGGGACATCGTTGCGGATCAGACCCGTTATTATTACGTGGTCGCCGCCCTCGACAGCGCTACAGCCTTGCGGATCATCAGCCTACTCGGTAGTCCGCCTACTGAACGCAAGTATGACACCTTAAAGGCGCGGTTGCTGCAGGTCTTCGGGCTCACGAAGTCGTAGCGCGCCCACCGGCTGTTCGCTATGCCCGGCCTCGGGGACTCCAAGCCATCCGAGCTCATGAGCCAGATGCTCACGCTCCTCGGGTCCGAGCCGGAATGCTTCCTCTTCAGGGAGCTATTCCTCAGCCCACTCCCGAAGCAAGTTCAGGCTGCCCTAGCCAGGTCCGAAGTCACAGACTGCGCGGAGCTTGCTGCCGAAGCGGACAAGATCTTCACGGTGACACAGCAACACTGCGCTGCCACGAGGCACCCATCCCCCACAGACGCTGCTCCAGCTCCTCAATCAGCGGGGTTGTGCTTTTACCATGCCCGTTTTGGCATGAAAGCAAGATGCTGCCGCCCTCCTTGCAGCTTTTCGCACAAAAAAAAAATCTACCGACACCCTGCCGAAAGAGGACCGGGTCTAACGAGCGCCCCACGGCTGCAATGGCCGTCGGAGGCTCAGGGAAGCTTCTCTTTATCAACGACTCCCTATCTGGTCGACGTTTCCTTTGCGACACCGGGGCGCAGTATAGCATCCTACCTGCATCAAATCTCGATATACTAGCTGGGGGCCACGGCCCCGCCCTCGCGGCGGTTAATGGCGCGGCCGTTCGGACCTTCGGAAGGCGGCAGGTCCAGGTGTGTTTCGGCGGTCAGCGTTTCCACTGGGAATTCATCACGGCCAAAGTCACGCAGGCCATCCTTGGGGCGGATTTTTTGTGCACCAACGGCCTCCTGGTCGATGTCAGGCACCGCCGGTTGATCAATGCGGCCACGTTCCACTCCATCCCATGCCACCGCGGTAATGCCGTGCCGCGCACTGTCTTCTGTGCGTTCCCACCTCCAGATGACTTCACTCGGCTCCTCGGAGAGTTCCCAGATCTGACCAGGCCCACTTTCTCCTCCTCGGCTACTAAACATGGTGTGGAACATCACATCACCACCACCGGCCCCCCGGTTTACGCACGGGCCCGACGACTCGAACCCGGCAAGCTCGCGGCTGCGAAAGCGGAGTTCGACACGATGGAGCGGCTGGGGATTATTCGCCGGTCGAATAGTCCCTGGTCTTCGCCTCTCCACATTGTTCCGAAACCCGGCGGCAGATGGCGGCCATGCGGTGACTACCGATGCCTGAATGACGCCACTACTCCTGATCAGTACCCGATCCCGCATATCCAAGATTTCTCAGCCCATTTGGCGGGAAATACTTTTTTTTCGAAAGTCGACCTCGTCCGCAGTTACCACCAGGTCCCCGTGCACCCGCAAGACGTCCCGAAAACCGCAGTCATCACCCCATTCGGCATGTTTGAATTTCTGCGAATGCCATTTGGCTTAAAGAACGCTGCACAGGCTTTCCAGCGCTTAATGGACTCCGTGCTTCGGGACCTAAAATTCCTCTTCGTCTACCTCGACGACATCCTCATCGCCAGCCCTAGCAAAGAGGAGCACTTCTGTCATTTGCATACCCTCTTCACACGCTTCAGTCTACACAGTTTGATTATCAACCCGGCCAAGTGCCAGTTCGGCCTGCAACGGATTGATTTCTTGGGCCACCGCATTACATCAGACGGCGCAATTCCCTTACAGACGAAGGTCGAGGCGGTTACTTCTTTCCTGCGCCCGCAGACCATCAAGGCTCTACAGGAGTTCCTCGGGATGGTAAATTTCTATCACCGGTTCATCCCTAAGGCGGCTCTGCTTATGCAGCCCTTGTACGAGGCCCTCAAGGCCAAGTCCGGTAAGGATCCGATCAGCTGGACGGCCGAGATGGACCGGGCGTTCGTTGACACCAAAGGCGCCTTGGCCAACGCAACCATGCTGGCGCACCCGCCTCTAGGTGCCACCATTGCCCTTACCACCGATGCATCGGACTACGCAATCAGCGCAGTGCAGGAACAGTGGGTGAATGGGACATGGCAACCGCTTGCGTTTTTCAGCCGTCAACTACAGTGAAACGAAAGAAAATACAGCACTTTCGACTGGGAGTTGCTGGCCCTTTTTCTAGCCATCCGCCATTTCCAGTTCTTACTAGAGGGTCGTCCGTTCACGGCTTATGCGGACCACAAGCCACTAAGGTGCGCTATGGCCAAGACTATCGAACCGTGGTCAGCTCGGCAACAACGTCACCTGACGTTCATGTGGTGTATGTGCCTTTAAGAGCAATTATGGTGTATGTGCCTTTAAGAGCCCCAGGTGTGCGTAATGCTGGTAATTGCCACTTGGGCTATATAAGCCTGTGTATTGTGTATATCCTTTAGAAACCCCCCCCAGACTTGCTTAGTAAATACCTATGAACCAACTCCTGTCTTCAGTGTCTTTATCTACACACGGACACTACAGTGGCGACGAAGTGGAAACGGACTTACCTGCAATTCGGCAGCACCTCAAGGACATCGATTCCTCCAGCGTCCAGAAGACTCAAGGGAGTAAGAGAAACTGTGGTTTCACCAGCTGGCCAAGCTGGTGACAGGCACTGCGCTAATCCTTCCTGGGCGTCAGGCTGGAGCTCCAGCGGCGGGCTCTACAGCTGAGACAGGCAGCGAAATCGGAGGCAAGCAGTAACGGACTGGGAGGGTGCACTCGAGAGACGGCCGGCGCGGCAAGCAGGTCAGCGTTTAGACCTCCGTCGGGAACGAGTCTCCAACAGTGAATAAACAGCGTTGTTATCGGTAGCAGCGGAGGGAAAGCGCGGGAAGCGCCATATCGTTGCTACAGAGAGAGAAGAAAAAAAAGCGCGGGAAGCGCCATATCTTTTCTGAAATGCCTAAATCTGGTAATATTGAGGCTTTTGATGGCGAAATAGAAGATTGGACCACATACGTGGAAAGAGTAGAGGTTTATTGCACTGCAAATGGAATAACAGATGAAAAAAAAGCTTCAGTACTTCTGAACTTAATGGGCGCGAAGACATACGGGCTGTTACAAAATTTAATCACTCCAGCCAAACCAAAGGACAAGACTTTTAAAGAAATTGTTGATACCCTGCAGGAGCATTTAAACCCAACACCGCTGCTGATAGCGGAACGATTCAAGTTCTTCAAGAGAAATCAACACAAGAATGAAAGTAACGCTGATTACCTAACCGAATTAAGAAAGCTATCAAAGTACTGCCAATTCGGAGCAGGACTATCGGATTATCTTCGAGACAAATTTGTTTGCGGTCTCTTAAGTGAAGGAACACAAAAAAGACTGCTTTCTGAAAAAGATTTAACATTGGACAAAGCTTTTAGTATGGCTGTATCATACAAAGCAGCAGCAAAAGGAGCTGCAGAGATACAACAAGAGACACAGGACTTCGGCACCCATAAAATGACACAGGAGTTCGGAAGATGTTATCGCTGCGGCAGATCCACCCATAACCAGAGGGACTGCTGGTTCAAGGGCAAAGCATGCAGGCAATGTGGTAAGATTGGACACATTGCACGGGTATGCCAATCTGGACAAAATAAATCCACTGACAGAAAACAAAGAATCAATAAAGAAAAGTACAGGAAGGTACAAATGATGGCGGACAGTAGCTCCGAAGACCAGAAAAGCGATAGCGACTCCGGAAACAAGAGACTAAGCTGTCTCAAATTACATAATGTACTTGCCAAAGAGGATTTCCAAACCATTTGGGTTACCCTCACAATAGCAGGGTCCTCAGTTAAAATGGAGCTAGATACAGGATCAGCTCTAACCGTAATAAATCGACGAGATTACGAGAGGCTATTTTCGCATATACCTCTAAAAGACACATCCATTATCTTAAAAACATATACGGGGCAGAAAGTCTACCCCAAAGGAAAAATAAGGGTGCCTGTGGTATACAACGGCAAAGAAATACAAAAGTTGTATTTATACATTCTACAAGATGGTGGTCCACCGTTGTTGGGACGTGAATGGATAAGGAAGATACGTTTAGACTGGCACTCCATTCAGGCACTGACGGTGACCAGTAAGGAAAAAAACAATGATGACATCATACCTGAACGATTAAAAGACATCTTGGCCAACGCCAAAGAAGTGTTTCAAGAGAAACTAGGAACCTTGAAAGGCATCACCGCCTCAATAAAAGTGGAAGATAGAGCAATTCCAAAAGTTTTTAAGGCAAGACCGGTGCCATACGCAATACGTCCGGCAGTCGAGGCAGAGCTGAAGAATTTGGAAAAGGCAGGCGTATTATCCAAAATAGATTGGAGCGAATGGGCAACACCCATCGTTCCAGTCATGAAAAAAACATTGAAAAATAACTCTGAGGAACAGAAAAAAATTCGCATCTGTGGGGACTTTAAGGTGACTGTAAACCCGGTCCTTCACACGGTACAGTATCCTCTTCCGAGGATAGAAGATATTTTCGCCTCACTATCCGGAGGGAAACGTTTCACAAAAATTGACTTGGCACAGGCATATCTACAGGTGGAGGTTGAGAAGACCTCTAAAAAGTATCTCACAATAAACACACACAAAGGCCTGTACCAGTACAATCGACTGGTTTTTGGAATAGCATCAGCTCCAGCTATCTGGCAAAGAGCTATGGAGCAAGTCCTGCAAGGGATTCCGGGGACTCAATGCTACCTAGACGACATCCTTATAACAGGAGAAAACGACAACGAGCACCTTGCCAATTTGGAGCAGGTGCTCACTAGGCTGAAAGAACGGGGCCTACGAGCAAATCGCCCCAAGTGCGAATTTTTCCAAAATCAGATATCATATTGTGGCCGCATAATTAATAAGGAAGGGTTGCATAAGTCACCTGAAAAAATTGAAGCAGTTATAAAAGCCCCAGCACCTGAAAATGTTTCACAATTAAGGTCATTCCTGGGATTAATAAATTACTATCATAAATTTTTACCGAACTTATCAACTATTCTACACCCTCTTAATGATCTTCTACAGACAGGAGTGATTTGGAAATGGAACGAAGACTGTAAACATGCCTTCCATAAATGTAAAGACTTAATCACATCCGAGAAAATTTTGGCTCATTACAACCCATCACTACCAATCAGACTGGCGTGCGATGCATCCCCTTACGGCATAGGAGCGGTATTGTCCCATAGATTCCCTGATGGCTCGGAACGGCCGATAGCTTTTGCATCACGCTCATTGAACTCAGCTGAGCGTAACTATGCCCAGATAGACAGGGAAGCACTCAGCCTGGTATGGGGAGTGAAGAAATTCAACCATTACCTACACAGACAAAAATTTACCTTGCTGACCGACCATTAACCCCTCATCTCCATATTCAACCCTAAAAAAGGTGTCCCCATTATGACGGCACAAAGACTACAGAGGTGGTCCCTTTTTCTAGGGGCACACCAATACAACATTGAATACAAAGGGTCAAAACAGCATGGGAATGCTGACGGTTTATCACGCCTACCGTTGCCAACGATAGAAGAGGCACCTACAGTAGACCCAGTAGAGATATTCCACTCTACCATAGTGGAATGTCTACCGGTGACAAATTCTGCCATTGAAAGGGAGACAAGAAATTACCCTACTCTCTCACGGGTCTACGATTTAACAGTGAAGGGATGGCCAGCACATGGCGAACCACTGTTGCCAGCATTCTCGCAAAGAAGAGAACAGCTGTCAGTGTGCCGAGGAACCTTGATGTGTGGATCCAGAGTGGTGATTCCACCCAAACTCCAGGATAAAGTGCTAAAGGAGCTTCACGAGGGGCATCTGGGTGGAGTGAAAATGAAGAACCTAGCTAGGGCGTTTGTATGGTGGCCAGGTATCGATGGAGACATCGAAGTCATGACCAAGAGCTGCCTAGGATGCCAGAAGGTCCAAAATGCTCCACCACAGGCCCCTCTACATCCATGGGAGTGGCCCTCATCTCCCTGGCAAAGGGTGCACATCGACTTTGCTGGTCCATTTATGGACTCAATGTTCTTAATCGCAGTTGATGCACACTCCAAGTGGCCGGAGGTAATAAAGATGTCCTCCACCACCACGGAAAAAACCATCACAGTATTAAGGACCATATTTGCCAGGAATGGGCTGCCGGAGCAGATATGTTCTGATAATGGACCGCAATTTATGTCCGAAGAATTCAGGAAGTTCTTAAAGAAAAATGGGGTAAAGCACTACACGTCCGCCCCATACCATCCCGCCACCAATGGATTGGCTGAAAGGTTTGTCCAGACCTTCAAGAAGGCCATCAAGGCCATGGGTAATGAAGACATAAAACTTCAGCACAAGGTGGATAATTTCTTATTTGCATATAGGAATGCAACGCATATGGTTACTAACCAAACTCCCGCCATGATGTTCTACAATAGAAACCTAAGATGCCGGCTGGATTTAGTCAAGCCCAACATCCGAAGGGACGTGGAGAACCGGCAGTTTCAGGGCATGAATGAAAGGCCAACTAGGGCCTTCCAGATAGGCCAACCGGTTTTGGCCCGGGACTACCGTACCGAGAAATGGCAGCCTGGAACTATCTGCACACGATTAGGACCACTGATGTATACCGTGGACATCGGAGACAGCATAATAAGGCGCCATGCTGACCAAATCATCAAGTCATCCGAAAAGGGACAACCTACACCACCACTCTATACATCTAACGATGAAGTAGAGATACCCATATCTACCTCCGATCCGGTGATACTGGAGCCCGATGAACCCGACACTGGCCTTCAAGCCGAATCAGCCTTGCCAGAAGAACCTACTACACCACCAGAAACTACTACACCCCCGAGGCATTATCCGGACCGGGTCAGGAAGCCTCCTGAGAGACTAACTTATAATTAATTAATACAGCAATGTATATTATTTTGCATATAACATGTAATTAATAATTACTTAAAATATGATGTACTAGTTAGCTAGAAGGGGAGGAATTGTGGTGTATGTGCCTTTAAGAGCCCCAGGTGTGCGTAATGCCGGTAATTGCCACTTGGGCTATATAAGCCTGTGTATTGTGTATATCCTTTAGAAACCCCCCCCAGACTTGCTTAGTAAATACCTATGAACCAACTCCTGTCTTCAGTGTCTTTATCTACACACGGACACTACAGTTCATTTCAGAATTCACCACGGACATTCAGCATGTGTCCGGCAAAGACAACCTGGTGGTGGGTTGTCTCTCCCGCGCGACTGTGCACGCAGTCTAACTCAGAATTGACTATGCCCTCATGGCTGCAGATCAAGCCTCGGACCCGGAGGTCCAAGCATACAGGACCAGCCCCTCTAGCTTCCAAGCGGCCGACGTCAAATTCCATGCCGCAGGCACCACGCTACTTTGCGACGTCTCCATGGGAGCTCCCTGCCCTATAGTTCCAGTCACCTGGTGCCGAAAAGTGTTCGACACCATACACGGTTTGTCACACCCTGGCATGAGGGCCTCGCAAAGGCTGATGTTGTCAAAATTCATCTGGAGGGGTATGCACCTGGATGTCCGCGACTGGGCCAACACCTGCGTGGTCTGCCAAAAGGCCAAGGTACAGCATCATGTAAAAGCTCCGTTGGCCACCTTCACTGTTCCGGAGCGTCGATTCGACCACGTGAATGTGGACCTCATGGGGCCACTTCCACCTTCTCATGGTTTTACACATATCCTCACAATGGTAGACCGCACCACTAGATGGCCAGAGGCAGTTCCTTTGGTTTCCACCACTTCGGCAGACGTGGCCAGAGCTTTCATCTCCTCTTGGGTTGCTCGTTTCGGAATACCGGCGGACATCTCTTCCGATCGTGGACCGCAGTTTTCCTCTGAGCTTTGGAACGCTGTGGCTCAGGGGCTCGGCACCAAACTACATCGCACCACAGCCTATCATCCACAGGCGAACGGCCTGTGCGAGCGATTCCACAGGTCCCTCAAAGCTGCTCTGCGGGCCAGTCTTCAAGGCGCGGAATGGGTGGACAGACTTCCCTGGGTCCTTTTGGGTCTTCGTACGGCGCCCAAAGAAGATTTACAATCCTCCTCGACGGAACTCGTATATAGCCAACCACTACGAGTACCAGGGGATTTCCTCCCGTCTCCAACAGAGCCATAGTCCACATCCCAGCAACTCGTCAGCCACCAGGAAGCGGCCAGATGTTTCGCTCCAGCGTCTACGTCGCATCACGGCTTACAGAGCTCCCACGTCCCAACTGAGCTGAAAAGCGCCGAGTACGTGTTTATCCGCCATGACGCTCACCAGGACCCGCTCAAGCCTCCTTACACTGGTCCTTTCCGCGTCATAGAGCCGGGAGACAAATCCTTTTCGGTCGATATCGGAGGTAAACCGGACCACATATCGGTTGACCGGCTGAAGCTGACGCACTTAGACCTGGACAGCCCAGTCGAAATCGCTCAACTGCCAAAACGGGGCCGACCACCCACAGTCGCTGTGCCAGCTCCACCACAACCGCCCGACAGCTCGACCACCGGCCATCAGCTTCCACTTCAGGGTCACAGAAGTCGCTCGGACAGGCTTGTCAGGCCTCCTCGCCGTCTCACTTTTGCTGTTAAAGACAACTCTGGGGGGGCGCATGTGGCGGAGCCACTAAAGGACTCAGACCGTTTGTATATAATTCCCTTTAACAACATGTTAGCTACAGCCTGAGTCTGTATCTTTATTTATACTGTTTACTTGTATAGAGCGTGATTACTTTAACAGCGCGGGTAAACGCGATGACGTCACGCCGTACATCACGTGATCCCCCACTGGCGGGAAGAACGTGATGACATCATGACATCAACCACGGGACCAGCCAGCAGTCCTCGTGGAGACTCCGAACTGAATAGACCTACACTCGATGTTCTCCTGCAGTTACTTGTTTAAACCTGTTAGTTTCCATTAAACTTCATTTAGTTTAAGCGCCTGAGTGGACCTCAGTCTTTGGATAGGAACTAGACATTCCTACAATATGACTTTATTATCTGACTATGAAATGAAAAAGATGTCAGATGTGTTCCAATCATTTGCTTAGTAATATTAATGCTTTTTTCTCTGAAAGGTGCTGGGAGCTGCAGGAATGGCAGCCCCAAAAACTAAGGCTGCATCCGTGTTCAATGAGGCCTCTCTCCATGCTCTTGTGGAGGGAGTTAGAGGACGTCAGGAGCTCCTCTTCCCTGGAAACGGAAGGAGGAGGCCTCCTCAGCAAACCAAGGCAGCTTGCCTGCAAATTGCTGAGGAGGTGAACTCGAGGTCTGTGTGCAGACGCACATGGGTTTAGTGTGGAAAAAAATGTAATGATCTGCTGAGATCACCTAAAGTGTGGCCTCTGTGTTCTGAGACGTGGAAGTTCAAGAGTGAGGGCTCAGGGCGATTTCCATGTAGAATGATGGTGGTGACACTGAGCACAAATCACCATTTATTGGATAGATGATGCCTAGGGTTTGAGACTGTCAGACTTATATTCATCTCCATGTGCCAGCCACCTGTGGTTGAAGCATTAGCTTACGCGAATCTGGCATGGCTGAGTGCATCCCTTGCCTGACGGCCATCAATATGATCACCTGCTGCTGGATTGGCCACATCTGGCCCCGCAGGGCGTCACTCCCCGTCCTCCTACTCATCCTCCTCCTCCTCGACCTCTTCCTCATCCTCTTCCTCATCCTCTTCATCTTCCTCCAAGTAGGCTGTGTGCTGAGCCACTTGTTCATCCGGCCGCGCTGTTCTTCCTCCGAATCTAACGACCAGGATGAGAGGATATAAACGGTTCCCACCCCGTTGTTATAGATTTCAGTTGAGGCAAGAAGCTTGCAAGCGCACACTCAAAGTGGCCTGAAATTATCCCAATCAGTTCAAACAACAGACGTATGTCAGCTTGACCAGTCACAAGGTCAGTAGATTTGCAAAATCTTATCCCAAACCTCCAACAACAAAGTTGTTGTATTTGAATGTCAGCCATGTTCCAGGAGTGGTTTTAAAGTGCTGCCCCAATAATGACTACAGATCATGTCCTCCACCAACTCGTCTCCTTGCAGCAGGACTGTTTCTGACAAGACGGGAAACAGGAGCCAGAGGCACGAAAATGGAAATCCTCTATCAAAATAGGATTAGCAAGGCAGTTAACAGGCTCTTAACTGCCTTAACTACCTGTCCCACTGGTTGGAGTCAGGGAGCGGCTGGCCCGACACTCACGAAAATTGTGTGAGGGCGGGATGGAGGCGGGTTGGGTGTCTGAAGCCATTTTTTCCAATTTTCATGGCTGAGCCACCTCCAAACCCGCGTCCTCAGGGCTACAAAAATCGAGCCCTTTGATCCAGGAGGCAGTCTCACCCATTAGGTTAGGTAGTGGTACAGGTCTGGTTAGTGGTCAGGGACAGGAGGGTGTGACTGCAACTCAGGCAGGTAAGGGGACCCTGATGCACTATCAATTGCTACAAAAGACTGGAGATTGAGAAAGTAATAAACAGGCTTTTATTACCAAAGAACAGAGCATGCCTCTTGTGGTTGCCTGGTATCCAAAAGGGCTGGAGGCTTCTGAGCAGCGACCTTTATACCCAGCCATGAGGGTGGAGCCAGGGGCGGAGTCAGCTGAGGCATGCACAGACAAGTACAACAATATGCAAGAGTGAACAACAGTACTAACAGTGAACAACAATACTAACAACAGTGGTTTACCACAGACCCCAGGTGCAGTGCTGGAGGAGCCTCAGCCTTTGCCCTTGTCCAACAGGTGTGAGGTTCTTGCTGCCTGTGTGGATGAGGGAAAAGCCTGCAGATTGATGAGCAGGACAGGATGGATGGCACCATGGTGCAGGAGGCCATTCAAGTGGGGGGAGTGAAAGGGAATGTAGTTGTGGTAGGGGACAGTATCGTCAGGGGGATAGACACTGTTCTCTGCAGCCGTGACCGAGAGTTCCAAAGGTTGTGTTGCCTGCCCGGTGCCAGGGTTAAAAACTTCTTCTCACGGGTGGAACAGAACTTGGAGTGGGAGGGGGAGGGTCCAGTTGTCGTGGTTCACGTAAGAACCAACGACATAGGTAGAACTAGGAATGAGGTTCTGCTGAGGGAGTTTGAAGAGCTAGGATCCAAATTAAAAAGCAGAACTTCAAAGGTAATAA
Source organism: Somniosus microcephalus (assembly GCF_052327205.1). NCBI lineage: Eukaryota > Metazoa > Chordata > Chondrichthyes > Squaliformes > Somniosidae > Somniosus > Somniosus microcephalus. The sequence goes on from NC_140999.1 coordinate 101,942,867, forward strand.
TCTATGGATTGTTACCTGAGTCATGCGCAAATCGGCATAGGGACGAACAGATTAGAGGTTTAAATGTGTGGCTCAAAAAGTGGTGTGGGAGGAAGGGGTTTCAGTTCATGGGACACTGGCACCAGTACTGGGGAAAGAGCTGTTCCGCTGGGAAGAGCTCCACTTAAATTAGGCTGGGACCAGTGTCCTGGTGAACCAAATAACTAGGGCAGTAGACAGGGCTTTAAACTAATGAAAGGGTGGTGGGAGGATTCAGGAAAGAGTAAGTTTAAAAGCAGCGAGAGAAATGTCAAGGCTCTAGAGCAGAGTAGAGTTTGGGGTAAAAATAAGCAGAGTGGGTCAGGAAGGGACAGAGAGAGTAACAAAGGTAATAGGGCATCAGCGACTGAGGTGACATCAGGGAGAAAGAGAAATAAGTCAAAGTTAAAGGCATAGGCCCCGATTTTTCTCCCAGCCATCGGGCGGGTTTTCAGGCGGCGGGGGCTGAAAATCGCAGAAATAGGGGGTCGCGACCGCCCCCCCCGCCCGATTCCCCGCCCCGCCCGACTTTCGCCCCCCGTGCTTCAGCGCGACCCGAATCAGTCCCGCCCGCAGCAGGCGGGAATGGTCGGCGGGAGCCTAATGATCAATTATTGGCATGTTTAATCCTATTTTCAGGGTCCCTTGCAACTTTCAGCCTTTCTCCACGTAAAACACGCCTGGTGGGAACACCGCTGATGAAACCTGGCGTGAACAAAGTTGGCTTGCTTGCTTTCAGCTGCAGGTCAATCAGGACTGAAGAGATTTAAACAGACAGCATTTGCAGGCTGCAGGACCTTGTTGCTGAAGGCTTGGGGCAACTTGTTGAAGGCTTAGGCACAGCTGTGGAAGGTTGGAGCCTCACACACTTCTCCAGTGTGAGCTCCTGGGAAGCCCCTCTCACCACCCTAACTCAGTGTCTCCTCAACGGAGGCATCTGCCAGAAGCATGGGAGACCTTTTGTTCCTTCCCTTCCTGGCATTAGAGGATCTCCAACAGCAGAGGAGGCTGGAGTAACTCCAGCAACAGCAGCACCAGCATCAACAGCAGCACCAGCAGGAGCGGCAGGCTGCGGCTCAGCCACCTGAGGCAGCACAGGCCAGAAGGGGCCAGCGCATGGAAGGCCGTCGGCACAGGAGATACCCCCCAAACAGGGTCTACAGACACAGGGTCAGCTACCTCAACATGACTGAGCAGCAGTGCCAGAGGCGGCTCCGACTTTCGCGAGAAGTTGTGACTGACATCTGCGCAATGCTGCAGCAAGACCTGGAGCCCAGAGGAGCAGGTTCACACTCCTTACCAGTGGCCATCAAAGTCACCACCAAACTCAACTTTTATGCCTCAGGCTCCTTCCAGGGATCAGCAGCAGACATCAGTGGCATCTCCCAGGCGGCCGCACACACTTGCATCAAACAGGTAACCGATGCCCTCTTTGCCCTCGCGCACAATCACATCCATTTCACCAGGGATCGCACAAGTGTGAGGGCGCGAGCGCTTGGATTAGCTCAGCTGGCAGACTTTCCAAGGGTGCAGGGTGTCATTGACTGCACACATGTGGCCCTTAGGGCACCCCACCGCAATCCAGGAGTTTTTGTCAACCGCAAGGGCTTCCACTCCCTTAACATTCAGCTGGTGTGTGACCACAAGAAGGTGATTTTGCATGTTTGTGCCAGGTACCCTGGCAGCTGCCATGACTCCTTCATACTGCGCCAGTCTACTGTGCCTCCGCTATTCAGTCCACCAAACGAACTTCAAGGATGGCTACTTGGAGACAAGGGATATCCCCTGCACTCTTGGCTAATGACGCCATTGAGGAGACCAGCCAGCGAAGCTGAGGAGCGCTACAACTCCAGCCACATTACCACCAGATGCATTATCGAGCAAACCATCGCATTGCTGAAGATGCGCTTCAGATGCCTCGATAGATCAGGTGGAGCCCTACAGTACTCATCAGCCAGGGTCTCCAAAATCGTCGTGGTATGCTGTGTGCTTCACAACATGGCACAGCGTCGTGGCTTGCCGATTCCGCAGGACCAAGAGGCTCCTCACAGAGCCGCCGCAGATGAGGATGATGCTGAGGATGATGCTGAGGAGGAGGAGGAGGAGGAGGAGGAGGAGGACGGAAACGAGCATCCTGCAGAGGCCCGCCAACCAGCGGCACCAGTGTGCGAGAACATTGCTGGGCGGAATGCAAGGAACGCACTCATCCTGGGCAGATTTGCGTAGCCTGGTACAGCAAACACTGCAGCCTCACTGCTTCTTAACTGACCATGGACAGAGGCCCATGCCTGCACATTCCTACCTATTTGACCAGCTTGCTGACATCTGCAAGTTATCCTAAGGCCTCTATGTGATATCCCCATTCGCCAAATGACAGACGCCATAACTGCAGCAGTTGCCACCAGATTTTTTATGTACAGGAAAATGATGACATTAAAACTATTTACAAGACTTTTCACCCAAGTGACTACCCTTGTGATTAGTGGTGCTTTATTTTTCTCTTACACGTGCTCCTACGTAGTGGTACCCCTGTGGCTTCAGCAGATGTGGAGGCCCCTTGCTCACTTTCCTGCTGCGCCTGTCTCGACACCTTTGGCGGGCGTCCTCTGGGGTGGTGAGCCTGTGAGGGCTCGCCAGCAGTCTGCTGCTCCTGCGGCTGTGCAGGGCTTGAGACTCCTATCTCACTGGGGTGTGGACTCCAGCGGGGCTCTGACCGAGGGCTCTGAAGTGGCATGGAAGTGTGAGCGCGTGGAGAGGAGCCCCCACTTCCTTGAGGTGTGCCAACAACCTCCTTCTCATGGGTCAGCTCCCCCTTAGCGCCTGCAAGTGGCTGGAGAGCACCTTGCTGCACATCAGGGGGGCCATGGGAACCCGTATCTGCAATGGCAGTCCTACTCAGAAGGACTTCCATGAAGGTCTGGTTTTGGTGCTCAATAGATGCCCATCGCTCCTCAAGAGATGCCATTCTATTCAGAGCACTCACCATGTTTTCGATACCCTGGCGACTAAGCTCCTCCATGGCTGCAGCCCTCCTCTCCTCGGCTGCAGCCCTCCTCTCCTCAGCCACAGCCCTCCTCTCCTCGGCTGCAGCCCTCCTCTCCTCGGCTGCAGCCCTCCTCTCCTCGGCTGCAGCCCTCCTCTCCTCAGCCACAGCCCTCCTCTCCTCGGCTGCAGCCCTCCTCTCCTCGGCAGTAGCCAGCCTTATCACGGAGGTTGCCAACCTTTCTGTGGTGATGCTTTCATGCACCAATGACTCCAATAAGGCTCTGCTCATGCTCGCCATGGACTCCTCCATTCGCTCCACACTCGCAGCGACCCTGGAGACAAAACCTGCCAGAGACTCCTGCATCTGTGCATGGAGATCCATCACCTCCTCTCTTGCGGATGGACCCAGAGGCATAGGGTTGACATGCAGCTGAGCTGAGCTGGCAGAGGCCTGCGCCCTCCGACAAGGACTCTCCACTGCTGTCCCTGTCTCCACACTCTGCTGATGCTCACTTGTAAGCTGTGATACACCAGGTGACAACACTACTCTATGTCCCGAAGGTCCCACCGAGGTGTGAGAGTCTGCGTTAGTGCTGGGTGTGCTTACTTCTGCTGACGCTGCGCCCTCAGAGGCTGGAGCTTCCTCTGAGGAGTCTGGCTGCAAAGCCTCTTCCTCCTCGGCAGTGGCAACAGGAGCTCCGGATGGTCCTGTGGGGGAGTAAAGAAAAGAGTTAGAGATGTGATGCCAAGGCTACTTGCACATTGGATTTGGCAGATGCTCATAAGTCCAAATGATGTGGCTTCAGAAGCATATCAGCAACTCATGCTATATCAATAAGCGAGATGGGGAACTATTCTGTCACCAGCTTGCGGGCTTGCTCCTGTCTCTCCTGCCCCAGCATCCACAGGCACGTCAGCCCCAGCAATCTCAATCGCAGCTTCCTCCCAGGGGCTCAGGTGGGCGAATGAGGGTGGTCCTCCTCCAGTCCTCGCACGCTCTCGTCTATTGTGAGCTCTCTTTTCCTGCAATGAGGGAGACAAGTGGAGTTTGAGTGAGAGTGCAGGAGTGAGTGTAGAGATTGCATAGCATAGATACTTAGAAGGAGACAAAGATGTTGTGAGGCTGCAAGACCAAGGGCCCTCCCTGTGTGTTGTCAGTTGTGTTCCAAGCATCAGAGTGAGAGGCAGTGTGAGGGCTGCATGGTGGAATAGTTATGTGAATGTGAGCATAGAGAGATAGGGAATGGGTAAGGGTGCATGGATGTGACTGTGAAGTGGGATGTGGAGGAAGAGATTGCTGAAGCTGAGTGCTGTTGGGGAAAGGCAATGGGGATCAGGTTGAGGGTGATTGAAACTTCGTACTTACTTTCCCTGTGCGGTGAAGGTCATGGAAGCGCTTCCTGCACTGCATCCAGGTCCGACGGGTGACTCCCAGAGAGTTGACCTCTGCAGCCACCTCCATCCAGGCAGCCCTGGACTCTTTGGGAGGCCTCTTCCTCCCTGAGCGAGGGTAAAGGACCTCCCTGTGGGCCCTTACCCCATCCACCAATGTCTGCAGTGACGTCTCGTCGAATTTGGCAGCAGCTCGGCCTCTGCCACTGGCAGCAGCTGGTGCAGGCTCCTCTGCCATTCTGCAAGACTGGTTGAGAAGCCTGCAGAGGTTGAGAAGTTTGCTGGACACTTTAAAAGCACCATGAATGATGACATCATACTGTGGGGCTTTCTGACTGGAAATGGACAATTAGCAAGGGTGCCCACACATTGGAACTTAATTGGCCACTTGAGGGAAAATTGCGTGCAGCTGGCTGACCCATTTTTTTTCGGGTCGGAACCCGACATTCGGGGAACCCGAAAATTTCCCGCACGATCGGGAAAATTGGGGCCACTATATCTGAATGCGTGAAGCAGTCGCAACAAAATAGATGAATTAATAGCGCAGGTAGAAATTAATAGGTTTGATCTAATAGCCATTACGGAGACGTGGTTGCAATGTGGCCAAGGTTGGGAACTAGATATTCCAGGATACTTAAGGCTAAAAATTGAGTAGTGCTCCATTTGAGGCGCTAACTTCGCCGGGGCGCTACTTTTAGCACCCTGGAAAAATTAGCGCCCCTGCACCGGAACTTCAGTGGTTGCGCTCCAAGAGGGAAACGGGGCGCTACTGGAAACGCCCCGCATCCCTCTTGGGGTGCTGCGAGTCAATATCGCGGCGCTACGTGCCACAGTATTGTAGGCCTTCCTCCCCTCCCCTTGCGCAGCGTGACCCGGGGCCCAGCTGGGCCCACGGAGATCGGAAGTGCTGGCAAAAGAGCCTGGCACTCAAGAGCATGCCGGGCTCTTGGAGCGCAGCCGGCACTCCACGGAGGAGGCCATTCAGGAGGCCGGGGACAGGAGCACAGGCAGGTGCTGGCAGGCGGCCAGCAACAAAAGTGGCCGCCCCGCACCTTGCCTTTAAATAGCGCCTCCCCGGCCGCAGGTAGGCCCCCTGATCCTGTCAGACATAATGTCCAGCGGTAAGTCAGGGGGTGCTCCCGAAGATCACGGCCGGGGCGCGAATGTGGTGCTGCGCACGGCGATGACGTCATCGCCAGCAGCGCAGCGCTGCGGGGCACTACCGGGAAGTGCCGCCGCTAACCTCCCGCTGAATTTCGCGGGAGGTGTGGGCGGCGCCACGCCCGGGCACTAGTTGCTTTGTGCCCCGTTAGCGCCCTCTTAGGATCTTAGCTCCGAAAATCAAGAAGTAGAATCAGTTTGGGTGGAGCTAAGAAACAGCAAGGGGCAGAAAACATTGGTGGGAGTTGTCTATAGGCCCCCAAACAGTAGTTGTAATGTAGGGCAGAGTATAAATCAGGAAATTAGAGGAACATGTAACAAGGGTAATACAATAATCATGGGGGACTTTAATCTACATATAGACTGGGCAAACCAAATTTGCAGTAATAGTGTGGAGGACGAATTCGCGGAATGTATGCAAGATAGTTTTCTAGATCAGTATTTTCAGGAACCAACTAGGGAACAAGCTATTTTAGATCTAGCATTGTGCAATGAGAAAGGGTTCATTAATAACCTTGTAGTAAAGGGGCCTTTAGGGAAGAGTGACCATAATATGATAGAATTTAATGTTGAGTTTGAAAGTGATTTAGTTAAATCCGAAACTAGGGTCCTAAATCTAAATAAAGCAAACTACGTGGGTATGAGGGGCAAGTTGACTAAGGTAGATTGGGAAACTACTTTAAAAGGCATGACAGTAGAGAAGCAATGGCTAGCATTTAAAGAATTAATACATAATTTACAACAAATATACATTCCTTTAAGGCAAAAAACCCCACAGGAAAAGTGGTCCAACCGTGGCTAACAAGAGAAGTTAAAGATAGTATTAGATCAAAGGAAGAGGCTTATAATGTTGCCAAAAATAGTAAGCCTGAGGATTGGGAGGATTTTAGAATTCAGCAAAGGAGGACCAAGAAATTGATAAAAAACGAGAAAATATAATGAGAGTAAATTAGCGAGAGACATAAAAACAGACTGTAAAAATTCTATAGGTATGTAAAAAGGAAAAGATTAATGAAAGTAAATGTGGGTCCCTTACAGGCTGAGACAGCAGAAATTATAATAGGGAATAAGGAAATGGCTGGGAAATTAAACAAATACAGAGGCCGCGAATTTAATTGCACTGAGGGGGCGGGTTTGGAGGCGGGTCTGTTACATCATTATATTATTACATCGTTAAATGGAACTACTTGTTACATCGTTATATGGAACTACTTTGGTTAGTGTATTTATATTGCTATGTGGCACACTGTGAAAGGCTGTGTGCAGTGCAAGGTCGGACGTCTTGTATCACTCCGCACCATGCGGCAGCAACATCATAAAAGCAAGAATACAACTGAGTGAAAGTCGTAAACTAAATGAGTTAAAAGTGTCTGTATTACACAGTAATAAGAACACAAGGAGACACAACATGGTGGCAGTGGTATAAGTGAGTACAACTTGTGCCATACGAACTACGAATAAGACGAAAAGTGAATATATGAGCTGATCGTGAGTGCCGGTGTCTGTGGTGATTGAGCGTGAATTGTACGGGCAACTAAGATGGCGGCTGCTGCTGCACTGACTGCGCAAATGCAACCCCTCATGAACTGGGAAGCCGATGATATAGTGGAGGCATTCTGCAAGTTCAAACAGAAATGTGACCTTACATTGAAAAGCTTCCTGAAGGGTACTGCCAACGAAGAAAAGGTCAGTTACATTCTGTTGTGGACAGGAGAAAAAGGTCTAGATTTGTATAATAGCTGGAGTTTGACTGAAGAGGAAAAGGAAAACCCTGCAACGATCTTTGAGAAATTCAGCAACCATCTAGAGCCTAAATCCAATCACAGTATACACAGATACAAATTCCAGAGTCTAAGACAGGAACCCAGTGAAACAGCTGACAATTTCCAGACAAGGCTGAGAAATGAAGCCAGCAAGTGTGCATTTAAGGAAATGGAGGAAAGGCTTGTGGACCAGCTGATATGGGGGTCAGCGCATGCAGAGGTACAAAAAGCCCTGATAGGGAAAGAAAAGCTCGAAATAACAGAAGCTATAGATACTGTGAGAGCTCATGAAGCCATGAAGCAGCAAATGAGAACATTGATTTCTCAAACGGCTGACATGCGGACGGCTTCTGAGACGGACAACAGAGTGCAGACAGTGAGAGAAAAGTACAACACACAAAAACATGCATATGACAACGGGAGAAACATGTGCAGAAACTGTGGAAGACCGCACGATTATACAGACAGGAGGAAATGTCCAACATATGGAACAAGCTGCAATGCATGTGGCAAACTAAACCACTGGGAAAAGAGGTGTAGAACGAAGAAAGAAAGAACATACATCAAAAACAAAGGTGGACAGCAGAACCAGAGAAATAAACACAATATCCATGCCATGGATGAACAGGATGATGATGATTATGGTCATGACAATACACTAAACATCGAAACCATAAAGGTACAGCTTCACGAGATGTCCAGAGCGGAAAATACTCCGAAGAGAGAATTGCACACCATCATCCAAATCGAAAAGAGGGTCAAAGGTCAGCCCACAACCATCAACTTAAAGTTGAAGCTGGACACAGGGGCTCAGAGCAACATTCTCCCATTGAGACTGTACCAGCAGATCTTTTCCAAAAACTTGAGAGAAGATGGCTACCCGAAAAAGGGTTGTTTAAAGGCAAGTAATGTCATGCTGACAGCATACAGGGGGAGTGAGATTAAACAACTCGGAACAACCTTTGTCAAAGGGACACATAAAAGAAAGAACATCAACTGCATGTTCTATGTCACCGACACTGAGGGGCCAGCGATCCTGGGATTAAACAGCTGCGAGAAGTTGAGATTGATCTCAGTGCATCACGAGCTGACGGAAACGTCAGTGAGGATAGACAGCAACACCCCGCTGGAGAATCGCCCACAAATCAAGAGTAAAAAAGACTTGATAGACATGTATCCGGAATGTTTCGATGATACAGTGGGATGTTTCGGAGATTTCCAATACCACATCACCATCGATCCAGAGGTAAAGCCCGTTATCCATGCTCCACGAAAAGTACCCATCGAGCTGAAGACAAAGCTTGAAAGAGAGCTAAAGGAGATGGAAGAAAAGGCAATGATCGTAAAGGTCACTGAACCCACAGACTGGGTAAACTCAATTGTGGTACGAGAAAAGCTAAACGGGTGTCTCAGAATATGTTTGGACCCAAAGATCTAAGCCAGGCGATAAAGAGGGACCACTTTCCCACCCCAACGCTAGAGGAGATTACGCCATCACTGGCAGGAGCCAAAGTTTTCTCAAAACTAGATGCCAGAAATGGATATTGGAACGTGAAGTTGGAAGAGGAATCAACAACACTGACAACATTCAACACACCATTTGGGCGTTACAAATTCCTGCGGCTACCATTCAGGTTAAAGCTCAGTCAAGATATCTTTCAACAGAAAGTAGACGAGGCATACAGAGGCTGTGGAGGAGCTATAGGAATAGCTGATGATATTCAGATCTATGGAGCAGATGAAAGAGACCATAATATGCACCTACATGAGGCCATGGAGTGTACCAGGAAGGCTGGCATCAAGTTAAATGCCGATAAGTGCATAGTTAAAGTCAAGGAATGCCAATTCTTTGGTATGATTTACACACCAGAGGGAGTCAAGCCAAATCCTGAGAAGATTACGGCGATTGCTGAAATGAAACCACCCAAAGATAAGAAAGAGCTGAGGAGTTACCTCGGCTTGGTCCAATACATGAGTTCTTTCATCCCACACATGTCGGAACATACAACAAATCTCAGAGAGCTAATGAAAGAAGACGCCGAATACCAGTGGTCTGAATCACATGAAAGGAATTTCAAACAACTTAAAGAATTGTTGTGCAAAGAAACAAGTCTGTCATATTATGACAGAAGAAAACCAGTCACTCTACAAGTAGACGCTTCTACCAGAGGACTAGGGGCAGCTCTTGTGCAGGAAGGAAAACCAATAGCTTTCGCATCAAAGGCCTTGACGTCAGCCGAGACGATATACGGCAACATAGAAAGAGAACTATTAGCAGTAGTGTATGGATGCGAGAAATTCCATATATACCTGTATGGAAGGCAGTTTACAATAGAGAGTGACCATCGTCCACTAGAACAGATCTACAAGAAGAATCTGTGCAAAGCACCTACAAGACTGCAAAGACTACTTCTAAGGCTCCAAAGCTACGACTTCACGCTTAACTGGCAGATGCGTTGTCTCGATTGTCACCATATGAGAAACATGAGGTGGAGGGTCTAACAGTAAAAATCCACCACCTAGTGAGTGTTACCCCTACAAAGCTCAGTCAAATCAGAGATGAGACTAGCAAAGATAAGGAATTGCAACTACTCACACAACAAGTGATACAGGGGTGGCCGGAGAGAATCCAGCAGGTACAGGCGACAATTCGTCAGTACTGGATGATTAGAGACGACATCGCAATAGAAGCCGGTATTCTCCTTGCTGGATCGAGGATCATCGTGCCAAAGACGATGCAGACAGAACCTCTCCATCTAATACATGAAGGCCACATGGGAATGGAGAAATGCAAGCTGAGAGCCAGATCAGCTGTATACTGGATAGGCATGTACAAAAATATCGAACAGATGGTTTCTGCATGTGGCATATGCCAGAAATACAGAAATGCACAACAGAAAGAGGAGATGATACCTAGTGAAATACCGTCAAGACCATGGCACACTGTTGGGGCAGATCTCTTCATGTGCAATCAAGAATGGTATCTCATAGTGACAGATTACTATTCCAAGTTTCCTTTTGTGAGAAGGATGAAAGATCTGAGAGCCACAACTACCACCAGAATTGCAAAGAGCTTGTTTGCTGAATAAGGAATCCCGGAAAAGGTAATCTGTGACAATGGAACCCAGTTCACATCGAGTGAATTCAGAGCTCTGGCAGAAAAGTATGGGTTCAAAATAGTAACCTCATCCCCACATTTCTCAAGGGGACACGGGTTCATCGAAAGACAGATCCAGACTGTCAAGAGAACTCTCATCAAAAGCAGTGAGATGGGGGAAGACCAAGACCTTGCCCTCCTATCACTCAGATCAACACCACTGAAAGCAGACATGAAATCACCTGCGGAATTGCTGAATGGGAGGAAGCTTAAGACTACCTTACCAGCAAAAATACATCCTCCCCGGGACCAGGAGGACTTCAGACAGAAGCTGGCAGAAGCACAAGTCGTAGGGAGCAAAGATTATGACAAACATGCAAAGATGCTACCAGAATTGCTGAATGGGCAATCAGTGCATGTGCAAGACCCGGTGTTGAAAACCTGGAATCTAGCCAAGGTCATTGGAAAAGCTGATACTCCAAGATCCTACTTCGTAGAGACCGAACCTGGTAACCAATACAGACGGAACAGACTCCACATCAGACCTTCACCTGAACTGGTTAAGCAGCAGACAACATCAGCAACATTGACAGCACCAGCTACCACAAGCAGTACAATGCCAGAAACAAGCGCCACAAATCAAACAACCACAAGCATGCACACTCCAACTCCAAGTGTGATAGCAACAACAACAACAAGAGCGGAACACACAAAAAAAACGCAGAGAGGAGTGGTCACCGCCAAATCCACAAGATGGAGGGACAACATCCAACCACCTGAGCGATATCACGAATAAGAAAAGAAAACTCACGATTCTTTGTATTTGATAAGAATAGTTCAGATATAATATTTTTAAAATTAAATTAAATTTCATGTTTTAGTTTTTTTGAGAAAGAGGGATGTTACATCGTTATATTATTACATCGTTAAATGGAACTACTTGTTACATCGTTATATGGAACTACTTTGGTTAGTGTATTTATATTGCTATGTGGCACACTGTGAAAGGTTGTGCGCAGTGCAAGGTCGGACATCTTGTATCACTCCGCACCATGCGGCAGCAACATCATAAAAGCAAGAATACAACTGAGTGAAAGTCGTAAACTAAATGAGTTAAAAGTGTCTGTATTACATAGTAATAAGAACACAAGGGGACACAACAGGGTCCGCTGGCAAAATAGCAAAGATTGACAGCGGGTAGGAAACCCGCTGTCAACCTGCTTCCACGCGAGGCTCCCAGGTGTCGGGTCTGTCAGCGGAGAACCAAGCGGCAGGGGATACAATTCACCTACTTAAATGGCTTGGTAAGAGCCAATTTAAGAGTATTTTGAGGCTTACTTCTAATTTTACCTTCTCGCCCATGTTACCCGCTGTTCAGGGAATACACCAGCTCAACCTGGTGTGTTTTGAGTCTGTCTGATGTTTGTGAAAAGCTGACAGCTGCAGAAGTGGTGTAAAGGATGCCATGTTGCAGATGGTGAGTTTCAGAGCACAGAAAATGTTGGTTACTGCATTTTTAAATACATATAGCGATTTCTTTAGCTTACAAGTTTTTAGGTCCAACTCTATGTCCAGTGCTACCTCATTGGGAGAACCTCTCTCACCAGTGACAGATCGCTTCTATCATCTCACCTGCAGCTGCCATCTATTCCAGCAACATCGGAGCCAATGAAACAATCAGACCTTGGTCCACCGAATCCTTGCATGATCAGCCCCATCACCAACAGCACCAACCTTATCACCAACCTTCTCCGTCATCACCTGATGCTGCACTGGACACAGGACATCAGCCCTTGACAAATTTGCTGGCCGTGAGACCAGCGATGGCATCACCATGGCCAGGTTTACTTCACTTGACACTGTAAACCCTGGCTGCCACATAATGCAGCAGGTTGACACCATCGCACACCAGCACCGTGAAGCATCCCTTTAATGTCCAAGCCATTCCATGCACACTCATCACTATAGCAGGGGGTGGGGGAGTGGAGTTATGACTGAACAATCACTGAAACTCAGTAAGACACTTCTCAAGTTTCACTCAGATCTGTCCAATAAGGGGCACTTTTTGTAAAAGAGATTTCACTGTATGACCACAAAGTACCAGAAACTTCACATGGACATTGGCTAAACCTTTCAAGTGCCCACCATTGTGTGTTGTTAGTTGGTATGCTTGCAGTAGGATGAGGGTGAGTGTGAAGGGTGGCTAGTGAGATGGGGAAGTGATAAAGTAGATAGAGAGGGTTGGGTGGGGGTGCAAGGTAAGTTTGTGTCCTGGGGGAGGCCTCTTCCGCCTTTGGAAGGGAAGAGAACCTCCCTGCGTGCTGTGACTCCCTCCATAGAGCCTAGGTGAAAGTGTTCACCTTTGTGCAGTGATTGTCTGTGTTTGCAGCACCTCAATGCTGTCAAACACTGACAGAACAACTGTCAAACTCCATGTGGACATGGTTCCTTTAAGGAAACTGGTTGATGACGCGTAATCAAATGATGTCATCACACCTGCTTCCTGATAATTGGCCTGTAAGCCTGCAGGGTGGGCTTAACAAGGGCAGTCAAGGGAAAATCATGTCTGTAGCAGATGTAGCAGGGAGCGGGACTGGAACCCGGAAACTAGCTCGCCCACCCCATCCCGCTTCCTCCATTAAATTCGCGGCCTTTGTGTTTGTCTTCACGGAAGAAGATGCAAAAGCTTCCCAGAAATAGTGGAGAACCAAGGGTCTAGTGAGAATGAGGAACTGAAAGAAATTAGTATTAGTAAAAAAAATAGTACTGGAGAAATTAATGGGACTGAAAGCCGATAAATCCCCTGGACCTGATGGCCAACATCCTAGGGTTTTGAAAGAGGTGTCTATAGAGATAGTGGATGCATTTTTTGTCATTTTCCAAAATTCCATAGATTCTAGAATGGTTCCCGCGGATTGGAAGGTAGCAAATGCAACCCCACTATTTAAGAAAGGAGGGAGAGAGAAAACAGGGAACTATAGACCAGTTAGCCTCACATCAGTAGTAGGGAAAATGCTAGAATCTATTATTAAGGATGTGGTAACAGGGCACTTAGAAAATAATAATAGGATTGGGCAGAGTCAACACGGATTTATGAAAGGGAAATCACATTTGAGGTTGTAACTAACAGAATAAATAAGGGGGAACCAGTGGATGTGGTGTATTTGGATTTTCAGAAGGCATTCGATAAGGTGTCACACAAGAGGTTATTAAACAAAATTAGGGCTCATGGAATTGGGGGTAATATACTAGCATGGATAGAGGATTGGTTAATGGACAGAAAACAGAGAGTAGGAATAAACGGGTCATTTCAGGTTGGCAGGCTGTAACTAGTGGGGTACCTGGGAGTGTCTCAGTATTCACAGGGGGTCCCTGGGAGTGTGTCATTATTTACAGGGGGTCCCTGGGAGTGTGCCGATATTTGCAGCGGGTCCCTGGGAGTGTGTCGGTTTTTACAGGGGTTCCCTGAATGTGTGTCGATATTTAGGAGGTCCCTGGGAATATGTCAATATTTACAGCAATTCCCCGGGAGTGTGTCAATATTTACAGGGGGCCCTCGGAATGTGTCAGTATTTACAGGGGGTCCCTGGGAGTGTGTCAGTATTTACAGGGGGTCCCTGGGAGTGTGTCAGTGTTTACAGGGGGTCCCTGGGAGTGTGTCAGTATTTACAGGGGGTCCCTATGGGTGTGTCGATATTTACAGGGGGTCCCTGGGAGTGTGTCAGTATTTACAGGGGGTCCCCGGGAGTGTGTCAGTATTTACAGGGGGTCCCCGGGAATGTGTCAGTATTTACAGGGGGTCCCTGTGGGTGTGTCGATATTTACAGGGGGTCCTTGGGAGTGTGTCAGTATTTACAGGGGGTCCCCGGGAGTGTGTCAGTATTTACAGGGGGTCCCCGGGAATGTGTCAGTATTTACAGGGGGTCCCTGTGGGTGTGTCGATATTTACAGGGGGTCCTTGGGAGTGTGTCAATATTTACAGGGGGTCCCTGGGAGTGTGTCAATAATTACTGGGTCTTCTTGGGAGTGTGTCAGTATTTACAGAGGGTCCCTGTGTGTGTGTCAATATTTACAGGGGGTCCCTGGGAGTGTGTCAGTATTTACAGGGTATCCCTGTGAGTGTATCAATATTTACAGGGCGTCCCTGGGAGTGTGTCAGTATTTACAGGGCGTCCCTGGGAGTAATGTTCCCTCTTATTTTTATTTTCGTGCACGTTCCCTTTAACTGGCTGTGCGGGCCATTCAAATTATCACACATGCGCAGTTTCTTCCATATAATAGCCAGCGTGGGGCCTCCAGACTGCTGCGCTAGTGTGTCAATATTTACAGGCAACCCCGAGTGTGTGACAGTATTTACAGGGGGACCCCAGGAGTGTGTCGATATTTACAGTGTATTTCTGGGAATGTGTCAGTAATTATAGGGGGTCCCTGAGAGTGTGTCAGTGAGCCTGCTTTTAAACATGCGCGAACTATTGAATGGCCTGTGCGGCCCCTTTAACTGCCAAAAAAAATGAGAGGGATCATTGCCTGTATTTACAGGGAGTTCCCTGAAAGTGTGTCAGTATTTACAGGCGTCCCTTGGAATTCACAGGACGTCCCTGGGAGTGTGTCAGTATTAACAGGGGGTCAAGTCAAAGGGTTGAGTATTTTAAGCACTGGTGTTTTATATCCTGTGCCCCTTGCAGAGTGGGATTGTGCTTATAGAAGAAAGAAAGACTTGGATTTCTATAGTGCCTTTCACCACCTCAGGACGTCCCAACACGCTTTACAGTCATTGAAATACTTTTTTTGGAGTGTAGTCACTGTTGTAATGTGGGAAACGCAGCAGCCAATTTGCGCACAGCAAGCTCCCACAAACAGCAATGTGATAATGTCCAGATAATCTGCTTTATTGATGTTGGGTGAGGGTAAACTTTGGCCAGAATGCCCCTGCCCCTCTTCAAATAGTGGTCTTTGGATCTTTTACGTCCACCTGAGAGAGCAGACGGGGCCTCGGTTTAACGTCTCCTTTGAAAGCCTGTGCTCAAGCCTCTAGAAGCGAAAGTGCTACCGCTGAGCCACAGCTAGAAGATGCCTAACCTGTACCAAATATTTGAAAGGTATAATACAGTGTTATTGGATCAGTCTCTAGTTCCAATTTCAGCTTTCCTGAACCTCAGTATTAGTTGTTACTTAAAGATCATGGGCTAAAAATTCGGTTGGGTGCCCATTGGCACGACGGGTGCCGAATTGGGTCCAAAATAGCATCCGAGCAGCGCTTGCACATGTCTGGAGCGGGCCGCGTGGATGCCATGTTGATGAGGGTGGCCATTAGGAGCTTGTGCTGGAAGTATGGTAAGTAGGCAGATTGTGACATCACCACCACCATTTTCATCATCATCGATGGCGCTAACGCCCAGTGTTAACCTTGCACAGCTGAACATGTCTTCAGCAGCAGCAAGGACCGCCCTCCCACCCCCCACCTCCCACCTCTTCACCCAGAGAGTGGTGAACCTGTGGAATTCTCTGCCACAGAGGGCGGCGGAGGCCAGTTCATTAAGTATATTCAAGAAAGAGTTGGATATATTTCTTAAGGCTAAAGGGATCAAGGGATATGGGGAGAAGGCAGGGACAGGGTACTGAATTTGGATGATCAGCCATGATCTCATTGAATGGCGGAGCAGGCTCGAAGGGCCGAATGGCCTACTCCTGCTCCTATCTTCTATGTTTCTATGATATTTAAAGGGATTATCACCAACTATCAGGTAACTTGCTTTTTGACTTCTACTGGCTCTGTGTAAGCTTGTAGAAGTCTTTGGAGGTTTCCACAGTTGTTTAAAGTTGGTGCGGTGACGGAGAGTGGTGCTGCAAGTGGAGAAGGCCTTGGTTCTGAATTCAAGGCTTCTAGTCAGACCACTTGCTCCCAGTCATGGGTGCTCTAGTTGTCACCCCCCTTGGCCTGCAGCATGACAGGGAGATGGAGCAGAGGCAGCGAAGAAGAGGACAAACTGCTTGCAGAGAGAGGAGGGGGAGAAGAAGGACTCTCAGCAGGAGGCCTTACCCACCTCGGGTCATCCGAGAGCAATTTTCTTACCTCAGCCTGAGCCAGGAGCAGTGTGTGAGGTGTCTGCGCTTTACGAAGGAGGTGCTCACAGAACTCTGTCACCACTTGCAACCAGACCTGCAGCCTCACTCCAGGGCAACGACAGTGCTGCCAGTGGCTATAAAGGTGACCGTTGCCCTGAATTTCTTTGCATCGGGAGCCTTCCAGGCTGGAGCAGGCGACATCTCGCAATTTGCTGTCCACTGCTGCATAAGAGAGGTGACAAATGCTCTTTATGTCAGGAGAGGGGAGTTCAGTGTCTTCTCTCTGAACAGGGAGAAGCAGGCGGAGCGTGCACGTGGCTTCACCAGGATAGCAAGCTTCCCCATGGTGCAGGGCGCCATTGACTGCACGCACGTGATTTGTGGACGCCGCTTCTAAATGCTGAGATGTTCCCCAACCCAAAGGCTTCCACTCGCTGAGTGTGTAGTTGGTGTGCGACCATGCTCAGCACATCATGATGGTGAATGCCCGGTATCCCGGCAGCAGTAATTCTGCACCAGTCCGCTGTTCCCTCAGTCTTTGAGGCACCACATCAAACCAGAGGCTGGCTGCTGGGCGACAAGGGCTATAACTTGACCACCTGGCTCATGACATTGCTCCGCAACCCAACCACACGTGGCCAGCATGCGTACAACGAGAGCCATGCTGCCACACAAAACATCATAGAGCAGACCACTGGGGTGCTGAAGCAACGGATCTGCTGCCTGGATCGCTCTGGAGGAGCCCTACAGTACTTACCGGAGAGTGTGTCCTGATTCATCGTGGTCTTCTGTATCCTCCACAACCTGGCCATCATGAGTGCAAATCCCTTGCCACCAGGGATATGACCACCAGCTCAGGAGCAGGAGGAGGAGGAGGAGGAGGAAGAAGATGAAGTGGAAGAGGAGGAAGCCGAAGGAAGGAGGCAACCCAAACAGACCCTTTCTGGCCGAGATGTCCAAAATCATATCATCCGCCAGTGAACGCAACACCAATTCCCCATTCAACAATAGTCCCACACCTTACCTTCCCTCTGTTACTGATCATCAACGTGTCCTCTTGGCCACAATGCAAACATTCCAATCCAACTTTATCCATATAGGCATCCAGTATTATATCAAAAAATCAACTAATCACCCTTGTGCATTCCCTTAATGCCTGTCTTGAGTGTGCCTTTGCCTATCCTACTGCTCCTACGCAGTGCTACCCCAGTGGCTGCAGCATGGCTGGTGTAATGAGAGAGGATTAATTAGCAATCTTGTTATACGAGACCCCTTGGGTCAGAGCGATCATAATATGATAGAATTCTTCATTAGGATGGAGAGTGAAGTAGTTGACTCGGAGACTAGGGTCCTGAATTTAAATAAAGGAAACTACGATGGTATGAGGTGCAAATTGGGTAGGATTGATTGGGGAATGACACTCAAAAGGTTGACGGTGGATAGGCAATGGCAAACATTCAAAGACAGCATGGGTGAACTACAGAAGTTGTTCATCCCAGTTTGGGATAAGAGTAAAACAAAAAGGGTGACTCAACCGTGGCTAACAAGGGAAATTAGGGATAGCATAAAATCCAAGGAGAGGGCATAGAAATTGGCCAGAAAAAGCGGTAACCCTGAGGATTGGGAGCAGTTTAGGATTCAACAAAGGAGGACAAAGGGATTAATTAAGAAGGGGAAAATAGAATATGAAAGTAAGCTTGCAGGGAACATAAAAACTGACTAAGAGCTTTTATAGATATGTGAAGAGAAAAAGATTAGTGAAATCAAGTGTAGGTCCCTTGCAGTCAGAAGCAGGGGAAATTATAATGGGGAACAAAGAAATGGCCGACCAATTAAATGCATATTTTGGTTCTGTCTTCACAAAGGAGGACACAAATAACCTCCCAGAGATGTTGGAGAACATAGGGTCTGGTGAGAGGGAGGAACTGAAAGAAATCAGTATTTGTAGGGAAATGGTGTTAGGGAAATTGACGGGATTGAAGGCCGATAAATCCCCAGGGCCTGATAATCTACATCCTAGGGTACTTAAGGAGGTGGCCCTAGAAATAGTAGATGCATTGCTGGTCATCTTCCAAAACTCGATAGACTCTGGAACAGTACCCATGGATTGGAGGGTAGCTAATGTTACCCCACTATTCAAAAAGGGTGGTAGAGAGAAAGCAGGGAATTACAGACCGGTAAGCCTGACATTAGTAGTGGGGAAAATGCTAGAGTCCATTATAAAGGATGTAATAGCTGAGCACTTGGAAAACAGTGACAGGATCGGACAAAGTCAACATGGATTTACAAAAGGTAAATCGTGCTTGACTAATCTACTGGAATTTTTTGAGGATGTAACTGGGAAAATAGATAAGGGAGAACCAGTAGACATGGTGTATTTGGACTTTCAAAAGGCTTTCGATAAGGTCCCACATAAGAGATTAGCGTGTAAAGTTAAAGTTAAGGCACATGGGATTGGGGGCAAGGTATTGACTTGGATAGAGAACTGGTTGGCGGACAGAAAGGAGAGAGTAGGAATTAACAGGTCTTTTTCCGAGTGGCAGGCAGTGACTAGTGGGGCACCGCAGGGATCGGTCCTTGGACCCCAGCTATTCACAATATACATTAATGATCTAGATAAGGGAACTAGATGTAATATCTCCAAATTTGCAGACGACACAAAGCTGGGTGGGCGAGTGTGCTGCGAGGAGGATACCAAGAAACTCCAGGATGATTTGGGCAGGTTGGGTGATTGGGCAGAAGCGTGGCAGATGCAATATAACGTGGATAAATGCGAGGTTATCCACTTTGGTGTCAAAAACAGAAAGGCAGACTATTATTTGAATGGCAATAGATTGGGAGAAGGGGAAATGCAACGAGACCTGGGTGTCCTTGTGCACCAGTCACTGAAGGTAAGCATGCAGGTGCAGCAGGCGGTGAAGAAGGCAAATGGTATGTTGGCCTTCATCGCGAAAGGGTTTGAGTACAGGAGCAAGGATGTCCTGTTGCAGTTGTACAGGGCCTTGGTGAGACCACACCTTGAGTACTGTGTGCAGTTTTGGTCGCCTTATCTGAGGAAGGATGTTCTTGCCATGGAAGGAGTTCAGCGAAGATTCACAAGGCTGATCCCTGGGATGGCAGGAATGACGTATGAGGAGAGATTGGGTCGATTGGGCTTATACTCGCTGGAGTTTAGAAGAATGAGAGGGGATCTCATCGAAACTTATAAAATTCTGACAGGTCTGGACAAACTAGATGCAGGTAGAATGTTCCCGATGGTCGGAGAGTCCAGAACCAGGGGTCATAGTCTAAGGATAAGGGGTAAGCCATTTAGGACAGAGATGAGGAAGAATTTCTTCACCCAGAGAGTGGTGAACCTGTGGAATTCTCTACCACAGAAGGCGGTTGAGGCCAATTCTTTAAATATATTCAAGAAGGAGTTAGATATATTTTTTAGAGCTAAAGGTATCAAGGGATATGGGGAGAAGGCAGATACGGGGTACTGAGTTTGGATGATCAGCCATGATCTCATCGAATGGCGGAGTAGGCTCGAGGGGCCGAATGGCCTACTCCTGCTCCTATCTTCTATGTTTCTATGTTTCTAAGGCTGCTGACTTTCAGTGGGGGAGACTGCAAATGGCCTTGGAGGATGACCTCGAGCAGCTCTGGGCCTAGAAAACCCGGCTTCAGACTGTACCATCTCGGCTTGGGCAGCAGCAGTCTGGGCTGGCTGACAGGCAACAGAAAGGGCACTGGCGGAGTGGCAGTGCTGTGAATGCTGTCATTTTGAAGGAGGACAGCAGGTTCGTGCTCCACGGATCCACTGCCACTCCCCCGGGGCTGCGTCTCAGCAATCCTAGTAATCTGATGGAGTATAGCCTGCTGGACTGCTGTGACACCCTGCAAGAGCCTTTCAACACTGGTAAACCCAGCCATGATGGCAGCAGTCTGAGCTTGCATGACTTCAGTCTGATCTTCCATTGCAGCACTCTATTGACATTGGGTGGCTTGTGTTTGAGCTGCAATGGAAGCTGAGACATCAGCCGTCAGACGCTGCATGATGGGTGGGTCCACAAGTGGACTGCCCACTTCCTCCACGCTGGAAAGGATGGGCTCCAAGCTCTGCCCAAAGGGCTGGACTCCTCCATGCTCCTTGACATTGCATTCAGGCTTTCTGGCAGGCCTGCCAATGCACAAAGCATTTCATTGTGCCTACCCATCAGCGTTCTTCTGAAGGCGCCCCATCAAAGTCCTTGTCTGAGTCCTGTGCTGCACAACTCATGTGAAACCTTGCCCTCCAGGGAGCTGGCACCTGCGCTACCCTTTCCACATGCCCAGTGTCTCACCATGTGCAGATCGCGGGTCTAACCTATCCTCCAAAGTACACGGAGTGTCAGTATCTGAGCTTGTGGCTGGGTGTGTGAAATCAAGTGACGGTGTTTCTTCTTCTTCACTCTCCTCTCCCTCTTTTTGTTGAAGCACTGGCTGGGCAGGCTGGATTTCTTGGGTGTCTGAAATGAGAACGGGTTGTGGTGAGGGGAGGGGTGGGGGGGAAGCAAGAGCTGCATGCTTACACCGTGTGCAGCTTGTAAATCAGAAGAGATTGTAGGATGAGGGGGAAGTGGGATGTGAGAAGCAGGATAAAGTATGAGGATGCCAGCTACTTGTCTTCATTCAGCGAGCCTGTCCCATGCTGGTTACGGTCTGCTGGCGCTGGTTATGCGCCACCTCTTCCTGCAGGAGAAAGGGAAGTGTGTCAGTGAGTGTGGTGCAATGTGTTTGGGTGATCTGGCTGTCATAGTTGAATAGCTGGCAGTGTGTGCAAGCTGTGAGATGTGTATGTGAGGCTTGCAGCAGTGGTAAGTGTGTGAGGATGAGGTGAAACTATGAATGTGAGGTATGGGTCATGTTTGGTAGAGATTGTTGGTAGGTGAGTGATAGGGTGTGGTGCATTGAGCAGTGTGTGAGGCTCGCGGTGCAGATGGTGGGATATGACACTTGATGATCCATTCACTGACCTTGACCACTCGTGTGAAGTCATTGAACTTCTCCCTGCACTGCGTCCACATCCTCGGGGCTACACTCCTGGCAGTTACCACAGTGGTTACCTGCTCCCACTGCACTCTGGTCTGTTGCCTGGAGGGCCTCATGGCCCCCTGTGGAAAGAGGACCTCACTCCTGGAGTTGACCTCCTGGGCCAAGGCCTCTGGTGCTGCATCAGAGAACTTTGGTGCATGCTCTTTCCCCTGTTGTTCCATCATTATAGCTTTCTTGTCCACTGTCTTCCCAGCCATTTGAATCATCTGTTGCAGGCAGAAGGCACCACCCCTTTAAGAGGTGCAGACTGCATTTAAATAGTGCAGGCTAGCTTTAATTGGAGCTAGCCTCCACGAACCTGGGCCCCCTGCTGAGCATTCAGTGCTGGGCTGAATGCAATAATCATGCAAATGAGCAGGCAGCACGAATTAACGCCAGACTTTTAGCGCCTGGCGTGGGAGTACCACCTCAGCCACTAAATTGGGCTTACCGCCCCAGCAAGGAAGCAGAGCGCTATCTCAGGTGCTCCACTTCCTCTTGGGGCGGTGTCTGGGGTGTAAAGCGTGGTAGCGCCAGAGCGCAATACAGCGACACACCGTAGCGCTGATGTATTTCAGCGCCCCTCCCCTCCACTTCCGTTAAAGAGGACGGCTGCTGTGCAGGCCTTCACTTGCCCACCAGGGTGGCATGGTGCCACGGCTGCAGCCCGGCACTGAGACGCGGTGCCGGACGGTGTGTTGTCGGCCACGGACCACGCCAAGAGCCACCAAAAGGGACCGACCTGGAGGTCGGCCAAAATAATAAAATGGTGGCTGGGGCGCAGCAGGTCCGCCCCGTTAATTACCGCCCCGCCAGCGGTGTGTGGCCCGGTTTGTGACCCATGAGACTGTCACTGACATCGCCCGCAGCAGCCTCGCGGGGTGCAGCCGAATTTCTGCCGTGGGGCGCTAAGGGGTCACATTGCTCAGCGATGATGTTATCGCCAGTGGCACAGTGACTCGCAGTGCTGCTGGCTAGCGCCTCAGTAGCGCCCTGCCGAATTTCTCAGCAGGCGCTATTAGTGCTCCCGCCCGGGCGATAGGCCCTTTGTACCCCCCGAGGCGCTAACTCGGCGGTGCAAAGGAAGCGAATTTTGCCCCCATTATAAATATAATTTTACTTGGTAAAGCATTTATTGACTGATATTCGGAGTGGGACCTCTGACTCCAGAAATGAACAGTACCAGGACTCAATTGCAGAATTGCAGAGCTGCCAACTCTGCTTGGACATATTCCTGGAAGTTTCATCACATGACCTCCAGCTTCCAGCCGCCCCACCCGGGCAAACAGCCCTTTACCCCCCCAAGTCCAATATTTTTATAATTAATAAACAAGGGTTCAAGGAAAATGAGAAAAAAACAATTTCCTGGGTCGCTCGTGGCAATGTCCACGAGATCAATCTTTAATAATTGCTGGATACTCCAGGGCAATCCTGGAGAGTTGGCAACCCTACTCAATTCCCTGGTCATTGTCACATTGCTGTTTGTGGGAGCTTGCTGTGCGCAAATTGGCTGCCACATTTCCTACATTACAACAGTGACCACACTGCAAAAGTGCTTCATTGGCTGTAAAGTGCTTTGGGACGTCCTGAGGTCGTGAAATGTGCTTTATATAAATGCAAGTCTTTCTTTCTTTTTCAATTGGTAGAGCCAAAATTCTTTGTTTTTCTATCAGTATTTTACATGTCCTGCATTTTATTAAGGTATGGGGATTGTCCTCACAAACAGAAAAAAATCAAACACCTATTTTAAATTTACGGTAATTCAGACTGATCTCTGTCCTGTGAAAAACTCCTTCAGCTTCTGCCCGCATGGCCATGGCAACACTGAAGAGGATGGTCTTGGTGGGGAGTTTCTGGTCCTGTCATCGACGCTACATGTGCAATATAAAGTGAGAACAAAAGCAATTCATGAGGTTCATCCAAGAGTTATGTTGGGCCTTGATGTGAACTTCAGCTTGACAGATTTCCCAATGACAAGTAACGGCAGGACTGTGAGGTGCTCATTGCTTCATTTGTAACCCTGTGCAGCCAACTTGACATCTGCAGCCAGTATGTTGCAGGGGAGAGTTTCTTAGAACGCCAGTACGGTGGTGTGTTTATGTTACTGGACTAATATTCCAGAAATCTGGACTAATAATCCAGCAAACATGAATTCAAATCCCACTATGGCTGTTTGAGGATTTGAATTCAGTTTTATTAAAAAACTGGTCTCAGTAAAAGTGACAATGAAGCTATCGGATTGTCGTAAAAACCCAACTCATGTCCTTACCCGAGAGCATAATCCAGGACAAAATTGTCAGTTGGAAGAACAAGAGTTAATAAATGACAGCCAACATGGATTTGTCAAAAGCAAATCGTGTCTGACACATTGGATTGAGTTCTTTAATGAAGTAACGGAGCGGGTTGGTGAGGGCAGTGCAGTTGATGTTGTGCATATGGGCTTTCAGAAGGCATTTGATTAAGTACCACATAATGGACTTGGTAGCAAAATTAAAGCCCATGTGATTAAAGGGACATGGGTGCGAAATTGGCTAATGGACAGAAAGCAGAGAGTAGTGGTGAACTGTTGTCATTCAGACTGGAGGGAAATATACAGTAGTGTCCCCGCAGGGGTCAGTATTAGGACCACTGCCCTTTTTTGATGTATATTAATGACCTGGATTTGGGTATCGGGGGCATAATTCCAAAGTTTGCAGATGACACAAAGCTTAGAAATGTAGTACACAGTGAGGAGGATAGTAGAAGACCTCAGGAGGACACGGACAGATTGATGAAATGAGCAGACACAGGGCAGATTAAATTGAACGCAAAGAAGTATGAAGTGATACATTTTTGGAAGGAAGAATGAGAAGGGGCAATATAAATTAAATGCTACCATTTTAAACAGGGTGCAGAAACAGCGACCTGGGGGGTATGTACACAAATCTTCGAAGGTGGCAGAACAAGTTGAGAAGGCTGTTAAAAAGCACACGGGATCCTTGGTTTTATAAATAGAGGCATAGAGTACAAAAGCACGGAAGTTATGCTAAACATTTATAAAACACTGGTTCGGCATAAGCTGGAGTATTGTGTCCAATTCCTGGCACCACACTTTAGGAAGGATGTCAAGGCCTTGGAGAGGGTGCAGAGGAGATTTACTAGAGTGGTACCGGGGATGAGGGACTTCAGTTATGTGGAGAGACTGGAGAAGCTGGGAATGTTCTCCTTAGAGCAGAGAACATTCAGGGGAGATTTAATAGAGGTGTTCAAAATTATGAGGGTTTTGATACAGTGGATATGGAGAAACTATTTCCACTGGCGGGAGGGTCAGTAACCAGAGAACAAAGATGCTGGGTTGTAATGGGCCAATACCTCTTTCGATGTGATTAGTGTTTTGCTCTTCTGGAAAGCTCGTCTACATTCGTCACTCCACTTCCATGGCACCCCAGTTTGCAGTAGGGTGTTCAGTGGGTGTAGTATTGTAGACAAATTTGGCAAGAACTTATGGTAGTAGTTTACCAGCCCGAGGAACGACCTCAGTTGTGACACATTTTCCGGTGCTGGAGCCTTGACTACTGCCTCAATCTTCTCTGGGGACTTATGTAACCCCTCTTTATCGATAACGTGGCCACAATACGAGATCTGTTTTCTAAAAAACTCGCATTTGGGGCGGTTAGCTTGGAGCCCATATTCCTGCAATCTAGTGAGCACCTGCTCCAGGTTGGCAAGGTGATCACTGTCATTTTCGCCCGTGACCAGGATGTCATCCAAATAACACTGGGTCCCTGGGATCCCTTGCAAGACTTGTTCCATTGCCCTCTGCCAAATAGCCAGAGCTGATGCTACCCCGAATACCAGCCGGTTTTATTGGTAGAGACCTTTATGGGTGTTGATTGTGAGGTATTTTTTTGATGTTTCTTCTACCTCCATTTGCAGATACACCTGGGCCAGATCAATCTTAGTGAAGCATTTCCCTCCAGATAGTGAGGCGAAAATATCTTCAATCGGAGGAAGTGGATATTGTACGGTGTGAAGGACCGGGTTCACTGTTACCTTAAAGTCCCCACAGATGCGAACCTTCCTTGGTTCCCCAGGCGTGCTGCTCAACGACTTTTTCATCACAGGGACGATGGGTGTAGCCCACTCGCTCCAGTCTACCTTGGACAGTACACCTGAACGTTCCAGACTCACCAGCTCTGCTTCGACGGCTGGGCGGATCGCATAAGGTACCGGTCTGGCCTTAAAAAATTTTGGACTTGCGTTTTCTTCAATTTTAATCGTCGCTTTCATGCCATTTAGTGTTCCGAGTCCTTGCTGGAACACTTCTTTCGCGTCAGTTAGGATCTTTGACAGTCGCCCAGGTGTGACGTCGTCATCCTTTTTGTCAGCCACAGTCAGTGCCTGTATGGAATGCCAATCCAGTTGTATTTTCCAGATCCATTCACGTCCCAGTAATGGTGGTCCTCCATCTTGCAATACATACAGGTCTAGTTTTGGTGTTTCCTTACCGTTATATATACAGTCACCCTTATTTTTCCTTTGGGGTATGTTATGTTCATTAATAAATAGACATTCTTATTATGAACACAGCTAGCTTTTGCTAGTTACTTTATTGAGCACATGTGGACTGGTACAGTATCTGTAGAGGCTTCCATCTTGACTGTTGCCTTGTGGGTAGCCAAGTGCCTCATGGGTAATGTAGTCTTAATATATATACAGCTGGGTAGTGTAGTCTTATACATACAGCTATATACAGCTCTACACAGCTCTACGGCTCCACCTAGTGTCCACTATAGAATGACATGTTATTGATCACTACATCCCCCTTTCTTTGAGGTTTAACAAAATCAATATCAATCAACTTTCAAGAAAACAATAAAGATAATATCAGTAACACTTTTGTTAGTGCTCTATAAACATAAACATTTTCAAAACAGTCAACACATTTACAAAGCTTTACATTGTACTCAAAG
The DNA here is from genome assembly GCF_052327205.1 of Somniosus microcephalus. Lineage (NCBI taxonomy): Eukaryota > Metazoa > Chordata > Chondrichthyes > Squaliformes > Somniosidae > Somniosus > Somniosus microcephalus. The sequence goes on from NC_140999.1 coordinate 101,969,356, forward strand.
ATCAAGTCTATCAGGCTTTTTTACTTCACGTGTGGATCTTCTCAACACGGGTAAGTCTGATGTGTCTTCATGAGATTGTTCTGGCAGTGAATGACAAGATGCAGTTGTGGCATTGTCATCAAACTGCTCTTGTATAGATCGAGGTCTCCTTGTGATCTTTGCTTGGAGAGGGTTTCAGTGTTTCCTTCACTCTTCATGCCATAACTCTCAATGTAGTCAATGCACTCTCGAAAAACTGCTGGCAGCTGGATCCCATCATATAGCATAGTCCTCTCAGCAGCCTCAGCTAATGGAACACCAAAGATTGGCCTGAGGGAAGAAGGAGTATCTACCGGAACTGCTTCCTGCTCTGGTGTAGGCTTCTTCTTTGTCTTTTTCTCTTTCCACTGCTTAGCAACATCTGCTGCGGTTATATCTTTGGACTTTTTCTCCTTGTGTTTTTCCTCTTTGTGCTTTTCTTCCTTTGGCTTCTCTTTGACCTTAAAGTCTTTTTCTTTCTTCTTGGAGAAACTAGGCTTTTTGAAGACATGGATACCCTTTGGCCTTTTCATCCTTGATGAGCTCTCTGCTTCATCACCTGAGTCATCTGGTCTGCTTATGGCACAATTTATATGGTAGACTCTCTTGACCAGTTCTAAGTCTTCACAAGCTTTGTCACCTAGTATCGAATCAAGTCTTTCAGCCACAACAGAAAACATGAGATGATGCACTTTGTCTTTGACTGTCACTTTAAGTCTGCATACACCTAAGCTATCTATTTTCTGTCCATTATAGCTCTTCAGTAGTACTGACTTTTTCTGTATTTTGGGCTTTTCTTTCATATTTTTTATGTCACTCATACTGATTAAGTTTGCTTTTGCCCCAGTGTCCAGTTTCAATGTAACTAATGCTCCATTTATCTGCAGTGGGATCATCCATTTGTCCACTTTTACTGCATTGACTTTATGTTCAGCATTGTCCATTTCTGAGGGCTGCACATTTTCTGTATCTTTTTTGATATCGTCACATGACACCATTCCTACAAAAAATGTCTCACGTAAATCAGTGTCCTCAATCACATTAACTTGTTGCCCTTTCGTTGTTTTTACTTTTGAAAAGCATTGTTTGGCAAAGTGATTCTTTCCATTACACTTTGTGCACATTTTTCCAAACGCTGGGCATTGTCTAAACTGGTGTTTGTAACCACAGCGTTTACAATTAAAAATTTCATCCTCCGATTGCTTTTCATTTCTGTTCTGCCCACGTTTTTTCCCCTTGTAGGACACAGCACCGACAGCAGAATTATCACTCATTACAATCGCATCATTATTGATTTAACTGAAAGTCTTCGCGTGCTTTCGAGCTAGCTCGCTGGCTTGGCATATTTTCACCGCATTTTCAAATTTAGTTCGGTTTCTCTCAACAGATGTTCCCTGACTTTTTTATCATGAATACCAAACACAACCTGGTCATGAATCATGGATGCTTTGAGCTCAGAGAAATTACATGTCTGTGCTTTCAGTTTCAGATCAGTTATAAAGCTATCAAAAGTCTCATTTTGTTGCTGTGTCCGAGAATGGAAGATGTATCTTTCATACGTCTCACTCTTTTTGGGAGAGCAATGTGCATCAAATTTTTTTAGCACATCTTCTAATTTTCCTCTGTTCTCCTCTGGATTAAATACAAATGTATTAAATACCTCTATCACCTGTGGGCCTGCAACCGTAAGCAGCAACGCTATCTTCCTTGCGTCTGGCTTCGTACCGAATCCGATGGCTGCAATGTAGAGTTCGAATTGTTGTTTAAAAATCCACCAATTGTAGTCGACGTTTCCGTCGAGATTCAAACGCTCTGGTGGCTTCAAATTCTCCATGTCGCTTTTCACAATTTTCAGCAGATCTTCACCACCCTGGTACCATGTTATGTTCATTAATAAATAGATATTCTTATTATGAACACAGCTAGCTTTTGCTAGTTACTTTATTGAGCACATGTGGACTGGTACAGTATCTGTAGAGGCTTCCATCTTGACTGTTGCCTTGTGGGTAGCCAAGTGCCTCATGGGTAATGTCGTCTTAATATATATACAGCTAGGTAGTGTAGTCTTATACATACAGCTATATACAGCTCTACGGCTCCACCTAGTGTCCACTATAGAATGACATGTTATTGATCACTACAGGGTAGACTTTTTGCCCCATGTACGTCTTTAAAATAATTTTTGTGTCTCTCAAGGGTATGTGTGAGAATAGCCGCTCGTAGTCCCGTCGGTTTATGACTGTTAGGGTTGATCCTGTGTCCAATTCCATCTTTACCTGGACTCCTGCTATCTTGAGAGTGACCCAAATGGTTTGGTGATCCTCCGTTGTGATCACATTATGTAGTTTCAGACAACTCAGTTCCCTGCTTTCGGAGTCGTTATCACTCTTTAGTTCGTCTGAACTATTCTCCGTCATCTTATGTACCTTCTTGTACTTTCCTTTGGTAGGTTTCTTATTGCTGGTTTTCTTTCCCGACCTGCAGACTCGTGCTATGTGTCCTACTTTTCCACACTGTCTGCACACTTTGTCTTTGAACCAGCAATCATTCTGGTCGTGTGTTGTTCTGCCACAGTGATAGCACTTCTCTGTTCCATATGACATTTCGTTTGTGCCATATTCTTGCGGCCTCTGTTGTATCTCTGCAGCGCCCCGTGCTGCTGCTTCATATGATACCGCAATGCTGAAAGCCTTTTCCAGCGTAAGGTCCTTTTCAGATAAAAGCCGTTTCTGGGTTCCTTCACTTTGAAGCCCACACACAAACTTGTCCCTTAAGGTATCTGCCAGTCCCGCTCCAAACTGGCAGTGTTTCGATAGTTTGCACAGTTCTGTTAAATAATCAGCATTGCTTTCATCATGCTGGTTCCGTTTGTGAAACTTGAATCTTTCTGCTATCAGCAGCGGTGTGGGGTTTAAATGTTCCTGTAGTGTCGTTACTATGTCTTCAAAACTCTTTTCCATTGGCTTCGTTGGGGTTACTAGATTTCGTAATAAACCATACATCTTTGCACCCATTAGATTTAACAATACCGACGCTTTCTTGTCATCTGACACCTCATTTGCCTTGCAGTACACCTCTATTCGTTCGACATATGTAGTCCAATCTACGACTTCATTGTCAAATGCGGTGATACTGCCACTCTTCGGCATTTTGGGTGTTGTTTAAAATGGCATCTCCCAATGACTTAAAATGGCGTCTCCTACGCTTTCCTTCCTCCCCCGCTGCTGCCAACGCCGCTCCCGGATGTTCTCGTGGCAATGGCGGCGCCCTGTAGGTTCCGCGCGCTTCTCCTGCGCTGCTGCCAATGCCGCTCTCGGCGGTCCTCGTGGCAATGGCGGCGCCTCACGGGTTTCTGTGCGTCTCTCTCTCCCTCTCCCCGACGCTGCTCGGCCCCTGAACACCGGCTGCGCCCTGTGCGCTCTGCCCTCTCTCTCTCTCCCTCTCTTCGACGCTGCTTGGCCCCTGAACACCGGCTGCGCCCTGTGCGCTCTGCCCTCTCTCTCTCTCCCCCATCGACGCTGCTCAGCCCTTTGCTGTGCCGCTCGGTCGGGCTCTAGCCCGCCGCTGTCCGGGAAGGGTCTGCGCACTACCTGTTGCCAGCCCGTTTCGCTGGACCGCCTCGACTGGAAAGCCAAGCCTGGCTCTCGACAGCCTCCCCCGCAATTCTCGAGTCTCTGCTGGATGACTGGGCGGTTGCCCGTGGTCGACGCCCGAGTCTCTGGCCTTGACCTCCAATCCACTGATCTCCAGGAACGAATCCCCGGGAGGTGATGCAGAGTTGCAGGTAGGTTCGAACTTGCCTCGTCGCCAATGTTGTGTCCGTGTATAATAAGACACAGACTGCAGGAGAAACGGTACAACAGGTGTTTACTCAACGTGGCTCACAGTGGAACTGATCTGTACAGATTACTACTCAGTGCTATATACAGGTGTGGTCACTGCCGGTACTGCAGTATACATGAGCTGTAAAAGATAGTTCCCCATAAAGGTATATACATTACACCTAGGAAATGGCCCCGGCCCAATATTGGATCAGACGTCTTTCAGTCGCTCTTTGGGCCCTGAAATTGACCCTTGTTGCCGTTTTATGGTTAGCATCGAAAGAATAGTGCCTCTGAAAAGTGGAGAGGAGGCGGGAGGGTAAGTGGTGGGATCATGTAGCTGGTGTAAGAACAGATTTTTTTTCGATAAATCGATGGTTGAGACGTAGGACGGTGTGAAACGGAGGGGCAGGGTGGTTATGGTATAGATTTAGATGGAGCAGTTAAAGAGGTGTTGAGAGGATGCATGTAGCAATGCACTGCAGAGGATAAACTGTATGAAACGCCAAGAGCATTAATGAATGTGACCTACTCGATGTACGTTTATCAACATAATAAAGTCCTGCTTAGCCCAGAGAGAAAGGGCCCTCTATCACAGAGCTAATAGCAGACTACAGGTTAAGACAGGCTTCTGTATTCACAGCAGTTTAAGCATTAATAACTTTACTGGTGCTCCACCAGATGGCACTCTGGTTCCACACTGCGAGAGGGCAAAGTCTGCCAGTCACTGGCTCTGATCGAGACTTTTACCAGAATGTTCCTGTGTGGTTTAAACTTCCTGCTGTCTAAGTTATAAATTTCTTTTTTACTGTAAAGAGTTATCCAAATATTGCAGCTGCCATGCTATTAATAAGCATCAGTGGCACAGTGGGTAGAAGTCTCTCTCAATCAGGAGATTGTTAGTTTAAGCCTCGTTTGTTGATGGTAACATCACCGATAATAAAGAGACAAACAATACCTCCCCCCCCCCCCCCCCACCCCTACCCCACAGGTGCGGAGACTTTGCATTTTAGTTTTTGATGGGAAGTTGGTAAAAACACATATTTTATGTACAAAATTTGTCTCTTTGAAAACAAAGAACATTCAAAAAAAATAAAGCCATTAATGGTTAAAGTTGTGCTAGTGTAAGAAGCTATGTTTAACACTGCCATTAGTTCTATGATGGCCCGGAATTTGCGCAAAGTGGCAGCGTTCACCGTCATTCTGCCTTTAAAACTGACCACAACTTCGGGATTTGACATATGCGCAGGCGGAGATCCCGAAGTTGCGGTCAGTCAATGACCGCTGTGAAACAGTCGCACTGTGTCTCTCCCCCGCTCCCACAACAGAGCCAGCAATCAGTGAAATCTCATAAATCAGGGTAAACTTCGGCTCCTCCGCAGTCAGTACGTTGTTAAATTCCACACTAAAAGTTAGACCCAAAGGGATTAGGTGCAACTGGGGTTTTAACAGCATATTGACTGCTAAACAACTGTTAAGGGCCTGGAAAACTAATTTTAATTTTGTGCAGTGTGAAATTTGTCCATTTTAATAAAAATAAAAAAAAGTTTTAAACATTTTTTTTTTTAAGTTTGTCCATCATTATTTCAGGTTTGCCTTTTCCTCATGTGAGAGCCCCAATCTTTCTGTTGCTCCCTCTATTTAAAAAAGTTAGAATATAATACTTCCTTGTTCACTGTTTGCGAGAATTCTGCCTTTTGATTGGCTGCTTAGACAGCCTGTTGACTGATTTCCGGCTCTGTTGTGGGGTGGGGGGGAGGGGAGAAGCACAGCCTGTTTCAGAGCTGTCATTGACAGTTCGAACAAGGGGATTCCCCATTAAGTTCCTTTGAATTGATTTCAAGGTCGGAAAACCCGAAGTTCTCGACATAGGGATTGCAAGATCCTTGGGCCGAGCGTACGTCAGGCCAGCAGTGAACGCCTTTGCTTCACTGCTTACCGCTAACTCCGGGTCGATTGATCTCTCTCCCTGGGCTGAGTGTCATTTATCAGGGTGTCAGTCTAGGATCTGAGTATATAATGTAGGCTCGCGTTTCAGCAGAGGAAGTGTTGCTTTATCAGAGGTTTGCCACTCTTCAGGTGACAGGTTAAGCTGAGACCCCGTCGGCCTATTCCAATGAATGTTAAAGAAGTTCAAGGAGCAAGGAGTTCTCCTGGTGTCCCGGCCAACATTCTTCCTTCAACCAACACCACCGAATACAGATTAATTGGCCATGTTATCTGTGGAATGTTGCTCGAGTTGCCATCTCTGATTGGACATATTCCTCGAGGTTTCATCATGTGATCTCCTGCCCCTTACCGCCCCCCCCAGACTCCTGCCATTGGTTGCCCAACACGTCCATCCTCACTGCTTCCCACACCTTCCCAGACTAATTGGAAAGCAAGTATTACTCGATTGGATGATTCTTGACTGCCAGTCAAACAGCCAATATTAATATCACTAATAAACAAGTGTTCAAAGAAAATGAAAAAATCCACAATACTTTTAATGCACCTATGACCTTTCTCCTGGGTTGCTCGCAGCAGTATCCTGCAGAAGAATCTTAATTCCTGGAGTCTCCAGGATAATCCTAGAGGATTTGCAATCCTCGATATTGTGGTTTGCAAAATGGCTGCCACATTTGCCTAAATAACAACAATGACCTAACTTCAAAGTATTTCCTTGTATAGAAAGCATTTTAAGATCTTTTTGAGACATAATAAGGCAATATAAATTAATGCTGCCTGTTTATAGAAAGAAAGCAAGACTTGCATTTCTATAGCACCTTTCACAACCACCAGCCATCCCAAAGCACTTTGCAGCCAATGAAGTACTTTTTGAAGTGTAGTCACTGTTGTAATGTAGGAAACGCGGCAGCCAATTTGCGCTCAACAAGTTCCCACAAACAGCAATGTGATAATGACCAGATAATCTGTTTTTGTTATGTTGATTGAGGGATAAACATTGTCCTGCACACCGGGGATAACTCCCCTGTTCTTCGAAATAGTGCCATGGGATCTTTTATGTCCACCTGAGAGAGCAGACGGGGCCTCGGTTTAACGTTTCATCTGAAAGACGGCACCTCCGACAGTGCAGCACTCCCTCAGCACTGCACTGGAGTGTCAGCCTTGATTTTTGTGCTCAAGTCTCTGGAGTGGGACTTGAACCCACAACCTTCTGACTCAGAGGCTAATGTGCTACCCACTGAGCGACTGGCTGACAATCTATAGTCACTATTAACAGGTCATTACACTAAATCTGAAATCCCTCCTGCAGGCTGTTTTGAAAGATGAAACCCACTGAGGGAACTAATTCTCATCCATCCTCTGATCACTCTGTGCAAGGCATCAATGCTCGGGTAGTAGGTCGAGGGATCAGCCCTTCAGTGAGAGGTGTCATGTGACCCTAAAAGGGAAGGTTCTCTAACAGGACATCCTGCACTGGAGGACAGCACAGCAAGTAATCTCATTGATATTAACCAAGGGTGGGAAATTGCAATGGAAGATGATAAGGGTGAGGGAGAAAAAGTAGCACCAAGGTAGTTAATGCTGTGGATAACTCCCATCAACTATATGCTATTAGCAAACATGGCACCTAGATGATACAAGTCTCAGCAATTGATGCTGGTAGGTTCTTTATTTTCATAGCTTATTTAGATCAAATCTGTTGTTGACTTGTTAATGAGGAACTGGACAAAGGATTTTTATGGCTGAATTTCTTCGGGAACCTCATCTGAAGGATCAAAAAGTTTTGCTCAGGTATGTTTGCATGGCCTTTCATGTTGGACTGTAGTGTACGTCCATTCAGGATCAAGGACCCAACTTGAAGATCCCACCTTTTGTGCCCTAGATTAACTGACTAATTAAAAAGAGGAATGATGCATTTGTAAATATCTGAAATAGAGAGTATCATCATATTTTAAATAATTTTATTATCCATTTATAAGAAGTGACTGGTCACTTTATCTGTTATTAGCCCGGTGAGGTAGAATCCATATTCTATAGATGTGGCTAGAAACTGCATTGAAGACAATCAAGTCGACAGATGATGCAGCAACATAGGGCGAGCATGAAAGTAGTTAGCCTTATGTTAATTTCAGAGCCATCGGTCTTGATCTCACCAGCAGGCACTTCCAGATAACTATCTCAATCTGCATGCTTATCTGCATGAAAAACACCACCAGATCGTGATAAATGGTGATTCGCTGAATTCCTTCAAGGGGGAGCTGGGCCTGTAGCCAGCTGGGGCAGAGACACAAAAGGTAGTTACTGTCTAACATTAATCAGAGTCAGAGTGGGCTCCTGGACTAGCTTTGGTCACCTAAAGGCATCAGAGAGGAACTCTCCAGATTTTTCCCACTTCATCTACCTGGGTTTTTAAAACTGATTTTTTTTGCCTCTCCCAGATTACAGGGCTTTTGGGTGGGGTGGGGTGGGGTGGGTGTGAGGTGGTGTGAGGTGGGGTGGGGTGGGTGTGAGGTGGGGTGGGGTGGGGTGGGTGTGAGGTGGGGTGGGGTGGGGTGGGGGGTGGGGGAGGTGGGGTGGGGGAGGTGGGGTGGGGTAGGGGTGGTTGGGAGGTGGGGTGGGGTGGGTGTGAGGTGAGGTGGGGTGGGTGGGTGTGAGGTGGGGTGGGGTGGGTGGGTGTGAGGTGGGGTGGGGTAGGGTGGGTGGGGTGGGTGTGAGGTGGGGTGGGGTGGGTGTGAGGTGGGGTGGGGTGGGTGTGAGGTGGGGTGGGGTGGGGGAGGTGGGGTGGGGTGGGTGGGGTGGGTGTGAGGTGGGGTGGGGTGGGTGGGTGTGAGGTGGGGTGGGTGGGTGGGTGTGAGGTGGGGTGGGGTGGGGGGTGGGGTAGGGTGGGTGGGGTGGGTGGTGTGGGGTGGGTGGGAGGTGGGGTGGGGTGGGGTGGGGTGGGGTGAGGTGGGGTGGGGTGGGGTGAGGTGGGGTGGGGGGTGGGGTGGGTGTGAGGTGGGGGTGGGGTGGGGTGGGGTGTGGGGTGGGTGTGAGGGGGGGTGGGGTGGTGTGAGGTGGGGTGGGTGTGAGGTGGGGGGGTGGGGTGGGGGGGGGTGGGGTGGGGTGAGGTGGGGTGGGGGGTGGGGTGGGTGTGAGGTGGGGTGGGGTGGGTGTGAGGTGGGGTGGGGTGGGTGTGAGGTGGGGTGGGGTGGGTGGGGTGGGGGGGTGAGATGGGGTGGGGTGGGGGGGAGTAGGGTGGGTGGGGTGGGGTGGGGTGGGTGTGAGGTGGGGTGGGGGGGTGGGGTGGGAGTGAGGTGGGGTGGGGTGGGTGTGAGGTGGGGTGGGTGGGTGTGAGGTGGGGTGGGGTGGGGGGGTGGGGTGGGAGTGAGGTGGGGTGGGGTGGGGGGGTGAGGTGGGGTGGGGTGGGGGGGTGGGGTAGGGTGGGTGGGGTGGGGTGGGTGGGAGGTGGGGTGGGGTGGGTGGGGTGGGTGTGAGGTGGGGTGGGTGGGGGGTTGGGTGGGTGGGGTGGGTGGGGTGGGGTGGGACGGGTGGGCTGGGGTGAGGTGGGGTGGGTGTGATGTGGGGTGGGGTGGGGTGAGGTGGGGTGGGTGTGAGGTGGGGTGGGGTGGGGTGAGGTGGGGTGGGGTGGGTGTGGGGTTGGGTGGGTGGGGTGGGGTGGGTGGGGTGGGTGTGGGGTGGGGTGGGGTGGGTGTGATGCATATGGCATTGATGTTGTGTGGGACAGGCTGGATGGACTAGTGGGTCTTTTCTTGTCCGCCATTGTCGTATGTTCGTATACTTAGCACCTTGGCTGTTCAACAGAAAATAGATTAGGAGATCAGGCTAATGTCTTTGCATTCCACCGAGTGACAGCTGTATCTGTTTGTATCAAAAGCATTTTGATCTCTGTTCTCCGCTAGATGAAAGGCAAACTGAAGCACAAGGTCAATTACTACCCCAACTCAAAGGGCAGTACAGTCCTCAGCACAGTTTGAGCTATTGCTATACGTGGTGGATGATAAAACCATCTGATTGATCTCTCCGAAGTCTCCACTTTCCAACAGCGTTGTTAACAGTGCGACAGCTGTTTGAAGCTGCTTGAAGACCTTTTAAATCAGTAGGTACTTGTTGGATCCGTGGTTCAGTGGATATGCTATTATTAAATAATCACACGGATACTGTACATTAACAAATAACAGGTCTTTACTGGAGGAGGGTAGACTCTAGACTGGGCGTACAGGGGCATGCGCAAAGCTTATATACCGGTGTGGTCACTGCCGGTACTACAGTATACAGGAGCTGTAAAAGTAGTTCTGACTTAAAGGCACATACACTACAATTCCTCCCCTTTTAGATTAGTAATACCCCTAATATTCAAATAACAATTAACATTTCAACATGTACATTAAACAACAAAAGTCCATTTATAGATTCAGTCTTTGGGGTGGCTTCCTGACCCTTTCGGGATAGCGCCTTTCCGGAGGTTCTTGTTCTTGGTGCAGAGGCGATTCTGACCCCTTTTCATCGGGTAGTTCATCGAGTTCCACTGCTACTGGGTCTGAAGTAGATGCTACCGGTATGTCGGGTTCATCCCCAGGTACTCGAGACATGGGGTTGACGCATTCCTGTGACGCTAAGATCTGATCGACGTGGCGTCTCACAATGTTCTCCCCGACATCCACTGTGTACATTAATGGCCCCTGCCTTGTACATATCATTCCGGGTTGCCATTTCTCTGTTCGATAGTCACGGGCCAAGACTGGTTGCCCTACATTGAAGCTCCTTGTCGGCTTCTCATTGATGTGCTGGAATTGTTTGTCCTCAACATTTCTTCGCTCATTTGGTCTGAGCAAGTCCAGACGAGATCTCAACCTTCGGTTAAAGAACATCATGGCCGGGGTCTGGTTGGTAACTGCATGTGTCGCGTTTCGGTAGGCTAATAAGAAATTGTCCATCTTATGCTGTCGTGGAATTTCATCGTCGCACATGGCCTTTATCGCCTTCTTAAAGGTTTGTACGAACCTCTCAGCCAATCCATTTGTGGCTGGATGATACGGGGCGGATGTGTAATGCCTTACCCCATTCCTTTTCATGAATTTTTGGAACTCGTCGGACACAAACTGTGGTCCATTATCAGAGCAAATCTGCTCTGGCAAACCATTTCTGGCAAATATGGCCCGTAGGACTGCAATCGTTTTCTCTGTAGTGGTTGAAGACATTTTTATCACCTCAGGCCACTTTGAATGAGCATCCACTGCTATTAAGAACATTGAGTCCATGAATGGACCAGCAAAATCAATATGCACCCATTGCCATGGAGAGGAGGGCCACTCCCATGGGTGTAGAGGGGCATGTGGTGGTGCATTTTGGACCTTCTGGCATCCTAAGCAGCTCTTAGTTAGGTCTTCGATTTGTTGATCGATTCCCGGCCACCACACATAAGCCCTAGCAAGGCTTTTCATTTTCACTCCCCCCAGATGACCTTCATGTAGCTCATTTAGCACTCTCTCCCTTAACTTGGGTGGAATCACCACTCTGGATCCACACATCACTGTCCCCTGGCATACTGACAGCTGTTCTCTTCTGGATGAGAATGCTGGCAACAGTGAGTCGCCATGTGTTGGCCATCCCCTCACCGTCAATTCATATACCCGTGACAGCGTCGGATCATTGCGGGTCTCCTTCTCTATATCCGCGTTTGTTACTGGCAATCGTTCAATTATTGACGAATAAAATATCTCGATAGGGTCCACTGCTGCTGCTTCCTCCACAGTAGGCAGTGGCAGGCGCGATAGCCCATCAGCGTTCCCATGCTGTTTCGTGCCTTTATATTCTATTTCATATTGATTCGCCCCTAGAAACAGGGACCATCTTTGTAACCGCTGTGCAGTCATCACTGGAACGCCCTTCTTAGGATTAAAGATGGAGACAAGTGGTTGGTGGTCAGTCAGCAAGGTGAACTTCTGCCCATGCAGATAGTGGTTGAATTTTTTTACTCCCCATACTAGGCTGAGGGCCTCCCTGTCAATCTGGGCGTAGTTGCACTCGGCTGAGGTTAGTGACTGAGACGCAAGGGCTACTGGCCTCTCCAACCGGTCTGGGAATTTGTGCGACAGCACCGCTCCAATACCGTAGGGTGATGCATCACATGCCAAACGAATTGGTAGTGCTGGGTTGAAATGGGCCAACACCTCTTTTGATGTGACCAATTCTTTACACTTCTGGAAAGCTCATCTACGTTCGCTATCCCACTTCCATGGTACCCCTGTTTGCAGTAGGGTGTTCAGCGGGTGTAATACCATAGACAAATTTGGTAAGAACTTGTGGTAGTAGTTTACCAGCCCGAGGAACGACCTCAGTTGTGACACATTTTCCGGTGCTGGAGCCTTGACTACAGCCTCAATTTTGTCAGGGGACTTATGTAACCCCTCTTCATCGATGACATGGCCACAATACGAGATCTGTTTCTGGAAAAACTCGCACTTGTGGCGATTAGTTCGTAGCCCATACTCCTTTAATCTGGTGAGCACCTTCTCCAAGTTGGCGAGATGATCACCGTCATTTTCGCCCGTGACCAAGATGTCGTCCAAATAACACTGTGTTCCTGGAATCCCTTGCAGGACCTGATCCATCGCCCTTTGCCAGATAGCTGGAGCTGAGGCTACTCCAAATACCAGCCGGTTGTATTGATAGAGACCTTTATGAGTGTTGATCGTAAGGTAATGTTTCGAAGCTTCTTCTACCTCCATTTGCAAGTACGCCTGGGCTAGATCAATTTTGGTGAAGCGTTTACCTCCAGATAGCGAGGCGAAAATATCCTCAATTCGTGGAAGTGGATATTGCACCGTGTGAAGGGCTGGGTTCACTGTCACCTTAAAATCCCCACAGATGCGGACCTTCTTTGGTTCCCCAGGCGTATTACTCAACGACCTCTTCATTACAGGAATGATGGGTGTAGCCCACTCGCTCCAGTCCACTTTGGGCAGTACTCCTGAACGTTCCAACCCTTCCAGCTCTGCTTCAACAGCTGGTCTGATCGCATAAGGCACTGGTCTGGCCTTCAGAAACTTTGGGCTTGCATTTTCCTCTATTTTAATCGTTGCTGTTATTCATTTTAGTGTTCCTAGTCCCTCCTGGAACACTTCTTTTGCGTCAGTTAGCATTTTTGACAGTCGACCAGGTGTGACGTCGTCATCCTTTTTGGCCTCCACCTTCAGAGCCTGTATGGAATGCCAATCTAAATGTATCTTCCGGATCCATTCACGTCCTAGCAGTGGTGGTCCTCTATTTGGCAATACATATATATCCATTTTAGGTATTTCTTGGTCTTTATATGTCACTTTCACCCTTATTTTTCCTTTGGGGTAGACTTTTTGCCCCGTATACATCTTCAAGACAATCTCTAGCTTTCAAGGGTATGTGTGAAAATAGCCGCTTGTAGTCTCTTTGATTTATGACTGTTAGAGCTGACCCTGTGTCCAATTCCATTTCCACTTGGACTCCGTCTATCTTGAATGTAACCCAGATAGTCTGGTGATCCTCCATTTCGGTTACCTTATGTAGTTTCAGACAACCCAGCTCCTTGCTTCCGGAGTCTGTGTCACTTTTCTGTTCGTCTGAACCACTGTCCATCACCTGGTGTACCTTTTTGTACTTCTCCTGTGGAGATTTCTTACTGTTGGCTTTCTTCCCAGACCTGCAGACTCTTGCTATGTGTCCTGCTTTCCCACACTGTCTGCACACTTGGTCCTTGAACCAACAATCTTTCTGGTCATGTGTTGTTCTGCTGCAGCGATAGCACTTCCCTGTTCCATAGGACATTTCATTGGTGCCATATTCTTGCGGTCTCCGTTGTATCTCTGCAGCACCCCTTGCGGCTGCTTCATGTGATACTGCCATGCTGAAAGCTTTGTCCAGCGTAAGGTCCTTTTCTGATAGAAGCCATTTCTGGGTTCCTTCACTTTGTAGCCCACACACAAACTTGTCCCTTAACGTGTCTGCTAGTCCCGCTCCAAACTGGCAGTGTTTCGATAGCTTGCGCAGTTCCGTTAGGTATTCAGCATTGCTTTCGTCTTTGTGTTGGTTCCTTTTATGGAACTTAAATCATTCTGCTATCAGCAGCGGTGTGCGGTTTAAGTGGTCCTGTAGGATTTCTACTATGCTTTCAAAATTCTTGTTTACCGGCTTCTCTGGGGTTATTAGATTTCGCAGTAACCCATAAGTTTTTGCACCCATGGAATTTAACAGAACCAGTGCTTTATTAGCATCTGGCACTTCATTCGCCCTGCAGTACACCTCAATACGTTCCACATATGTCGCCCAATCTTCGACTTCATTGTCGAACGTAGAGATACTGCCACTCTTCGGCATCCTTGGGTGTGAGTTAACTATCACAAATGGCGCCTCCCGCGCTTTCCTTCCTTCCCGCGCTCGCCCTTCTTCTCCGCTGCGGCTTCTAAAAATGGCGCCTCCCGCGCTCTTCCTTCTTCTCCGCGGCTCAATGGCGTCTCCCCTTTCTTCGCCCCGCAGACCCTGTTCAGCCCGTGAGCCCTGGCTGTGCTCTGCGCGTTCTTCTTTTTATATTTTTCGACGCCGCTCAGTTTAGAACCCGGCTGTTTCTTTACCCTCTCTCTCTCCGGTTTGTTTTCTTTTTCTCGACGCCGCTTGGTGTTCAACCCCCGGCTGCGCCCTGCACTCTTCACCCTCTGTCTTACCCCGTCGATGCTGCTCGGCTTTCTCTCTGCCGTCGGTCGGCTCCAGCAGCCGCTGCTCGGGAAGGGTCTGCGCTGGACCTGTCGTCGGTCTCTTACTGCTCGTTGTGGCTGGGGAACCAAGCCCGGCTCTCCACAGCCTCCCCTGCGAAGTTGGATCTCTGCCTGACTGCTGGGCGGTTGCTCGTGGTCGACGCCCGTGTTCCTGGCCTCGACTATTTTTTTTTTTATGTTGCAGGTAGATTCGAATCGACACTCGTCGCCACTGTTGGATCCGTGGTTCAGTGGATAGGCTATTATTAAATAATCACACGGATGCTGTACATTAACAAATAACAGGTCTTTACTGGAGGAGGGTAGACTCTAGACTGGGCGTACAGAGGCATGCGCAAAGCTTATATACCGGTGTGGTCACTGCCGGTACTACAGTATACAGGAGCTGTAAAAGTAGTTCTGACTTAAAGGCACATACACTACAGTACTGAACTCCATAAAATAGCCAGTGTGCTTAATTCATTTTAAACGGTGCCTTTGTAATTACTCTATCCAAACAATCCATAATTTTGAACACCACTATCAATACTCATCTTAACCTTCTCTGTTCTAAGGAGAACAACCCCAGTTTCTCTACGTAACTGAAATCTTTCATCCCTGGTGCCATTCTAGTAAATCCCCTCTGCACCCTCCCTAAGGCCTTGACATCCTTCCTAAAGTGCGGTGCCCAGAATGGGACACAATACTCCAGCTGCGGCCTAACCAGTGTTTTATAAAGGTTTAGCATAACTTCCTTGCTTTTGAACTCTGTGCCTCTATTTATAAAGCCATGGATCCTGTATGCCTTTTTAACAGTCTTCTCAACTTGTCCTGCCACCTTCAAAGATTTCCGTACCTATACCCACCTTTAAAATTGTATCATTTAGTTTATATTGCCTCTCCTCATTCTTCCTACCAAAATTAATCACTCCACACTTCTCTGCATTAAATTTCATCTGCCATGTGGCTGCTCACTTCACCAGTCTGTCCATGTCCTCCTGAAGTCTGTTACTAGGCTCCTCGTTGTTTACTAGATTTCTGAGTTTCGTGTCATCTGCAAACTTTTATGCCCTCAAGTCCAGTATACTCAAGTCCAGTCCATGATCAAAAAGAGCAGTGGTCCCAACACCGACCCCTGGAGGGTACCACTGTATACTTCCCTCCCATCTGAAAAACCGTTCACCACTGCTCTCTGCTTTCTGTCCCTTAGCCAATTTCGCATCCACACTGCCATTGTCCCTTTAATCCCAGGGGCTTCAATTTTGCTAACAAGTCTATTATGTGGTACTTTATCAAACACCTTTTGAAAGTCCTGTAGGGGTTTTGCAAAATCCCCTATTTTCCCTGAAGATTGAAAAGATTGGTCCACATCGTGGACGAAGAATTGGGTGATGTGACTTATCTACAATGTTTTAAAATGTGCCTAGAACCGCGAAGGACTGCTCTGAGCTGGGCTGCGCATGGACTACAACACGGAATCGAGGAGGTTCTTGGAGGTGTTCACACACATTGAGACAACATATCTTAATAAAATCGTTCCCTGGAGTTTGGGCAATCACAAAAGGTTTTAAAATGGCCACAGAAAGCTTGGTCAAAAGGACAAAGCAGCAAAACAGCTCACAGCGAGTTGTCTGTGTGAAAAAGTGGGAGGATACAGGGGCTGTGAGTCAGACCTGCCAATCAAAGGGAGGTTCCCTTCGAAGCACTTGAAGTTGTTTATTGACTTAAGCAATTACCCACTTGAGAGAAAACCGCAAAACAATCGGCTATGTTTACACAGCCATTCAATGCACTCACAGACAAATGAGAGATTGAAACCCTGGAACGGATTTTGAAAGGCAACAGTTTAAGAACTGAATGGGTTTAAATCACCCAGCATTCTGGACAATAGGGCCTTGCATTCCCTTTTGTTCTAGCCCAGGTGGGCTCCGGATGTGGGCGGGTACATTTCGGCCCCACAGTGCAGACACACTAACCCAGTCCAACCACTTTGAGTTAGCCAATCACAGCTTTTCTCTTGTGAATTGGAACATTTTGGGCACGAATTTTCCAGACAGGCAAACAGCAGGGGGTGGGGGGGGGGGGGGGGGGTCTCACCAGGTATATATGATAGCTCCTGAGAAGCTATCGCTCTCTTTACTTCCTGGGACCACAGGCGAGCCTCTCTCTCTCTCTCTCTCTCTCACTTCGCTGGACCACATGTGAGCAGAGTTTCTGACTCCTCAGCAAAGCAACGTAGTAAGGAGTTGGGGGATGGTAATTAAGGGGATATTGCTAAGATTGTTTAATTAACATTGTAGCCACTTACCCCTCGTTTTTACCGTCTGCATTCCCCCATTTAAGCAATTTTACTGTAATTACTATGTTCTTGTGGTATAGTTTGATATTTGATTATAGTTTCTTTTAGTTAATAAAGCTTGATTTTTCTCTCATCTAGACCATTTGTCTGTTTTAATATCATTAATTATAAGTCCTTCAGTCAGAACTGGAAGGTGGGGTAGCGATTTGAAACCGCTGTTTGAAAATTGGTTTATTGGAAATTGGTTTACAGTGTAGCAGCAGGCTGCCTGACCAGGTGAATTACCGTAATCCAGGTAAAAGATTGGAATTGGTCAGAGTGCAGGCAAAGGCTGCAGACCAGGTGAATTACCTTAAACCAGTTAAAAGAAGCCCCCTACAGTCCACATACACATCAACCATACTACGGGAACGGTAGCATAGTGGTTATGTTACTGAGGGTGAGATAGAGCATTGCAGCGCTCTTCTCAATCTTCCTTACTGCAATGCTCCATCTCACCCTCAGTAAGCTCCCCACTGGAGCGGAGCTAATTTACAGAACAAACGGGAAACTGTTCAACCTCCGTCGCCTCCAGTCCAGATCCAAGGTCGTCCCATCCTCTGTCGTCGAATTACAGTATGCAGACGATGCTTGCGTCTGCGCTCACTCGGAGGTCGAACTCCAAACCATCGTAAACACCTTCACCGAAGCATACGAGAGCATGGGCCTTACACTAAACATCCGTAAGACAAAGGTCCTCTACCAACCTGCCCCCGCCACACAGTGCTGCCCCCCCGATTATCAAAATCCACGACAAGGCCTTGGACAACATGGACCACTTTCCATACCTCGGGAGCCTACTGTCAACAAGGGCAGACGTCGACGACAAAGTCCAACACCGCCTTCAGTGTGCCAGTGCAGCCTTCAGTCGCCTGAGGAAGAGACTGTTTGAAGACCAGGACCTCAAACCCGGCACTAAGCTCATGGTCTACAGGGCAGCAGTGATACCTGCTCTACTGTATGCCTCAGAGACATGGACCATGTACAGCAGGCACCTCAAAGCACTGGAGAGGTACCACCAACGCTGCCTCTGCAAGATCCTGCAAATCCATTGGCAGGATAGGCGCACCAACATCCCCAGCATTGAAGCTCTGACCACGCTCGATCAGCTCCAATGGACGGGTCACATTGTCCACATGCCCGATACGAGACTCCCAAAACAAGCGCTTTACTCGGAGCTCCGGCTCAGCAAGAGAGCCCCAGGTGGGCAGAGGAAATGCTTCAAGGACACCCTCAAAGCCTCCTTGAAAAAGTGTAACATCCCCACCGACGCCTGGGAATCCCTGGCCCAAGACCGCACAAAGTGGAGGAGAAGCATCCGGGAAGGCGCCGAACACCTCGAGTCTCTTCGCCGGGAGCAAGCGGAAGCCAAGCGCAGGCAGCGCAAGTCAACCCAAGCACCCCACCCACCTGCCCCTTCAATCACCGTCTGCCCCACCTGTGACAGAGACTGTAGGTCCCGCTTTGGACTCATCAATCACCTGCGAGCTCATTTTTAATGTGGAAGCAAGTCATCCTCAGTTCCGAAGGACTGCCTAAGAGAGAGGTTATGTTACTAGTAATCCAGAGGCCTGGACTAATGATCCAGAGACGTGAGTTCGAGGGCAATTAGGGATGGGCAATAAATGCTGGCCTTGCCAGCGTGCCCACATCCTGTGAATGAATTTAAAAAAACCTCTAACCCTCTCCATTAAGACATCAAAGAACTCAATCAAGTTTGTCAAACACAATTTGCCTTTAACAAATCTATGCTAGCTTTCTTTTATTAACTCATAGTTTTCCAAATGCAAGTTAATTATGTCTCAGATTAATATCTCGAAGTTTTCCCAGCACCGACATTAGGCTGACTGGTCTGTAGTTGCCGGGTTTATCCCTCGTCCCCTTTTTGAACAAGGGTATAACATTTGCAACCCCCCAGCCCTCCGGCACCACTCCCATATCTAAGGAGGATTGGAAGATTGTGGCCAGAGCTGCCGTAATTTCCACCCTTACTTCCCTCGGCAACCTAGGATGCATCCCATCCTGACTTGTTGACTTTTCCACTTTGAGCGCTGCCAACCTTTTCAGTACCTCCTTTTTATCTATTTTTAACCTATCCAATTTCACTACTACCTCCTCCTTTACTGTGACATTGGCAGCATCCTCCTTTTTAGTGAAGACAGATGCAAAGTACTCATTTAGCACCTCAGCTATGCCCTCTGCCTCCAAAAGATGATTTCCTTTTGGTCCCTAATCGACCCTACCCTTCCTTTGACTACCCTTTTATTATTTATATGTTTATAAAAGATTTTTGGGTTTCCTTTTAAGTTACCCGCTAATCTATTCTCATACACTCTCTTTGCCCCTCATTTCCTTTTTCAGTTTTCCTCTGTACTTTCTGTATTCAGCTTGGCTCTCTACTGAATTATAAACCTGACATTTATCATAAGCCTCCTTTTTGTTTCATTTTAATCTCTAGGGGCTAGAAATTAGTTATAGCCAAAAAATGGGCAGTGTTTAGACAAAAAATGGTTAAGTAGCACCAGTTGAAAATTGTCTAGACTGCACAAAATATTCGTCCTCACTCCTCATTAAAATGATTGCAGTCATGATTCTCGTCTAAAAACCCAAGCTCATTGGCGTTACACTGAAAAGATGGACCAATATCGGGGGCAGTCGAAATGCAAGTAATGATTGCTGCAGGCTTTTTTCACTGCTTAAAGGGGATGTTCATTGATGCTGCAGCACCACCTTCTCAGCATTGTTGGGTGTGCAGCTGCCTCAACAACCATTTGAAGGACAAGGAGAAGAAACACTTATTTATAAATCCTGATGGCAGATCGCCGTCCGAGCGAGCCCGGAGGTTTTCCGATAAAGCTTTGGAGGCATTGGTTTTTAGCAGTGGTGAGAAGGCGGGCGGTCCTGTACCTGCCAACTGGCAGGAGGCCTTCACCACAAGTCTGCCAGATTATGTGGAGGGAAGTGGCACACCACGTCACGGGCAGCACTGTGGTCCCCAGCACCCACACAGTGCAGGAAGAAGTTTAACGAGCTCACATGGGTGGTCAGGGTGAGTGAAGGCTTCAACAAATGCTACATACCACCATCTGTACCACAAGCTTCACACAGTGCTCAATGGAACATCCCCCCAGCACTCACCCACCAACAATCTCTACCTACCAAGCAACACTCACACCTGCATCTCGCACCTTGCACACAATGACAGCTATTCAACTGTGGCAGGCACAAGGGTCATTAGTTATTAGAATGAATGTGATGTGTATAGATAAATTTATTGTGTTTGGAATATTTTGTGGTCGCTCTCATTTCGCCTTTGCACCCAGATTGTATGATGGGGATGTGGTTAGCTATGGGGTCAGAAGTTTCATTCATGCGAATTGGAGTCTGATGAGCCGGTCACGGACAACTAATCTGGAAGGCCGATTGTCTTGCTGCCTCCGCTCCCGCCACTGTAGATCCTAGAGGGCGATGTCCACTGCCAGTATAGCCCCCATGACTTTTAGCAACTATTGTAGGTTGGAACTTTTCAGAAATAATTATGGAGTTTTGTACTTGCCACAACCAAAAAACCTTGAAATGAATAAAGAAAACTCTTCCAGTAGCAGGAAGTAGCACACAGCCACTCAAACTTCAAAAACCTGTCAGGTTCGAGTGATTGGTGAGGATCCCTTTAAATAGAGTTGCTGGAGCCGGTTTGCTGCTGCTGCACGCCACCTGAAGCTGTCGTTGATTTCTCCAGCCAGTAAGTTCATTGGCTGTAATGAAGTTGGGAGATTGGCCTTCAAGTAAGCATTGCACACTCACTGACATCATGATCTCCATGATGGCAAGGTTCCTGATGATCGTGTTCAAGGCAGGGCTACCGGCAACAGCAATATGGTGTGTGGCGGTGGAACCGGTGTCAGGTGGTGTTAAAGCTCTCAATGGCATTTTAGCGCCATCTCATGGCGCAAATCAGACTAATTTCTCCCCCTATATCTTTAGTCATCCAGAGAGCTCTAGCTTTGGAAGCCCTTCCTTTCCCCCTTCTACTCTGTATCTGAACTATCTTCTCTTTGAAAGCTTTCCATTACTCATTTACTGCTTTACCTGCTAATCATTGATTCCAATCCACCTAGCCCTCCTCCAGTTGAGCATTTTTACAGTTGATTTTTCCTTGTCCTTTTCCATAACTACTCTAAACCTAATGATATTCTGATCAGTGTTTCCCAAATGCTCAACCACTGAAACATGCTTCACTTGCCCAAATTCATTCCCTAAAATTAGATCCAGCACTGCTTCTCTCCTCACTGGAAACGTACTGATCAAGAAAGTTCTCTTGCACACATTTCAGAAATTCCTCCTCCTCTTTGCCCTTTACACTGTTACTATCCCAGTCTACATTAGGATACTTGAAGTCTCCCATTATCACTACTCTGTAGTTCTTGCATCTTTCTGTAATTTGCCTGCAAATGTGCTCCTCTATCTCCTTCCCACTATTTGGTGGTATACACCCCGCAGCGTAATAACTGCTCTATGCTTCCTTAATTCTAACCAAATAGATCTTGTCTTTGAATTCTCAAGTACATCATTCCTCTCTAGTGCTGTAACAGTATCTTCCACCTCCCCCACACCTTTTTTTTCCCCTATCTGAATACATTGTAGCCAGGAATATTAAGTGCCCATTCCTTCCCTTGTTTGAGCCAGGTCTCTGTTATTGCCACTATAATCATAGCCCCTTATGGCTATTTGTGCCTGCAGCTCACCAACCTTATTTACCACGCTCTGTGAATTTACGCACATGCGCTCTAAACCATCTTAGTCTGCCTCACATTTCCCGTCTGATCCCCCCTATTTCTGAACTACTCTTTACTCTAATACTGTTTGTCTCTTCCAGTCCTCTGTGCACCTTGTATCTCCTCTCTAATTGCTTCATCCCGGTGTTGTTCCCCCCGCCCCCCAACCACATTAGTTTAAACCTTCCCCCATGGCACTAGTTAACCTTCCCACAAGAACATTGGCTCCAGCCATGTTAGGGTCAAACCCGTCCTAAGCAGGTCCTTCGTGCTCCACAATTGGTCCCAATGCCCCAGGAATCTGAAGCCCTCCCTCCTACACCATTTCTCCAGCTACACAGTTAACCTGTATTTTCTTATTGCTCCTATACTCACTAACATGTGGTACTGGGAGTAATCCAAAGATTACTACCTTTGAGGTTGTGCTCTTTAACTTCCTCCCTTTGACACCTACGGTGATGACAAATGGTTAGTGCCATTTACCTGATATAGGCGACTATATGTTATAAGCGTGGTTGGTGTAAGTGGTGGGAACTGTACTTGTACTGCTTCCCAATATATTTGCTGCTCAGAATCTTTCAACATCTTACCTGACTGTCTTATTGAATTACACTGAATCTAAACACAGGGACATTTTTGGTGTCTCTACCATCCATTTTTTGGCAGGACTGGAATGGTTGCGAGATCAAAATTGCGGTGTAATACTCCTGCCTTCGTGGCCACGGTGATTTCGAGAAGTCCAGACAGAGGCAAGAGTTTCATTACTATAGGCAAATGGGTATCCTATAATGTGCGCAAGACCCTGATGCAATTTTAAAGCTAAAATGAGAAGCACCCACACTGTGCTAGGCCCGCCCATTTACACCGTGTGGTAAGGGGCCAAACCAGTGTCCCTTAAACGGATCGCTAGAGACCGCACAGGAAAGGCCAAGGTTCAGGTGAGCGGTGGATATTTGGGGACAGCTTCTCCCCCACCTGACCGGGCTGTCCTTGACCCCGTGAAGGATCCTCTGCCGGCTCGGCTCCACAGATGGGCCACCGGATTTCTTGCCGCACCCCTCTCCATGCCGCGCATCATCCTCTTATTGTCAAACTGCCCAGTGTCCCAAATAGTGCCGGCAGCTCACTGATTCTGTTATAATGAGGCCCAACCATGAAAATGGTTCGGGCCTCTGGCAACCTTCATTGGACAGACTGGACAACCCGTCCATCCGATCTGCACTCCACACCAAAATCGACCCCATGGTTTCACTGAACAGCACACCAATGTTTCAAAGATGGACAAATAGCCCAGCCAATCCTAGTTACTGTAGAGCAGAGTACACCTTATCATGAGAGCACGGGGCTTCAGTTTATGGTGCAGCCAGTGGCATGCCAAGCGAGCCCCACATGGATAAAGAAACTCATGTCTGATTCTTGATTTGGTTGTTTTGCCAGAGGACACTGTAAAATGGAGCTGGTCCCTAATGCAGAGGATAATTAGCGCTCATTGAAAACCTGGATAGCCCTTGCACACCTTACTGCTACTTACAGAGCAACACTGGCAGATGTTCTTGAGCAGCTCACCTTCCTGTTCCCTTGACCAGGAAATGGTGCGTAGTGATGGGAAACAGATAAACATGACAATTTGGTTTTGAGGCAGAAAAAAAAAGCAATAAAAATTAGTTCTTGTACCAAACACAAAATGACCTAATTGAGTGTGGGGTGAAATAAAATCTCATACCTATGATCAGGTATACTCAATAATATAGACTACTCCATGGCAGGACATGCTGCCAAAAGCAGGCCTGCAATCATCATGACTGCTCCGATTACAGTACCCTGTATTTTTGTCAGCCATATAGTAATGCCTCTCCCCCAATTTATCCATAACACAGAAAATGACAGGTTGGGCAACCAGGTCCCAACTCATTGGCTGCTCTAGGCCAGCCATCTGGAAAGCATGATAGAACAGACTGGAAGAATCTCCCCATTAGATTTCCCTTCTGTTTCCCATGGGTGGCATTTGGTCTCTGTTCAAATGGGAAACTAAATCTACATCTGTGATGCCATCCATACATGTTCTTCGGATGAATTTTAAGCCAAGGCCCCATCTGCCTGTTCCAGTGGATATTAAGAATCCTGTCACGTTATTTGAAGAGCGGGTACATGATAAATCCTCCTAGTCAAGATACCTCCTTCAACCAACTCCACCAAAAGAGGAGATTACGTGTTCGCTTGCCTGATTGCAGTTTGTGGGATCTTGCTGCACTATTTGCCTACACCACAGTAATTCATTATATGAGGTGTCTTGAGACATTTCTCATTAACTTTTTAAGGCACTGCAGAAAAGTTAGTAATTTTCTTTCTGCCTCCCAGGAGCTCTACTCACCTTGAATATGCACAATCACCTGAGAGATTTTGGAAAAAGTACATGGTCACTAGTGTTTTCTCTTTTCAATTACAAAACCAAATTTATAATATCAGTAAGGAGGAAAAATATATTTCTTAATGACAACAGAAAATGCTGGAAAAACTCAGCAGGTCAGGCAACATCTGTGGAGAGAGAAATAGAGTCAACGTTTCAGGTTGAAACCCTTCGTCAGGACTGAAATGAAACAGATTAAAAGGCCAGTTTGGGGGCTGGGAAATGGGGATGAAAGAACAAAAGAGAAGTGAAGAGACATTAAGAGGTATTCAAAACGAGACGAGATGGTGATAGGACTAGTAAAGAGACAAAAGACGGCTCTAGATTAGCTGTGAAATGCGCTGGCAGAATGAGAGACAGCTGCCATGTGGGAGAGAAAAAAAGGGGGAAGGGCACAAAACAAAGGTGTGGATAAAAAATATATATAAAAATGTAATAGGGGCCGAGGTTATGATCTGAAATTGTTGAACTCGATATCGAGTCCGGAAGGCTGTAAAGTGCCTAATCGGAAGATGAGGTGCTGTTCCTCGAGCTTATATATTTCTTGCTGAGAGTGACTAGTGCCGACTGTAGTGTGTAATAAACGATGCCCACAAAGAACATTTGGTGAAAATTTTAATTAACCACAGATACCTTTACAAAAAGTTATTTCAGTAAACCAGTGGGTTGGATCCTAGCCACTCAGATGTAGCTTGTTGAGTGATAATTCATTGATAACCAGCACTTGAGCCCATGGAGGTACATTCTCAGCCCATGGGTTCGATATACTTTCAATAACTGAAGTGGTATCAAATAAAGGACAAGTTGTTAATATCCCACACAAGACTGACAGAACTCTACAAACAAGCATTCACCTGTAGAGTTACCTTCTCCTTTGTGTAACAGCGCAAGAGAGAAAGGCTTTTATCTAAAGATAATAAAGCTACATCCCACCAATTTAAAATCAGGTAAGGAAAGACAAAAATATATATTTTTAAGCATTGCTGGTCATCTCAGTAGTAGTAAGCTGTATGAGTGATCCAGTTGGGTTTCTGCTCCCTTGAGCGTTTAGCCGAGCTATGGGATGTGAAGATGGATTTGTAAGCCTCCGATTTCTCCCCAGTTTCTGTTAAAGATCGTTTGGTGAGGCCAGAAGCAGGTTTACAAGCTTTCCCAGATGTGGAAGATGATGATGACTGTGCATTTTCTGGAAGAAAGTAAATACAGGAACCATTAGTCATTCTCTTCGCATGTTGAAATAGCAGCTTCTGCTGTGTCACACTTCCCAAGAGTACAGACTGAGAAGTGGAGTGGTGAACTGATATACCAGATTGTCAAAGGCTTTCGATAAGGTCCCGCATAAGAGATTAGCGTGTAAAGTTAAGGCACATGGGATTGGGGGCAAGGTATTGACTTGGACAGAGAACTGGTTGGCAGACATAAAGCAAAGAGTTGGAACAAACGGCTCTTTTTCCGAGTGGCAGGCAGTGACTAGTGGGGTACCGCAGGGATTGGTCCTTGGACCCCAGCTATTCACAATATATATTAATGATCTGGACGAGGGAACTAGATGTAATATCTCCAAGTTTGCAGATGACACAAAGCTGGGTGGGCGTGTGTGCTGTGAGGAGGATGCTGAGAAACTCCAGTATGATTTGGACAGGTTGGGTGATTGGGCAGAAGCATGGCAGATGCAATATAAAGTGGATAAATGCGAGGTTATCCACTTTGGTGTTAAAAACAAGGCGGCAGATTATTATCTGAATGGCAATAGATTGGGAGAAGGGGAAGTGCAACGAGACCTGGGCGTCCTTGTGCACCAGTCGCTGAAGGTAAGCATGCAGGTGCAGCAGGCGGTTAAGAAGGCAAATGGTATGTTGGCCTTCGTAGCGAGAGGGTTTGAATACAGGAACAAGGATGTCTTGCTGCAGTTGTGCAGGGCCTTGGTGAGACCACACCTTGAGTATTGTGTGCAGTTTTGGTCGCCTTATCTGAGGAAGGATGTTCTTGCCATGGAAGGAGTGCAGCGAAGATTCACCAGGCTGATACCTGGGATGGCAGGAATGACGTATGAGGAGAGATTGGGTCGATTGGGCTTGTACTCGCTGGAGTTTAGAAGAATGAGAGGGGATTGTGGTGATTATTCTCTATGTTTAGTAAGAAGTATTGTGATTGGTTGTTTGTTTCCTGCCTTGGGATATATGCTGTAATCTCATTGGTAGTTGATGTCATGTGATTTGTGGTGGCCATCTTAAATTCAGTTCTTTCCAGCCTTTAGTTGGGACTGGGTGTTGAAGATGTGCTACAGGATTTTTAAGTTAATAAAGCCTAGATTAGAAAGGCAAATCTATTCTTTATTTCAATTTATTAACTTAATGTCAGAATGGAGCGATATCTTCAACCAGGACGATTCAATGCTGACCCTAATTCTGCAGTCGGATTAGTGTTAACTGTAATTATAAGGCCGTGACGGCTGAAGAATATAAGGAAGAATCGGTACGGGATGCTTTTATTAATGGATTACTGTCTAGATCAATTCGTCAGCGGTTGTTAGAAAATAAGACTTTGGATCTTAAGAGTGCTTTTGAGCAAGCTTCTACATTGGATGTGGCTCAGAGAAGTTCGGATTCTTATGCTTTTTTTAAATCGGCCTGTGACTGTGGTTTCGGCAGTTCCGGATGAAAAGGAATTATGTGGACTTAATAGGAGTGGTTTACTAGATTCTGAAACAGTTTCTACTTCAGCGGCTGTTGCCTCTAGGATTCAGAAGTGTTATTTTTGTGGGAACGTCCGGCACCCTTATCTGAAGTGTCCTGCTCGGGAGGCTGTGTGTAGTAAATGCGGCAAGAGAGGTCATTACGCACGTGTGTGTAAATCATCAGGTTCAATTACCTCCTCTGTGACTATTCAGCCTTTAGATAGGGCGTTTATTGCATCAATTTCTGCTGCATTTGCTCATGGCCTAAACAAAGCTATAGTTACGGCCCAAGTTAATGGGTTGAAAGTGAAGGCCCTTATAGATACGGGCAGTACCGAGAGTTTTATAAGTCTTCAGTTTGCAAAGGAGAAGCATTTGAAAATTTCGCCTGTTTCCTATCAGGTGTGTATGGCTCAGACGACTCTCACTTCACAAGTAGCTGGTTGTTGCCGTGTGAAATTGATTCTTCTAGGTAATACGTATACTGATATACGCCTATCTGTTTTGCCTAATCTCTGTGCGGATATTTTGATTGGTCATGATGTGCTTCAGTTACACGAGTCTCTTAGTCTTTCATTTGGAGGGACTAAGCCACCTTTATCTATTTGTGGATTAACCTCTTTATCCATTTCTCCATTATCACTTTTTTCCAATTTGATGCCGGATTGTAAGCCAATTGCTACCAAGTCAAGAAGGTATAGCAGTCAGGATAGAGAATTTATTAATTCTGAAGTTCAACGTCTCTTATTGGAAGGAATCATTGAACCTAGTTGTTCGCCTTGGCGGGCACAGGTAGTTGTCACGACTAACGAGAGACATAAGAAACGAATGGTGATAGACTATTCCCAAACTATTAATAGGTATACTCAATTAGATGCGTACCCTTTGCCTAAGATTGATGAGCTTATCAATAAAGTATCTCAGTATAAGGTTTTTAGCACTATTGACCTAAAGAGTGCTTATCATCAGATTCCTATTGTTAAGAAGGATCAACCATATACGGCCTTTGAGGCTGGTGGAAAGCTGTATCAGTTTTGCCGAATACCATTTGGTGTTACTAATGGTGTTGCTTGTTTTCAACGGGCAATGGATGCTTTTATAAGTGATAACTCTCTCTCTGACACCTTTTCATACTTAGATGACATCACGGTGTGTGGCAAATCAAGGGTGGAGCATGATTCTAATTTAGAAAGATTCCTTCAAGCTGCGGAAAAGTTGGTTTAACTTTCAATAAAGAGAAGTGTACCTTTTCGACCACTGAGGTAAATCTACTGGGGTACATTATCTCGGGAAACAAGATTAAACCAGACCCAGAACGTCTGCGACCATTGATTGATTTACCTTGTCCTGCTAATTCTAAGGCTTTGCAACGAGTTGTTGGACTGTTTTCTTACTATTCTAATTGGATTGCAAATTTTTCACAGAAGATCCGGCCTCTTATTCGGGTTACGACATATCCTCTATCATGGGAGGCCAGGACGTGTTTTGATAACTTTAAAAAGGATATCCTTGGAGCAGTTGTGCATTCTATTGATGAGCAGGTTCCTTTTGTGATTGAGACGGATGCTTCTGATTTTGCAATTGGGGCTATTCTGAACCAAAATGGAAGACCTGTGGCCTTTTTCTCACGTACCTTGAACAATAGTGAAAAAAGGCATTCTTCAATAGAGAAAGAGGCGTATGCAATAGTAGAAGCACTGCGTAAATGGAGACATTATTTATCGGGGCGACATTTTACGTTGGTAACTGATCAAAAGTCTGTGTCCTTTATGTTTGATGTCAAACATTTTGGAAAGATTAAGAATGATAAAATAATGAGGTGGAGGATTGAGTTGGCATGTTACCATTTTGATATAGTTTATCGTCTGGGGAAGGATAACGTTGCTGCTGATGCGCTGTCGAGGGCTTATTGTTCTGTGATTCACGGAGATACGCTTATTAATCTTCACAATGCCTTATGCCATCCTGGGGTTACGAGCATGATACACTTCGTACGCAGTAAGAATTTGCCCTTTTCAGTTGAAGACGTCAAGCGGATGACTTCATCATGTTCAATCTGTGCTTGGTGTAAACCGAATTTCTTTAAGCCTCAACGAGCTCATCTTATAAAGGCTACTTCTCCTTTTGAACGTTTGAGCGTCGATTTCAAGGGGCCTCTTCCTTCAACTACTCAAAACCGATATATATTTACTGTTGTGGATGAGTTTTCAAGGTTCCCTTTTGCTTTTCCTTGCGCAGATGTATCAGCTGCTACAGTTATCAAATGTCTGACTCAACTTTTTGTCATCTTTGGGATGCCTGCGTATATCCATTCGGATCAGGGAAGTTCTTTTATGTCTTCCCAGTTGAAGGAATACCTTCAGAGTCGGGGAATTTCTACTAGCAGAACTACCCCGTATAATCCCCAGGGTAATGGACAGTGCGAACGATACAATGGGGTGATCTGGAAGGCAGTTATGTTGGCTTTGACATCCCGGAACCTTAAGAATACACAGTGGGAAATGGTACTGCCTGATGCCCTGCATTCCATTAGATCATTGCTTTCAATGGCTACGAATGTGACCCCCCATGAAAGGCTCTTTAACTATCCGCGGAGATCTACTACGGGATATTCGGTACCTTCATGGCTTACTATGCAGGGACCTGTGCTGCTTCGACGCCATGTTAGATTGTCAAAATATGATCCTTTAGTGGAGGAGGTGGAGCTGTTGGAGGCAAATTCCCAATATGCTCATATTCGATTCCAAGATGGGAAAGAAAGTACCGTTTCAATTAAAGACTTGGCTCCTTGTGGTGGCCAGCCCTCTTCTGAGGATATTAACAATAGTCATGATTCAGATAATGTGGATGCTGTTACAGATACTACGAATATTTCCAATCCGACTGCAGATAATTATACTTCTATTAGTCAGCCCTCGATGGATGTTCATGACCGTCCCAGTTTACCTCCTGATGGGATTTCTAATCTGGAAACCGTTGAAAATCGGGATATGGATAGCCTTCCTGCAGAAGATACTTCTGTGTCTCCTGGTGTGGGAGGGCAAGGAATTTCACCAAGGTTAAGAAGGTCGACACGAACAAGATATCCGGTCGACCGATTGAAAATGGACTTTTAAATTGATAGTAATGTTTTAAAATTGTTGAAATATTATATTATATTGTTTTAGTTGAGAGATACTTAACACTTATGTGCAATGTTACTATTTGTTGTTGCTCACTTAGTATTGTGTCATGTTGAATAGTTTTATTTTGTCTGTGCATAGTTTTAGTTGTAAATAATTAATTATAAATTGTAAAGGTTATTTAGGTTGGAGTATATTTTAAAAGGAGGGGTGAATGTGGTGATTATTCTCTATGTTTAGTAAGAAGTATTGTGATTGGTTGTTTGTTTCCTGCCTTGGGATATATGCTGTAATCTCATTGGTAGTTGATGTCATGTGATTTGTGGTGGCCATCTTAAATTCAGTTCTTTCCAGCCTTTAGTTGGGACTGGGTGTTGAAGATGTGCTACAGGATTTTTAAGTTAATAAAGCCCAGATTAGAAAGGCAAATCTATTCTTTATTTCAGGGATCTAATTGAAACTTATAAAATTCTAACAGGACTAGACAGACTAGATGCAGAAAGGATGTTCCCGATGGTCGGGGAGTCCAGAACCAGGGGTCACAGTCTAAGGATAAGGGGTAAGCCATTTAGGACAGAGATGAAGAGGAATTTCTTCACCCAGAGAGTGGTGAACCTGTGGAATTCTCTACCACAAAAGGCAGTGGAGGCCAATTCATTAAATATATTCAAGAAGGAGTTGGATATATTTCTTCAGGCCAAAGGGATCAAGGGATATGGGGAGAAAGCAGGGACAGGGTACTGAATTTGTATGATCAGCCATGATCGCATTGAATGGCGGAGCAGGCTCAAGGGGCCGAATGGCCTACTCCTGCTCCTATCTTCTATGTTTCTATGTCCATTGTTTGGGCTGTGCACTGGAAGCTCCTCTACATTAAGTCCTGTAACTATGAGCTACTCTGTTGCAAGTAGTTTGAAACCCCCCTCCCCTACCCCACCACTGATTTAACTTGCATAATCATACTTCAAATATTATGTTGAATTCCCAAATGATCACTGTCTACATATCAAGAGTTAGGCTCAGATTTTACATCTCACCCAAGAAAGAGAATTATCTCTGAACAATCTGAATGACGTTAACTTTAATTATGTTATTCCCCTGGAAAACAGCCAATAACAGTTCATTAAAAAATCCATCATAATGGTGTGTTGGTCTGGCACTACACACATACATATGAAAACAGCTCCATGCACCATAAACAACATCGGTAATGAAGTCCTAATGGATACCGAGTCACAACCAAGTGAATTTTTAAAGATTAGCCTCACAAATACACATTTGCTGGATTGGCTTTTGACTTATCTGAAGACAGAACAAGGGAGCATAATCTTAAAATTAGAGCTAGGCCATTTAGGAGTGAATTAGGAAGCACTTTATCACAATAAGGGTAGTGGAAATCTGGAAAACTCTCCCCCCAAAAGGTTGTAGGTGCTGGGGGTCAACTGAAACGTCCAAGACTGAGTTCGATAGATTTTTGTTAGATAAGGGCATCAAGAAATATGGATCAATGACAGGTAAATAGAGTTGAGATACAGATCAGCCATGATCTAATTGAATGGCGGAACAAATTTGAGGGGCTGAATGGCTCCTGTTTCTATTTACAAGGCAATAATAATGCAATATAAACAATAAATGCTGGAAATACTCAGCAGGTCAAGCAGCACCCGTGGAGAGAGAAACAGTTAACATTTCAACTTGGTGACATTTCATTAGAAATGGAAAATGTTACAGATGTAACAAGTTTTAAGCAAGTACAGAAGCAGGGAACGGGGAGGGGAGATAAGAACAAAAGGGAAGGTCTGTGATCGGGTGGAAGGCAGGAGAGATTAAATGACAAAAGGGATGATGGTGCAAGGCGAAATGAGGTGGTAATCAGATAAGTAAAGAAATAAAAGATGCATCTAGAATGCAAATGAAAAATGCATTCACTTAACCATTTTGCCAGTCTTTGGTAGTACCAAATAACAACATATATGTGTCTCATGCATCACAAATAGAAAATGGAACAGAATAAAGCTCCATGAATCTTACCTTGGCCCCCTCCTCTTCCTCACCTACATACTGCCACTCGGTGACATCATTCGCAGACAGAGTTAGCTTTTGCATGTATGTTGATAACATCCAGCTGCAGCTCTCCACCACTTCCCATCACCCTATACCCACCACTGCGTTATCAGACTGCCTGTCTGACATCAAGTTATGGATGAGTCAAAATCTACTCCAATTGAACATCGAGAAAGCAGAAGCCATCATTTTCTGATCAGGTCATAAACTCCACACTCTTCACTGACTTCATCCCCTCCCCAGCCTCCTGCTCAGGTTGAACCAGACTATGCAAAACCTTGGCATTCTGTTCAACCACAGCTGAGCTTCAAATCCCCAAATATTTCCATCATCAAGATTGCTTACTCCCACCACTGTAATATTACCCACCAACCACGTTACCTCAGCCTTGCTGCCACTAAATCGCTTTGTCCATTCCCATTACAATTGATTTCACTAATGATCTCCTTACTGACCTCCCATCCTCCACCAACTACAACCAGTTCAGAACTCAGCTGCCTGTATCCTGCTCTGCACTAAATCTCACTCACATATTACTCACAACCTTGCTGACCTACATGAGCTCCCTATCCACTATTGCATTAAATTTAAAACCTTCTCATCAGCCACCTTTTCCCAAAGCTTTCAGTTCGCCTCTCCTAACTCTTGCATCATAGCTTGGTGTCTGTTTCTTTATTCCTTTAATCTATATTTTTCTTCTCCCTCCCGTGCAAAGAGCTTTGGGATCTTTTGAATGTTAAAGACGCTATGTGAATGCAAGTCAGAAGGATGGTAAAAAGGCAGGATGGTTCCCAATATTTCCTGCTATAGGTAACCCTTGGAAACTACTCCAGGTAAAAAATTAGGGCGTTGTCCAGTGGCGTCCAAATCAAATACAGCTAATCAAACACAAGTGCCTTACCTAGCCAAACCAAAAGCAATCAACACTTTAATGTTCTGTTAAAATGTACGCACATTTTTTTTTTTTTTTTAATTGGTCATGTGGTTTAGCTGGAAACTACAGCAATTTTAGCATCAGTGGTTTTTTGGGATCTAGTGGGTGAACATTTAGGGGGAATTTTCTTGGGGGGCGGGGGTTGGGCCATCAGCCTGCAGAATCGGTGGTGGGTCGGGTGGGAAATTTGATTTTTTTTAAACAGCGTGTCAAACCACCGCAACACACTTTTCCCACAGGCGCGTGAAATCTCCGATCCGACCCGCAGAGGTGGGTGACCCAACTAAACCAATTATTATTGGATAGAGGATTGGCTAACTAACAGAAAACAGAGAGTTGGAATAAATGGGTAATTTTCAGGTTGGCAAACTGTGATAGTGGGGTGCCAGGCGACATTATGGAGCTGGAGACACTGCATCAATGACAAGATTTGGCAAGGCAACAGATGGCAGTTTTACTTCCTTAGCCTAG
>NC_140999.1:102003152-102190652 GCF_052327205.1 Somniosus microcephalus
TCCTGCAGCATTCCGTTTCTGCATTTTCCCTATTCTCATTCATCATTCCCTATGTTTCTGCATTTTCCCTATTCTCCTGCATCATTCCCTATGTTGCTGCATTTTCCCTATTCTCATTCATCATTCCCTATGTTTCTGCATTTTCCCTATTCTCCTGCATCATTCCGTTTCCGCATTTTCCCTATTCTCATGCATCATTCCCTATGTTTCTGCATTTTCCCTATTCTCATTCATCATTCCCTGTTTCTGCATTTTCCCTATTCTCATTCCTCATTCCCTATGTTTCTGCATTTTCCCTATTCTCATTCATCATTCCATATGTTTCTGCATTTTTCCCTATTCTCGTGCATCATTCCCTATGTTTCTGCATTTTCATTATTCTCATTCATCATTCCCTATATTTCTGCATATTCCCAATTCTCATGCATCATTCCCTGTTTCTGCATTTTCCCTATTCTCATGCATCATTCCCTGTTTCTGCATTTTCCCCTATTCTCCTGCATCATTCCCTGTTTCTGCATTTTTCCCTATTCTTATGCATCATTCCCTGTTTCTGCATTTTCCCTATTCCCATGCATTATTCCCTATGTTTCTGCATTTTCCCAATGCTCATGCATCATTCCCTATGTTTCTGCATTTTCCCATTTTTCCTTTATCATTCCCGATGTTCCTGCATTTTCCCTATTCTCATTCATTATTCCCTATGTTTCTGCATTTTCCCTATTCTCCTGCATCATTCCCTATGTTTCTGCATTTTCCCTATTCTCCTGCATCATTCCCTATGTTTCAGCATTTTCCCTATTCTCCTGCCTCATTCCGTTTGCGCATTTTCCCTATGCTCCTGCATCATTCCCTATATTTCTGCATTTTCCCTATTCTCCAACGTCATTCCCTGTTTGTGCATTTTCCCTATTCTCCTGCATTATTCCCTATGTTTCTGCATTTCCCCTATTCTCATGCATCATTCCCTATGTTCCTGCATTTTCCCTATTCTCCTGCATCATTCCCTATGTTTCTGCATTTTCCCTATTCTCATTCATGATTCCCTATGTTTCTGCATTTTCCCTATTCTCATTCATCATTCCCTATGTTTCTGCATTTTCCCTATCCTCCTGCATCATTCCCTATGTTTCTGCATTTTCCCTATTCTCCTGTATCATTCCCTATGTTTCTGCATTTTCCCTATTCTTGTACATCATTCCCTATGTTTCTGCATTTTCATTATTCTCATTCATCATTCCGTTTCTGCATTTTCCCTATTCTCATGCATCATTCCGTTTCTGCATTTTCCCTATTCTCATGCATCATTCCCGATGTTTCTGCATTTCCCTATTCTCATGCATTATTCCCTTTTTTCTGCATTTTCCCTATTCTCATGCATCATTCCCTATGTTTCTGCATCATTCTGTTTCAGCATTTTTCCTATTCTCGTGCATCATTCCCTATGTTCCTGCATTTTCCCTATTCTCATTCATTATTCCCTATGTTTCTGCATTTTCCCTATTCTCCTGCATCATTCCCTGTTTCTGACTTTTCCCTATACTTATGCATCATTCCCTATGTTTCTGCGTTGTCCCGATTCTCCTGCATCATTCCTTTTGTTTCTGCATTTTCCCTATGCTCCTGCATCATTCCCTATGTTTCTGCATTTTCCCTATTCTCCAACATCATTCCCTGTTTGTGCATTTTCCCTATTCTCCTGCATTATTCCCTATGTTTCTGCATTTTCCCTATTCTCATGCATCATTCCCTATGTTCCTGCATTTTCCCTATTCTCCTGCATCATTCCCTATGTTTCTGCATTTTCCCTATTCTCATTCATGATTCCCTATGTTTCTGCATTTTCCCTATTCTCATTCATCATTCCCTATGTTTCTGCATTTTCCCTAGGCTCCTGCATCATTCCCTATGTTTCTGCATTTTCCCTATTCTCCTGCATCATTCCCTAATGTTGCTGCATTTTCCCTATTCTCATTCATCATTCCCTATGTTTCTGCATTTTCCCTATTCTCCTGCATCATTCCGTTTCCGCATTTTCCCTATTCTCATTCATCATTCCCTATGTTGCTGCATTTTCCCTATTCTCCTGCATCATTCCCTATGTTTCTGCATTTTCCCTATTCTCATTCATCATTCCCTGTTTCTGCATTTTCCCTATTCTCATTCCTCATTCCCTATGTTTCTGCATTTTCCCTATTCTCATGCATCATTCCCTGTTTCTGCATTTTCCCTATTCTCCTGCATCATTCCCTGTTTCTGCATTTTCCCCTATTCTTATGCATCATTCCGTTTCTGCATTTTCCCTATTCTTATGCATCATTCCGTTTCTGCATTTTCCCTATTCTCATGCATCATTCCCTATGTTTATGCATTTTCCCTATTCTCCTGCAGCATTCCGTTTCTGCATTTTCCCTATTCTCATTCATCATTCCCTATGTTTCTGCATTTTCCCTATCCTCCTGCATCATTCCCTATGTTGCTGCATTTTCCCTATTCTCATGCATCATTCCCTATGTTTATGCATTTTCCCTATTCTCCTGCATCATTCCCTATGTTTCTGCATTTTCCCTATTCTCCTTTATCATTCCCTATGTTCCTGCATTTTCCCTATTCTCATTCATCATTCCATGTTTCTGCATTTTCCCTATTCTCCTGCATCATTCCCTGTTTCTGCATTTTCCCTATTCTTATGCATCATTCCCTGTTTCTGCATTTTCCCTATTCTCATTCATCATTCCCTATGTTTCTGCATTTTCCCTATTCTCCTGCAGCATTCCGTTTCTGCATTTTCCCTATTCTCATTCATCATTCCCTATGTTTCTGCATTTTCCCTATTCTCCTGCATCATTCCCTATGTTGCTGCATTTTCCCTATTCTCATTCATCATTCCCTATGTTTCTGCATTTTCCCTATTCTCCTGCATCATTCCGTTTCCGCATTTTCCCTATTCTCATGCATCATTCCCTATGTTTCTGCATTTTCCCTATTCTCATTCATCATTCCCTGTTTCTGCATTTTTCCCTATTCTCATTCCTCATTCCCTATGTTTCTGCATTTTCCCTATTCTCATTCATCATTCCATATGTTTCTGCATTTTCCCTATTCTCGTGCATCATTCCCTATGTTTCTGCATTTTCATTATTCTCATTCATCATTCCCTATATTTCTGCATATTCCCCAATTCTCATGCATCATTCCCTGTTTCTGCATTTTCCCTATTCTCATGCATCATTCCCTGTTTCTGCATTTTCCCTATTCTCCTGCATCATTCCCTGTTTCTGCATTTTCCCTATTCTTATGCATCATTCCCTGTTTCTGCATTTTCCCTATTCCCATGCATTATTCCCTATGTTTCTGCATTTTCCCAATGCTCATGCATCATTCCCTATGTTTCTGCATTTTCCCATTTTTCCTTTATCATTCCCGATGTTCCTGCATTTTCCCTATTCTCATTCATTATTCCCTATGTTTCTGCATTTTCCCTATTCTCCTGCATCATTCCCTATGTTTCTGCATTTTCCCTATTCTCCTGCATCATTCCCTATGTTTCAGCATTTTCCCTATTCTCCTGCCTCATTCCGTTTGCGCATTTTCCCTATGCTCCTGCATCATTCCCTATATTTCTGCATTTTCCCTATTCTCCAATGTCATTCCCTGTTTGTGCATTTTCCCTATTCTCCTGCATTATTCCCTATGTTTCTGCATTTCCCCTATTCTCATGCATCATTCCCTATGTTCCTGCATTTTCCCTATTCTCCTGCATCATTCCCTATGTTTCTGCATTTTCCCTATTCTCATTCATGATTCCCTATGTTTCTGCATTTTCCCTATTCTCATTCATCATTCCCTATGTTTCTGCATTTTCCCTATCCTCCTGCATCATTCCCTATGTTTCTGCATTTTCCCTATTCTCCTGTATCATTCCCTATGTTTCTGCATTTTCCCTATTCTTGTACATCATTCCCTATGTTTCTGCATTTTCATTATTCTCATTCATCATTCCGTTTCTGCATTTTCCCTATTCTCATGCATCATTCCGTTTCTGCATTTTCCCTATTCTCATGCATCATTCCCGATGTTTCTGCATTTCCCTATTCTCATGCATTATTCCCTTTTTCTGCATTTTCCCTATTCTCATGCATCATTCCCTGTTTCTGCATCATTCTGTTTCAGCATTTTTCCTATTCTCGTGCATCATTCCCTATGTTCCTGCATTTTCCCTATTCTCATTCATTATTCCCTATGTTTCTGCATTTTCCCTATTCTCCTGCATCATTCCCTGTTTCTGACTTTTCCCTATACTTATGCATCATTCCCTATGTTTCTGCGTTGTCCCGATTCTCCTGCATCATTCCTTTTGTTTCTGCATTTTCCCTATGCTCCTGCATCATTCCCTATGTTTCTGCATTTTCCCTATTCTCCAACATCATTCCCTGTTTGTGCATTTTCCCTATTCTCCTGCATTATTCCCTATGTTTCTGCATTTTCCCTATTCTCATGCATCATTCCCTATGTTCCTGCATTTTCCCTATTCTCCTGCATCATTCCCTATGTTTCTGCATTTTCCCTATTCTCATTCATGATTCCCTATGTTTCTGCATTTTCCCTATTCTCATTCATCATTCCCTATGTTTCTGCATTTTCCCTATCCTCCTGCATCATTCCCTATGTTTCTGCATTTTCCCTATTCTCCTGTATCATTCCCTATGTTTCTGCATTTTCCCTATTCTTGTACATCATTCCCTATGTTTCTGCATTTTCATTATTCTCATTCATCATTCCGTTTCTGCATTTTCCCTATTTTCATGCATCATTCCCTATGTTTCTGCATTTCCCTATTCTCATGCATTATTCCCTTTTTCTGCATTTTCCCTATTCTCATGCATCATTCCCTATGTTTCTGCCTTTTCCCTATTCTCCTGCATCATTCTGTTTCAGCATTTTTCCTATTCTCCTGCATCATTCCCTATGTTCCTGCATTTTCCCTATTCTCATTCATTATTCCCTATGTTTCTGCATTTTCCCTATTCTCCTGCAGCATTCCGTTTCTGCATTTTCCCTATTCTCATTCATCATTCCCTATGTTTCTGCATTTTCCCTATCCTCCTGCATCATTCCCTATGTTGCTGCATTTTCCCTATTCTCATGCATCATTCCCTATGTTTATGCATTTTCCCTATTCTCCTGCATCATTCCCTATGTTTCTGCATTTTCCCTATTCTCCTTTATCATTCCCTATGTTCCTGCATTTTCCCTATTCTCATTCATCATTCCATGTTTCTGCATTTTCCCTATTCTCCTGCATCATTCCCTGTTTCTGCATTTTCCCTATTCTTATGCATCATTCCCCGTTTCTGCATTTTCCCTATTCTCATTCATCATTCCCTATGTTTCTGCATTTTCCCTATTCTCCTGCAGCATTCCGTTTCTGCATTTTCCCTATTCTCATTCATCATTCCCTATGTTTCTGCATTTTCCCTATTCTCCTGCATCATTCCCTATGTTGCTGCATTTTCCCTATTCTCATTCATCATTCCCTATGTTTCTGCATTTTCCCTATTCTCCTGCATCATTCCGTTTCCGCATTTTCCCTATTCTCATGCATCATTCCCTATGTTTCTGCATTTTCCCTATTCTCATTCATCATTCCCTGTTTCTGCATTTTCCCTATTCTCATTCCTCATTCCCTATGTTTCTGCATTTTCCCTATTCTCATTCATCATTCCATATGTTTCTGCATTTTCCCTATTCTCGTGCATCATTCCCTATGTTTCTGCATTTTCATTATTCTCATTCATCATTCCCTATATTTCTGCATATTCCCAATTCTCATGCATCATTCCCTGTTTCTGCATTTTCCCTATTCTCATGCATCATTCCCTGTTTCTGCATTTTCCCTATTCTCCTGCATCATTCCCTGTTTCTGCATTTTCCCTATTCTTATGCATCATTCCCTGTTTCTGCATTTTCCCTATTCCCATGCATTATTCCCTATGTTTCTGCATTTTCCCAATGCTCATGCATCATTCCCTATGTTTCTGCATTTTCCCATTTTTCCTTTATCATTCCCGATGTTCCTGCATTTTCCCTATTCTCATTCATTATTCCCTATGTTTCTGCATTTTCCCTATTCTCCTGCATCATTCCCTATGTTTCTGCATTTTCCCTATTCTCCTGCATCATTCCCTATGTTTCAGCATTTTCCCTATTCTCCTGCCTCATTCCGTTTGCGCATTTTCCCTATGCTCCTGCATCATTCCCTATATTTCTGCATTTTCCCTATTCTCCAACGTCATTCCCTGTTTGTGCATTTTCCCTATTCTCCTGCATTATTCCCTATGTTTCTGCATTTCCCCTATTCTCATGCATCATTCCCTATGTTCCTGCATTTTCCCTATTCTCCTGCATCATTCCCTATGTTTCTGCATTTTCCCTATTCTCATTCATGATTCCCTATGTTTCTGCATTTTCCCTATTCTCATTCATCATTCCCTATGTTTCTGCATTTTCCCTATCCTCCTGCATCATTCCCTATGTTTCTGCATTTTCCCTATTCTCCTGTATCATTCCCTATGTTTCTGCATTTTCCCTATTCTTGTACATCATTCCCTATGTTTCTGCATTTTCATTATTCTCATTCATCATTCCGTTTCTGCATTTTCCCTATTCTCATGCATCATTCCGTTTCTGCATTTTCCCTATTCTCATGCATCATTCCCTATGTTTCTGCATTTCCCTATTCTCATGCATTATTCCCTTTTTCTGCATTTTCCCTATTCTCATGCATCATTCCCTATGTTTCTGCATCATTCTGTTTCAGCATTTTTCCTATTCTCCTGCATCATTCCCTATGTTCCTGCATTTTCCCTATTCTCATTCATTATTCCCTATGTTTCTGCATTTTCCCTATTCTCCTGCATCATTCCCTATGTTTCTGACTTTTCCCTATACTTATGCATCATTCCCTATGTTTCTGCGTTGTCCCGATTCTCCTGCATCATTCCTTTTGTTTCTGCATTTTCCCTATGCTCCTGCATCATTCCCTATGTTTTTGCATTTTCCCTATTCTCCAACATCATTCCCTGTTTGTGCATTTTCCCTATTCTCCTGCATTATTCCCTATGTTTCTGCATTTTCCCTATTCTCATGCATCATTCCCTATGTTCCTGCATTTTCCCTATTCTCCTGCATCATTCCCTATGTTTCTGCATTTTCCCTATTCTCATTCATGATTCCCTATGTTTCTGCATTTTCCCTATTCTCATTCATCATTCCCTATGTTTCTGCATTTTCCCTATCCTCCTGCATCATTCCCTATGTTTCTGCATTTTCCCTATTCTCCTGTATCATTCCCTATGTTTCTGCATTTTCCCTATTCTTGTACATCATTCCCTATGTTTCTGCATTTTCATTATTCTCATTCATCATTCCGTTTCTGCATTTTCCCTATTTTCATGCATCATTCCCTATGTTTCTGCATTTCCCTATTCTCATGCATTATTCCCTTTTTCTGCATTTTCCCTATTCTCATGCATCATTCCCTATGTTTCTGCCTTTTCCCTATTCTCCTGCATCATTCTGTTTCAGCATTTTTCCTATTCTCCTGCATCATTCCCTATGTTCCTGCATTTTCCCTATTCTCATTCATTATTCCCTATGTTTCTGCATTTTCCCTATTCTCCTGCATCATTCCCTATGTTCCTGCATTTTCCCTATTCTCATTCATTATTCCCTATGTTTCTGACTTTTCCCTATACTTATGCATCATTCCCTATGTTTCTGCGTTGTCCCGATTCTCCTGCATCATTCCTTTTGTTTCTGCATTTTCCCTATTCTCCTGCCTCATTCCCGGTTTGTGCATTTTCCCTATGCTCCTGCATCATTCCCTATGTTTCTGCATTTTCCCTATTCTCCTGCATCATTCCCTATGTTTCTGCATTTTCCTTTTCTCGTGCATCATCCCTATGTTTCTGCATTT
Source organism: Somniosus microcephalus (assembly GCF_052327205.1). Classification (NCBI taxonomy): domain Eukaryota; kingdom Metazoa; phylum Chordata; class Chondrichthyes; order Squaliformes; family Somniosidae; genus Somniosus; species Somniosus microcephalus. Next base: position 102,011,131 of record NC_140999.1, read on the forward strand.
CCCCTATTCTCATGCACCATTCCCTATGTTTCTGCATTTTCCCTATTCTCCTGCATCATTCCCTATGTTTCTGCATTTTCCCTATTCTCATGCATCATTCCCTGTTTCTGCATTTTCCCGATTCTCATGCATCATTCCCTATGTTTCTGCATTTTCCCTATTTTCATTCATCATTCCGTTTCTGCATTTTCCCTATTCTCATTCATCATTCCCTATGTTTCTGCATTTTCCCTAATCTCCTGCATCATTCCCTATGTTTCTGCATTTTCCCTTTTCTCATTCATCATTCCCTATGTTTCTGCATTTTCCCTATTCTCATTCATCATTCCGTTTGTGCAAATTCCTTATTCTCCTGTATCATTCCCTATGTTTCTGCATTTTCCCTATTCTCGTGCATCATTCCCTATGTTTCTGCATTTTCATTATTCTCATTCATCATTCCCTATATTTCTGCATTTTCCCCATTCTCATGCATCATTTCCTGTTTCTGCATTTTCCCTATTCTCATGCATCATTCCCTATGTTTATGCATTTTCCCTATTCTCCTGCATCATTCCCTATGTTCCTGCATTTTCCCTATTCTCCTTTATCATTCCCTGTGTTCCTGCATTTTCCCTATTCTCATTCATTATTCCCTATGTTTCTGACTTTTCCCTATACTTATGCATCATTCCCTATGTTTCTGCGTTGTCCCGATTCTCCTGCATCATTCCTTTTGTTTCTGCATTTTCCCTATTCTCCTGCCTCATTCCCGGTTTGTGCATTTTCCCTATGCTCCTGCATCATTCCCTATGTTTCTGCATTTTCCCTATTCTCCTGCATCATTCCCTATGTTTCTGCATTTTCCTTTTCTCGTGCATCATCCCTATGTTTCTGCATTTCCCCTATTCTCATGCACCATTCCCTATGTTTCTGCATTTTCCCTATTCTCCTGCATCATTCCCTATGTTTCTGCATTTTCCCTATTCTCATGCATCATTCCCTGTTTCTGCATTTTCCCGATTCTCATGCATCATTCCCTATGTTTCTGCATTTTCCCTATTTTCATTCATCATTCCGTTTCTGCATTTTCCCTATTCTCATTCATCATTCCCTATGTTTCTGCATTTTCCCTAATCTCCTGCATCATTCCCTATGTTTCTGCATTTTCCCTTTTCTCATTCATCATTCCCTATGTTTCTGCATTTTCCCTATTCTCATTCATCATTCCGTTTGTGCAAATTCCTTATTCTCCTGTATCATTCCCTATGTTTCTGCATTTTCCCTATTCTCGTGCATCATTCCCTATGTTTCTGCATTTTCATTATTCTCATTCATCATTCCCTATATTTCTGCATTTTCCCCATTCTCATGCATCATTTCCTGTTTCTGCATTTTCCCTATTCTCATTCATCATTCCATATGTTTCTGCATTTTCCCTATTCTCGTGCATCATTCCCTATGTTTCTGCATTTTCATTATTCTCATTCATCATTCCCTATATTTCTGCATATTCCCAATTCTCATGCATCATTCCGTTTCTGCATTTTCCCTATTCTCATGCATCATTCCCTATGTTTCTGCATTTTCCCTATTCTCCTGCATCATTCCGTTTCTGCATTTTCCCTATTCTTATGCATCATTCCCTGTTTCTGCATTTTCCCTATTCTCATTCATCATTCCCTGTGTTTCTGCATTTTGCCTATTCTCCTGCATCATTCCGTTTCTGCATTTTCCCTAATCTCATTCATCATTCCCTATGTTTCTGCATTTTCCCTATTCTCCTGCAGCATTCCGTTTCTGCATTTTCCCTATTCTCATTCATAATTCCCTATGTTTCTGCATTTTCCCTATCCTCCTGCATCATTCCCTATGTTGCTGCATTTTCCCTATTCTCATGCATCATTCCCTATGTTTATGCATTTTCCCTATTCTCCTGCATCATTCCCTATGTTGCTGCATTTTCCCTATTCTCATTCATCATTCCCTATGTTTCTGCATTTTCCCTATTCTCCTGCATCATTCCGTTTCCGCATTTTCCCTATTCTCATGCATCATTCCCTATGTTTCTGCATTTTCCCTATTCTCATTCATCATTCCCTGTTTCTGCATTTTCCCTATTCTCATTCCTCATTCCCTATGTTTCTGCATTTTCCCTATTCTCATTCATCATTCCATATGTTTCTGCATTTTCCCTATTCTCGTGCATCATTCCCTATGTTTCTGCATTTTCATTATTCTCATTCATCATTCCCTATATTTCTGCATATTCCCAATTCTCATGCATCATTCCCTGTTTCTGCATTTTCCCTATTCTCATGCATCATTCCCTGTTTCTGCATTTTCCCTATTCTCCTGCATCATTCCGTTTCTGCATTTTCCCTATTCTTATGCATCATTCCGTTTCTGCATTTTCCCTATTCCCATGCATTATTCCCTATGTTTCTGCATTTTCCCAATGCTCATGCATCATTCCCTATGTTTCTGCATTTTCCCTATTCTCATTCATCATTCCCTATGTTTCAGCAGTTTCCCTATTCTCATGCATCATTCCCTATGATTCTGCATTTTCCCTATTCTCCTGCATCATTCCCTATGTTTCTGCATTTTCCCATTTTTCCTTTATCATTCCCGATGTTCCTGCATTTTCCCTATTCTCATTCATTATTCCCTATGTTTCTGCATTTTCCCTATTCTCCTGCATCATTCCCTATGTTTCTGCATTTTCCCTATTCTCCTGCATCATTCCCTATGTTGCTGCATTTTCCCTATTCTCATTCATCATTCCCTATGTTTCTGCATTTTCCCTATTCTCCTGCATCATTCCGTTTCCGCATTTTCCCTATTCTCATTCATCATTCCCTATGTTGCTGCATTTTCCCTATTCTCCTGCATCATTCCCTATGTTTCTGCATTTTCCCTATTCTCATTCATCATTCCCTGTTTCTGCATTTTCCCTATTCTCATTCCTCATTCCCTATGTTTCTGCATTTTCCCTATTCTCATGCATCATTCCCTGTTTCTGCATTTTCCCTATTCTCCTGCATCATTCCCTGTTTCTGCATTTTCCCTATTCTTATGCATCATTCCGTTTCTGCATTTTCCCTATTCTTATGCATCATTCCGTTTCTGCATTTTCCCTATTCTCATGCATCATTCCCTATGTTTATGCATTTTCCCTATTCTCCTGCAGCATTCCGTTTCTGCATTTTCCCTATTCTCATTCATCATTCCCTATGTTTCTGCATTTTCCCTATCCTCCTGCATCATTCCCTATGTTGCTGCATTTTCCCTATTCTCATGCATCATTCCCTATGTTTATGCATTTTCCCTATTCTCCTGCATCATTCCCTATGTTTCTGCATTTTCCCTATTCTCCTTTATCATTCCCTATGTTCCTGCATTTTCCCTATTCTCATTCATCATTCCATGTTTCTGCATTTTCCCTATTCTCCTGCATCATTCCCTGTTTCTGCATTTTCCCTATTCTTACGCATCATTCCCTGTTTCTGCATTTTCCCTATTCTCATTCATCATTCCCTATGTTTCTGCATTTTCCCTATTCTCCTGCAGCATTCCGTTTCTGCATTTTCCCTATTCTCATTCATCATTCCCTATGTTTCTGCATTTTCCCTATTCTCCTGCATCATTCCCTATGTTGCTGCATTTTCCCTATTCTCATTCATCATTCCCTATGTTTCTGCAATTTCCCTATTCTCCTGCATCATTCCGTTTCCGCATTTTCCCTATTCTCATGCATCATTCCCTATGTTTCTGCATTTTCCCTATTCTCCTGCATCATTCCCTATGTTTCAGCATTTTCCCTATTCTCGTGCCTCATTCCGTTTGCGCATTTTCCCTAGGCTCCTGCATCATTCCCTATGTTTCTGCATTTTCCCTATTCTCCTGCATCATTCCCTATGTTGCTGCATTTTCCCTATTCTCATTCATCATTCCCTATGTTTCTGCATTTTCCCTATTCTCCTGCATCATTCCGTTTCCGCATTTTCCCTATTCTCATTCATCATTCCCTATGTTGCTGCATTTTCCCTATTCTCCTGCATCATTCCCTATGTTTCTGCATTTTCCCTATTCTCATTCATCATTCCCTGTTTCTGCATTTTCCCTATTCTCATTCCTCATTCCCTATGTTTCTGCATTTTCCCTATTCTCATGCATCATTCCCTGTTTCTGCATTTTCCCTATTCTCCTGCATCATTCCCTGTTTCTGCATTTTCCCTATTCTTATGCATCATTCCGTTTCTGCATTTTCCCTATTCTTATGCATCATTCCGTTTCTGCATTTTCCCTATTCTCATGCATCATTCCCTATGTTTATGCATTTTCCCTATTCTCCTGCAGCATTCCGTTTCTGCATTTTCCCTATTCTCATTCATCATTCCCTATGTTTCTGCATTTTCCCTATCCTCCTGCATCATTCCCTATGTTGCTGCATTTTCCCTATTCTCATGCATCATTCCCTATGTTTATGCATTTTCCCTATTCTCCTGCATCATTCCCTATGTTTCTGCATTTTCCCTATTCTCCTTTATCATTCCCTATGTTCCTGCATTTTCCCTATTCTCATTCATCATTCCATGTTTCTGCATTTTCCCTATTCTCCTGCATCATTCCCTGTTTCTGCATTTTCCCTATTCTTATGCATCATTCCCTGTTTCTGCATTTTCCCTATTCTCATTCATCATTCCCTATGTTTCTGCATTTTCCCTATTCTCCTGCAGCATTCCGTTTCTGCATTTTCCCTATTCTCATTCATCATTCCCTATGTTTCTGCATTTTCCCTATTCTCCTGCATCATTCCCTATGTTGCTGCATTTTCCCTATTCTCATTCATCATTCCCTATGTTTCTGCATTTTCCCTATTCTCCTGCATCATTCCGTTTCCGCATTTTCCCTATTCTCATGCATCATTCCCTATGTTTCTGCATTTTCCCTATTCTCATTCATCATTCCCTGTTTCTGCATTTTCCCTATTCTCATTCCTCATTCCCTATGTTTCTGCATTTTCCCTATTCTCATTCATCATTCCATATGTTTCTGCATTTTCCCTATTCTCGTGCATCATTCCCTATGTTTCTGCATTTTCATTATTCTCATTCATCATTCCCTATATTTCTGCATATTCCCAATTCTCATGCATCATTCCGTTTCTGCATTTTCCCTATTCTCATGCATCATTCCCTGTTTCTGCATTTTCCCTATTCTCCTGCATCATTCCCTGTTTCTGCATTTTCCCTATTCTTATGCATCATTCCCTGTTTCTGCATTTTCCCTATTCCCATGCATTATTCCCTATGTTTCTGCATTTTCCCAATGCTCATGCATCATTCCCTATGTTTCTGCATTTTCCCATTTTTCCTTTATCATTCCCGATGTTCCTGCATTTTCCCTATTCTCATTCATTATTCCCTATGTTTCTGCATTTTCCCTATTCTCCTGCATCATTCCCTATGTTTCTGCATTTTCCCTATTCTCCTGCATCATTCCCTATGTTTCAGCATTTTCCCTATTCTCCTGCCTCATTCCGTTTGCGCATTTTCCCTATGCTCCTGCATCATTCCCTATATTTCTGCATTTTCCCTATTCTCCAACGTCATTCCCTGTTTGTGCATTTTCCCTATTCTCCTGCATTATTCCCTATGTTTCTGCATTTCCCCTATTCTCATGCATCATTCCCTATGTTCCTGCATTTTCCCTATTCTCCTGCATCATTCCCTATGTTTCTGCATTTTCCCTATTCTCATTCATGATTCCCTATGTTTCTGCATTTTCCCTATTCTCATTCATCATTCCCTATGTTTCTGCATTTTCCCTATCCTCCTGCATCATTCCCTATGTTTCTGCATTTTCCCTATTCTCCTGTATCATTCCCTATGTTTCTGCATTTTCCCTATTCTTGTACATCATTCCCTATGTTTCTGCATTTTCATTATTCTCATTCATCATTCCGTTTCTGCATTTTCCCTATTCTCATGCATCATTCCGTTTCTGCATTTTCCCTATTCTCATGCATCATTCCCGATGTTTCTGCATTTCCCTATTCTCATGCATTATTCCCTTTTTCTGCATTTTCCCTATTCTCATGCATCATTCCCTATGTTTCTGCATCATTCTGTTTCAGCATTTTTCCTATTCTCGTGCATCATTCCCTATGTTCCTGCATTTTCCCTATTCTCATTCATTATTCCCTATGTTTCTGCATTTTCCCTATTCTCCTGCATCATTCCCTGTTTGACTTTTCCCTATACTTATGCATCATTCCCTATGTTTCTGCGTTGTCCCGATTCTCCTGCATCATTCCTTTTGTTTCTGCATTTTCCCTATGCTCCTGCATCATTCCCTATGTTTCTGCATTTTCCCTATTCTCCAACATCATTCCCTGTTTGTGCATTTTCCCTATTCTCCTGCATTATTCCCTATGTTTCTGCATTTTCCCTATTCTCATGCATCATTCCCTATGTTCCTGCATTTTCCCTATTCTCCTGCATCATTCCCTATGTTTCTGCATTTTCCCTATTCTCATTCATGATTCCCTATGTTTCTGCATTTTCCCTATTCTCATTCATCATTCCCTATGTTTCTGCATTTTCCCTATCCTCCTGCATCATTCCCTATGTTTCTGCATTTTCCCTATTCTCCTGTATCATTCCCTATGTTTCTGCATTTTCCCCATTCTTGTACATCATTCCCTATGTTTCTGCATTTTCATTATTCTCATTCATCATTCCGTTTCTGCATTTTCCCTATTTTCATGCATCATTCCCTATGTTTCTGCATTTCCCTATTCTCATGCATTATTCCCTTTTTCTGCATTTTCCCTATTCTCATGCATCATTCCCTATGTTTCTGCCTTTTCCCTATTCTCCTGCATCATTCTGTTTCAGCATTTTTCCTATTCTCCTGCATCATTCCCTATGTTCCTGCATTTTCCCTATTCTCATTCATTATTCCCTATGTTTCTGCATTTTCCCTATTCTCCTGCAGCATTCCGTTTCTGCATTTTCCCTATTCTCATTCATCATTCCCTATGTTTCTGCATTTTCCCTATCCTCCTGCATCATTCCCTATGTTGCTGCATTTTCCCTATTCTCATGCATCATTCCCTATGTTTATGCATTTTCCCTATTCTCCTGCATCATTCCCTATGTTTCTGCATTTTCCCTATTCTCCTTTATCATTCCCTATGTTCCTGCATTTTCCCTATTCTCATTCATCATTCCATGTTTCTGCATTTTCCCTATTCTCCTGCATCATTCCCTGTTTCTGCATTTTCCCTATTCTTATGCATCATTCCCTGTTTCTGCATTTTCCCTATTCTCATTCATCATTCCCTATGTTTCTGCATTTTCCCTATTCTCCTGCAGCATTCCGTTTCTGCATTTTCCCTATTCTCATTCATCATTCCCTATGTTTCTGCATTTTCCCTATTCTCCTGCATCATTCCCTATGTTGCTGCATTTTCCCTATTCTCATTCATCATTCCCTATGTTTCTGCATTTTCCCTATTCTCCTGCATCATTCCGTTTCCGCATTTTCCCTATTCTCATGCATCATTCCCTATGTTTCTGCATTTTCCCTATTCTCATTCATCATTCCCTGTTTCTGCATTTTCCCTATTCTCATTCCTCATTCCCTATGTTTCTGCATTTTCCCTATTCTCAATCATTCCATATGTTTCTGCATTTTCCCTATTCTCGTGCATCATTCCCTATGTTTCTGCATTTTCATTATTCTCATTCATCATTCCCTATATTTCTGCATATTCCCAATTCTCATGCATCATTCCCTGTTTCTGCATTTTCCCTATTCTCATGCATCATTCCCTGTTTCTGCATTTTCCCTATTCTCCTGCATCATTCCCTGTTTCTGCATTTTCCCTATTCTTATGCATCATTCCCTGTTTCTGCATTTTCCCTATTCCCATGCATTATTCCCTATGTTTCTGCATTTTCCCAATGCTCATGCATCATTCCCTATGTTTCTGCATTTTCCCATTTTTCCTTTATCATTCCCGATGTTCCTGCATTTTCCCTATTCTCATTCATTATTCCCTATGTTTCTGCATTTTCCCTATTCTCCTGCATCATTCCCTATGTTTCTGCATTTTCCCTATTCTCCTGCATCATTCCCTATGTTTCAGCATTTTCCCTATTCTCCTGCCTCATTCCGTTTGCGCATTTTCCCTATGCTCCTGCATCATTCCCTATATTTCTGCATTTTCCCTATTCTCCAACGTCATTCCCTGTTTGTGCATTTTCCCTATTCTCCTGCATTATTCCCTATGTTTCTGCATTTCCCCTATTCTCATGCATCATTCCCTATGTTCCTGCATTTTCCCTATTCTCCTGCATCATTCCCTATGTTTCTGCATTTTCCCTATTCTCATTCATGATTCCCTATGTTTCTGCATTTTCCCTATTCTCATTCATCATTCCCTATGTTTCTGCATTTTCCCTATCCTCCTGCATCATTCCCTATGTTTCTGCATTTTCCCTATTCTCCTGTATCATTCCCTATGTTTCTGCATTTTCCCTATTCTTGTACATCATTCCCTATGTTTCTGCATTTTCATTATTCTCATTCATCATTCCGTTTCTGCATTTTCCCTATTCTCATGCATCATTCCGTTTCTGCATTTTCCCTATTCTCATGCATCATTCCCTATGTTTCTGCATTTCCCTATTCTCATGCATTATTCCCTTTTTCTGCATTTTCCCTATTCTCATGCATCATTCCCTATGTTTCTGCATCATTCTGTTTCAGCATTTTTCCTATTCTCCTGCATCATTCCCTATGTTCCTGCATTTTCCCTATTCTCATTCATTATTCCCTATGTTTCTGCATTTTCCCTATTCTCCTGCATCATTCCCTATGTTTCTGACTTTTCCCTATACTTATGCATCATTCCCTATGTTTCTGCGTTGTCCCGATTCTCCTGCATCATTCCTTTTGTTTCTGCATTTTCCCTATGCTCCTGCATCATTCCCTATGTTTCTGCATTTTCCCTATTCTCCAACATCATTCCCTGTTTGTGCATTTTCCCTATTCTCCTGCATTATTCCCTATGTTTCTGCATTTTCCCTATTCTCATGCATCATTCCCTATGTTCCTGCATTTTCCCTATTCTCCTGCATCATTCCCTATGTTTCTGCATTTTCCCTATTCTCATTCATGATTCCCTATGTTTCTGCATTTTCCCTATTCTCATTCATCATTCCCTATGTTTCTGCATTTTCCCTATCCTCCTGCATCATTCCCTATGTTTCTGCATTTTCCCTATTCTCCTGTATCATTCCCTATGTTTCTGCATTTTCCCTATTCTTGTACATCATTCCCTATGTTTCTGCATTTTCATTATTCTCATTCATCATTCCGTTTCTGCATTTTCCCTATTTTCATGCATCATTCCCTATGTTTCTGCATTTCCCTATTCTCATGCATTATTCCCTTTTTCTGCATTTTCCCTATTCTCATGCATCATTCCCTATGTTTCTGCCTTTTCCCTATTCTCCTGCATCATTCTGTTTCAGCATTTTTCCTATTCTCCTGCATCATTCCCTATGTTCCTGCATTTTCCCTATTCTCATTCATTATTCCCTATGTTTCTGCATTTTCCCTATTCTCCTGCATCATTCCCTATGTTCCTGCATTTTCCCTATTCTCATTCATTATTCCCTATGTTTCTGACTTTTCCCTATACTTATGCATCATTCCCTATGTTTCTGCGTTGTCCCGATTCTCCTGCATCATTCCTTTTGTTTCTGCATTTTCCCTATTCTCCTGCCTCATTCCCGGTTTGTGCATTTTCCCTATGCTCCTGCATCATTCCCTATGTTTCTGCATTTTCCCTATTCTCCTGCATCATTCCCTATGTTTCTGCATTTTCCTTTTCTCGTGCATCATCCCTATGTTTCTGCATTTCCCCTATTCTCATGCACCATTCCCTATGTTTCTGCATTTTCCCTATTCTCCTGCATCATTCCCTATGTTTCTGCATTTTCCCTATTCTCATGCATCATTCCCTGTTTCTGCATTTTCCCGATTCTCATGCATCATTCCCTATGTTTCTGCATTTTCCCTATTTTCATTCATCATTCCGTTTCTGCATTTTCCCTATTCTCATTCATCATTCCCTATGTTTCTGCATTTTCCCTAATCTCCTGCATCATTCCCTATGTTTCTGCATTTTCCCTTTTCTCATTCATCATTCCCTATGTTTCTGCATTTTCCCTATTCTCATTCATCATTCCGTTTGTGCAAATTCCTTATTCTCCTGTATCATTCCCTATGTTTCTGCATTTTCCCTATTCTCGTGCATCATTCCCTATGTTTCTGCATTTTCATTATTCTCATTCATCATTCCCTATATTTCTGCATTTTCCCCATTCTCATGCATCATTTCCTGTTTCTGCATTTTCCCTATTCTCATGCATCATTCCCTATGTTTATGCATTTTCCCTATTCTCCTGCATCATTCCCTATGTTCCTGCATTTTCCCTATTCTCCTTTATCATTCCCTGTGTTCCTGCATTTTCCCTATTCTCATTCATCATTCCATATGTTTCTGCATTTTCCCTATTCTCGTGCATCATTCCCTATGTTTCTGCATTTTCATTATTCTCATTCATCATTCCCTATATTTCTGCATATTCCCAATTCTCATGCATCATTCCGTTTCTGCATTTTCCCTATTCTCCTGCATCATTCCCTATGTTTCTGCATTTTCCCTATTCTCCTGCATCATTCCGTTTCTGCATTTTCCCTATTCTTATGCATCATTCCCTGTTTCTGCATTTTCCCTATTCTCATTCATCATTCCCTGTGTTTCTGCATTTTGCCTATTCTCCTGCATCATTCCGTTTCTGCATTTTCCCTAATCTCATTCATCATTCCCTATGTTTCTGCATTTTCCCTATTCTCCTGCAGCATTCCGTTTCTGCATTTTCCCTATTCTCATTCATAATTCCCTATGTTTCTGCATTTTCCCTATCCTCCTGCATCATTCCCTATGTTGCTGCATTTTCCCTCTTCTCATTCATCATTCCCTATGTTTCTGCATTTTCCCTATTCTCCTGCATCATTCCGTTTCCGCATTTTCCCTATTCTCATGCATCATTCCCTATGTTTCTGCATTTTCCCTATTCTCATTCATCATTCCCTGTTTCTGAATTTTCCCTATTCTCATTCCTCATTCCCTATGTTTCTGCATTTTCCCTATTCTCATTCATCATTCCATATGTTTCTGCATTTTCCCTATTCTCGTGCATCATTCCCTATGTTTCTGCATTTTCATTATTCTCATTCATCATTCCCTATATTTCTGCATATTCCCAATTCTCATGCATCATTCCCTGTTTCTGCATTTTCCCTATTCTCATGCATCATTCCCTATGTTTCTGCATTTTCCCTATTTTCATTCATCATTCCGTTTCTGCATTTTCCCTATTCTCATTCATCATTCCCTATGTTTCTGCATTTTCCCTAATCTCCTGCATCATTCCCTATGTTTCTGCATTTTCCCTTTTCTCATTCATCATTCCCTATGTTTCTGCATTTTCCCTATTCTCATTCATCATTCCCTGTTTGTGCAAATTCCTTATTCTCCTGTATCATTCCCTATGTTTCTGCATTTTCCCTATTCTCGTGCATCATTCCCTATGTTTCTGCATTTTCATTATTCTCATTCATCATTCCCTATATTTCTGCATTTTCCCCATTCTCATGCATCATTTCCTGTTTCTGCATTTTCCCTATTCCCATGCATCATTCCCTATGTTTATGCATTTTCCCTATTCTCCTGCATCATTCCCTATGTTTCTGCATTTTCCCTATTCTCCTTTATCATTCCCTATGTTCCTGCATTTTCCCTATTCTCATTCATCATTCCATATGTTTCTGCATTTTCCCTATTCTCCTGCATCATTCCGTTTCTGCATTTTGCCTATTCTCCTGCATCATTCCCTGTTTCTGCATTTTCCCTATTCTCATTCACCATTCCCTATGTTTCTGCATTTTCCCTATTCTCCTGCAGCATTCCGTTTCTGCATTTTCCCTATTCTTATTCATCATTCCCTATGTTTCTGCATTTTCCCTATTCTCCTGCATCATTCCCTATGTTGCTGCATTTTCCCTATTCTCATTCATCATTCCCTATGTTTCTGCATTTTCCCTATTCTCCTGCATCATTCCGTTTCCGCATTTTCCCTATTCTCATGCATCATTCCCTATGTTTCTGCATTTTCCCTATTCTCATTCATCATTCCCTGTTTCTGCATTTTCCCTATTCTCATTCCTCATTCCCTATGTTTCTGCATTTTCCCTATTCTCATTCATCATTCCATGTTTCTGCATTTTCCCTATTCTCGTGCATCATTCCCTATGTTTCTGCATTTTCATTATTCTCATTCATCATTCCCTATATTTCTGCATATTCCCAATTCTCATGCATCATTCCCTGTTTCTGCATTTTCCCTATTCTCATGCATCATTCCCTATGTTTCTGCATTTTCCCTATTCTCCTGCATCATTCCCTGTTTCTGCATTTTCCCTATTCTTATGCATCATTCCCTGTTTGTGCATTTTCCCAATGCTCATGCATCATTCCCTATGTTTCTGCATTTTCCCTATTCTCCTGCATCATTCCCTATGTTTCTGCATTTTCCCTATTCTCATTCATGATTCCCTATGTTTCTGCATTTTCCCTATTCTCATTCATCATTCCCTATGTTTCTGCATTTTCCCTATCCTCCTGCATCATTCCCTATGTTTCTGCATTTTCCCTATTCTCCTGTATCATTCCCTATGTTTCTGCATTTTCCCTATTCTTGTACATCATTCCCTATGTTTCTGCATTTTCATTATTCTCATTCATCATTCCGTTTCTGCATTTTCCCTATTTTCATGCATCATTCCCTATGTTTCTGCATTTCCCTATTCTCATGCATTATTCCCTTTTTCTGCATTTTCCCTATTCTCATGCATCATTCCCTATGTTTCTGCCTTTTCCCTATTCTCCTGCATCATTCTGTTTCAGCATTTTTCCTATTCTCCTGCATCATTCCCTATGTTCCTGCATTTTCCCTATTCTCATTCATTATTCCCTATGTTTCTGCATTTTCCCTATTCTCCTGCATCATTCCCTATGTTCCTGCATTTTCCCTATTCTCATTCATTATTCCCTATGTTTCTGACTTTTCCCTATACTTATGCATCATTCCCTATGTTTCTGCGTTGTCCCGATTCTCCTGCATCATTCCTTTTGTTTCTGCATTTTCCCTATTCTCCTGCCTCATTCCCGGTTTGTGCATTTTCCCTATGCTCCTGCATCATTCCCTATGTTTCTGCATTTTCCCTATTCTCCTGCATCATTCCCTATGTTTCTGCATTTTCCTTTTCTCGTGCATCATCCCTATGTTTCTGCATTTCCCCTATTCTCATGCACCATTCCCTATGTTTCTGCATTTTCCCTATTCTCCTGCATCATTCCCTATGTTTCTGCATTTTCCCTATTCTCATGCATCATTCCCTGTTTCTGCATTTTCCCGATTCTCATGCATCATTCCCTATGTTTCTGCATTTTCCCTATTTTCATTCATCATTCCGTTTCTGCATTTTCCCTATTCTCATTCATCATTCCCTATGTTTCTGCATTTTCCCTAATCTCCTGCATCATTCCCTATGTTTCTGCATTTTCCCTTTTCTCATTCATCATTCCCTATGTTTCTGCATTTTCCCTATTCTCATTCATCATTCCGTTTGTGCAAATTCCTTATTCTCCTGTATCATTCCCTATGTTTCTGCATTTTCCCTATTCTCGTGCATCATTCCCTATGTTTCTGCATTTTCATTATTCTCATTCATCATTCCCTATATTTCTGCATATTCCCAATTCTCATGCATCATTCCGTTTCTGCATTTTCCCTATTCTCATGCATCATTCCCTATGTTTCTGCATTTTCCCTATTCTCCTGCATCATTCCGTTTCTGCATTTTCCCTATTCTTATGCATCATTCCCTGTTTCTGCATTTTCCCTATTCTCATTCATCATTCCCTGTGTTTCTGCATTTTGCCTATTCTCCTGCATCATTCCGTTTCTGCATTTTCCCTAATCTCATTCATCATTCCCTATGTTTCTGCATTTTCCCTATTCTCCTGCAGCATTCCGTTTCTGCATTTTCCCTATTCTCATTCATAATTCCCTATGTTTCTGCATTTTCCCTATCCTCCTGCATCATTCCCTATGTTGCTGCATTTTCCCTCTTCTCATTCATCATTCCCTATGTTTCTGCATTTTCCCTATTCTCCTGCATCATTCCGTTTCCGCATTTTCCCTATTCTCATGCATCATTCCCTATGTTTCTGCATTTTCCCTATTCTCATTCATCATTCCCTGTTTCTGAATTTTCCCTATTCTCATTCCTCATTCCCTATGTTTCTGCATTTTCCCTATTCTCATTCATCATTCCATATGTTTCTGCATTTTCCCTATTCTCGTGCATCATTCCCTATGTTTCTGCATTTTCATTATTCTCATTCATCATTCCCTATATTTCTGCATATTCCCAATTCTCATGCATCATTCCCTGTTTCTGCATTTTCCCTATTCTCATGCATCATTCCCTATGTTTCTGCATTTTCCCTATTTTCATTCATCATTCCGTTTCTGCATTTTCCCTATTCTCATTCATCATTCCCTATGTTTCTGCATTTTCCCTAATCTCCTGCATCATTCCCTATGTTTCTGCATTTTCCCTTTTCTCATTCATCATTCCCTATGTTTCTGCATTTTCCCTATTCTCATTCATCATTCCCTGTTTGTGCAAATTCCTTATTCTCCTGTATCATTCCCTATGTTTCTGCATTTTCCCTATTCTCGTGCATCATTCCCTATGTTTCTGCATTTTCATTATTCTCATTCATCATTCCCTATATTTCTGCATTTTCCCCATTCTCATGCATCATTTCCTGTTTCTGCATTTTCCCTATTCCCATGCATCATTCCCTATGTTTATGCATTTTCCCTATTCTCCTGCATCATTCCCTATGTTTCTGCATTTTCCCTATTCTCCTTTATCATTCCCTATGTTCCTGCATTTTCCCTATTCTCATTCATCATTCCATATGTTTCTGCATTTTCCCTATTCTCCTGCATCATTCCGTTTCTGCATTTTGCCTATTCTCCTGCATCATTCCCTGTTTCTGCATTTTCCCTATTCTCATTCACCATTCCCTATGTTTCTGCATTTTCCCTATTCTCCTGCAGCATTCCGTTTCTGCATTTTCCCTATTCTCATTCATCATTCCCTATGTTTCTGCATTTTCCCTATTCTCCTGCATCATTCCCTATGTTGCTGCATTTTCCCTATTCTCATTCATCATTCCCTATGTTTCTGCATTTTCCCTATTCTCCTGCATCATTCCGTTTCCGCATTTTCCCTATTCTCATGCATCATTCCCTATGTTTCTGCATTTTCCCTATTCTCATTCATCATTCCCTGTTTCTGCATTTTCCCTATTCTCATTCCTCATTCCCTATGTTTCTGCATTTTCCCTATTCTCATTCATCATTCCATGTTTCTGCATTTTCCCTATTCTCGTGCATCATTCCCTATGTTTCTGCATTTTCATTATTCTCATTCATCATTCCCTATATTTCTGCATATTCCCAATTCTCATGCATCATTCCCTGTTTCTGCATTTTCCCTATTCTCATGCATCATTCCCTATGTTTCTGCATTTTCCCTATTCTCCTGCATCATTCCCTGTTTCTGCATTTTCCCTATTCTTATGCATCATTCCCTGTTTCTGCATTTTCCCTATTCTCATGCATTATTCCCTATGTTTCTGCATTTTCCCAATGCTCATGCATCATTCCCTATGTTTCTGCATTTTCCCTATTCTCATTCATCATTCCCTATGTTTCAGCATTTTCCCTATTCTCATGCATCATTCCCTAAGATTCTGCATTTTCCCTATTCTCCTGCATCATTCCCTATGTTTCTGCATTTTCCCATTTTTCCTTTATCATTCCCTATGTTCCTGCATTTTCCCTATTCTCATTCATTATTCCCTATGTTTCTGCATTTTCCCTATTCTCCTGCATCATTCCCTATGTTTCTGCATTTTCCCTATTCTCCTGCATCATTCCCTATGTTTCAGCATTTTCCCTATTCTCCTGCCTCATTCCGTTTGCGCATTTTCCCTATGCTCCTGCATCATTCCCTATGTTTCTGCATTTTCCCTATTCTCCTGTATCATTCCCTATGTTTCTGCATTTTCCCTATTCTCCTGTATCATTCCCTATGTTTCTGCATTTTCCCTATTCTTGTACATCATTCCCTATGTTTCTGCATTTTCATTATTCTCATTCATCATTCCGTTTCTGCATTTTCCCTATTCTCATGCATCATTCCCTGTTTCTGCATTTTCCCTATTCTCATGCATCATTCCCTATGTTTCTGCATTTCCCTATTCTCCTGCATTATTCCCTATGTTTCTGCATTTTCCCTATTCTCATGCATTATTCCCTTTTTCTGCATTTTCCCTATTCTCATGCATCATTCCCTATGTTTCTGCCTTTTCCCTATTCTCCTGCATCATTCTGTTTCAGCATTTTTCCTATTCTCCTGCATCATTCCCTATGTTCCTGCATTTTCCCTATTCTCATTCATTATTCCCTATGTTTCTGCATTTTCCCTATTCTCCTGCATCATTCCCTATGTTTCTGCATTTTCCCTATTCTCCTTTATCATTCCCTATGTTCCTGCATTTTCCCTATTCTCATTCATTATTCCCTATGTTTCTGACTTTTCCCTATACTTATGCATCATTCCCTATGTTTCTGCGTTGTCCCGATTCTCCTGCATCATTCCTTTTGTTTCTGCATTTTCCCTATTCTCCTGCCTCATTCCCTGTTTGTGCATTTTCCCTATGCTCCTGCATCATTCCCTATGTTTCTGCATTTTCCCTATTCTCATTCATCATTCCCTATGTTTCTGCATTTTCCCTATTCTTATGCATCATTCCGTTTCTGCATTTTCCCTATTCTCCTGCATCATTCCCTATGTTTCTGCATTTTCCCTATTCTCCTGCACCATTCCCTGGCCTAGAAATTCCCTTGGGTTTAGGGGCGCAAGAGTGGGTTGCGCCGGAAGTTGCGTCGCCGCTGAAATTAGGTGGGCCTTTAAATCGGCGTAAGCCGGTAGCGCTGCGCCGGCACCGATGACGTCATCGGTGTGCGCAGCGCCCCGGTACCGCCCGAAACCACGCCGATCCCCATCTTCAGTAGCGGCCGCCTCTTCCCTGGCGGTCGCTAACAACGTTTTGAAAACCTGGCCGTGCTGCAGCCTTAGAGGCGCTATTTAAAGCGGAGGTGCGGCCGGCCGCTTTTTCGGCGGCCGCCTGCCCGCACCTCCTTCCCCGGCCTCCTCCACATCCCCCCCCCCCCCTGCGGCATTGCCGGCTGGTTTCCGTGGAGCCCGGCACTTCGCCGTTGTGCCGGGCTCTTTTGCCGGCACTTTCAACGGGGCTCCGGCCGTTGCAGGCACCTCCCCCTTAAGAGAAGGGGGAGGCCTGCAGTACAGCAGCCTGCCGCTCCGCATCGGGTGGCGCAGCGGGACCGGCAGCGCTGAAATTCACTTTCAGCGGCCCAAGCGGGGCGGGCACACCCTGTACCAGCGCCCGCGTCCGCTTTGGGGCGCTGAAAGTGAATTTGGGGCGGGCACAACTGGCTCGGCGGCGGGCGCTAAATTTCCGGCGCAAACGTGCTGGCGGTGCGTCACCGAATTTATAGGCCCCTATGTTTCTGCATTTTCCCTATTCTCATTCATCATTCCCTATGTTTCTGCATTTTCCCCATTCTCATTCATCATTCCCTATGTTTCTGCATTTTCCCTATTCTCCTGCATCATTCCCTATGTTTCTACATTTTCCCTATTGTCATGCATCATTCCCTATGTTTCGCATTTTCCCTATTCTCATTCATCATTCCCTGTTTCTGCATTTTCCCTATTCTCATGCATCATTCCGTTTCTGCATTTTCCCTATTCTCATGCATCATTCCGTTTCTGCATTTTCCCTATTCTCATGCATCATTCCCTATGTTTCTGCATTTACCCTATTCTCATGCATCATTCCCTATGTTTCTGCATTTTCCCTATTCTCCTGTATCATTCCCTATGTTTCTGCATTTTCCCTAGTCTTATGCATCATTGACTGTTTCTGCATTTTCCCTATTCTCATGCATCATTCCGTTTCTGCATTTTCCCTATTCTCATGCATCATTCCCCATGTTTGTGCATTTTCCCAATGCTCCTGCATCATTCCCTATGTTTCTGCATTTTCCCTATTCACACAGAAACACAGAAATCACACAGAAATCACACAGTGCAGATAGAGGCCATTTCGGCCCATCGAGCCTGCACCGACACATATCCCACCCAATCCCCGTAACCCCTACACCAACACCAACATATATCCCACCCTATCCCCATAACCCCACGTATTAAATTCCCCTAACACTAAGGGTCAATTTATCATAGCCAATCAACCTAACCCGCACATCTTTGGACTGTGGGAGGAAACCGGAGCACCCGGAGAAAACCCACGCAAACACGGGGAGAATGTGCAAACTCCACACAGACAGTCACCCGAGGCCAGATTCGAACCCGGGCCCCTGGCGCTGTGAGGCAACAGTGCTAACCACTATGCATCATCTCCTGCATCATCATTCCGTATGTTTCTGCATTTTCCCTATTCTCCTGCATCATTCCCTATGTTTCTGCATTTTCCCAATGCTCCTGCATCATTCCCTATGCAAAGGCCAACATTAATATGCTCTTCAGTCAAGTGATTTTCTGAGGTCTCCTATGAACCCTTATACCTAATTCCACCGGGGAAATGTCCAATTATCACCCAGTGCTGCACACATCCTTTTGTGTCTTCGCACAGTAGTTTGATCGTGAGACCATGATTTCATGAACGTGGCTCAGTCATCACCTGTTTTAGTCATGCATTTCATAAGAATTGGGGCATAATCTGCAGGGGATTTCCAGACCTATGCTGCTGTAGGGTAACTCAACGTCACCGACAAAGCCCATCACAAGTGTAATTGGAAGGTTTAAGTGTCAGGCAGCCCTGGAACATGAATTCTTAGCCAAGGGCTATCTCACTGTTGGGATGGAAGCAAAATAATAAAATCCCAAAAACCCAAAGTACAAAAGAGGTAGAGGGCAAATCATCTTACAATCAGGCGATAAATCACAGTATTTTTCACCGTCCTGTCTTGTGGTTATGTTCGATGGTTGTCCTAGAAATCATTAAGGCATTAGAGATGATTACACGGGAAGAGAACAACTTGAAGTCTCTTTGTTTTCTATTTTCTTTGCTCATAGACCCCTATTCGGGCATGAATCCTGCACCACAATTGCACTAGACCCTGGCTTCACATCCCTTATTGTCACTGAAACAATTTTGCTGCACATCACACTTTCTGCAATAAAAACTGCTACTTAACGAACTGTTGTTTAATTGACCTATATAATCCCTAAATCTTTTTATGGGAGATATCTGTACACTTAGGCATCACAACTATATGAGACAGGCTGGATGGAGCAGCGGATCTTTTCCTGTCCATCATTTTTGTATGTTCATCTGCTGATTTGTTGTTTTTCGGTCCCTTATTGTTTTTTCATTTTTTGTTGATCAAAGCTTGCAGACTGAGTTGGTAGGTCCTGAAATAAACCTGTACTTACAGTAGAATTGCAAGCACAGTTCACTCTGTTGCCATCTTCCTCAGTATAGCATAGATCACCCGCAATGCAGCCTTTAGAGGTAGAGAGCTAAAAAAAAGGGGGAAAAACTAATTTTATGAAAGACTTGCATTTATACAGCACCTTTCATGACCTCAGAACATCCCAAAGCACTTTATAGTTAACAAAGTACTTTTGAAGTGCAGTCACTGTTGTAATATAAGAACCATGGCAGCCAATTTGCACATAGCAAGGTCCCACAAACAGCAATGCGATAATAACCAGATAATCTGTTTTTATCATAAAATGTCTTTCATGAGAGCATAATTCTCACTTCCACTTTTTAATAATTTGAGTCAAAAAGCCGTGGGTAACTAATACTGCTCTAGGGATATATCTGTGCATCAGTGTACCCCAATGCTTGAATATACACCTTGGAGCTCTGCTACATTATGCTTGCATACACAACTGCAATTGTGTTCAGATATCCATTCATCCAAACTACAAGTAAATTACTGTACTGTATTCTCAAACTCCCTACACATGTAGGGAAAGTCTGACGTAAGCCTGTTTCCACAAAATTTACCAAATAGAGTTAGAAGGGATATAAAAACAGAAAATGCTGGAACTACTCAGCAGGTCAGGCAGCATCTGTGGAGAGAGAAACAGAGTTAATGTTTCAGGTCGATGACCCTTTGTCAGAGTTAAAAGGGGACTGGCCAGCTTTATGTCAAGAAACATGAACACTCAAACAGAGAATCCCTGCTGTATTCAGAACTTTCGATTGTTAGCTGCAGCCACGAGTTAATTTATTTCACTGGTTGCAAAATTACAGTTAAATGTTTCAAGAAGAAATTATTCCATAACCTGGGAGCCATCTCTGATAACCATTAGGCAGTTACCGAAGTTCTATAACTGAATTACTGCTCTCTACAGATGCCTTGATTGTCCTGCCACAAGGGTTCATTTCGAGATATATCCAGGTTTTCCTTATTTGTTAAATGTATATCACTATGCTTTGCAGGAAAAGGAATATGTGTGCTGTGAGTACTTACTATGTGAAGACATCTGCGTGGGACTTTTAGCATACAGCATATATCATTGATAATACCATCGAGTATGATCTGTGAGCCGAACAACTGTGTGTCATTGTAGTACAAGTCTCTGAAATAAAAATGACCAGACTGCTAACACAGGCAAGCTATGCATTGGTGACATAGTACAGCTCTTTTACCTAAGAAATGCTCTCAGGTTTTTCCAAGGTGGACATGCCTTCCTGAAAATGAGCTTGTGAAACTCAATCAGGCGCATCTTATTAATGCTATGGGGATCTCCAATGTCCAGATGTTAAAACAAAGGTAGGTTTAGTGGGAGCACTTTCAATCTAAACTACTTCCTTAACTTCGGTAACACCAAGTTAACACATAGAATGATTCTTAGCTAAAGTGGTGCACTGGTGCAGTGCTTTACAGCCACACCACACTCTGCCATGTTGAGGTAGGCTATAGGTTTTATGCTCATTAGCTTACAGATGCTGATTTCCTGGTCTCAGCCATGCTATGGGTAGGGTTGCCAACTCTAGTTAGATGTATTCCAGGAGGTTTTGTCACATGACCTCTCACCCCCAACTGTCCTGCCCCACGATTGGTCACCCAACATGTCCATCCTCACGGCACACTGCCTTCCCACGCCAATTTGAAAGCGAATAGATTCTCCATTACCTAACTGAATGATTCTTGACTGCCAGTCAAACAGCCTTCTTTCCCCAATCCAATATTTTTATAACTAATACAGAAGTGTTCAAAGAAAATGCAAAAAAAAATTGCAGCACTATCCAGGAGATGAATCTTTAATTCCTGGAGACTCCAGCATAATCCTAGAGGGTTTGCAACCCTAGTTATGGGAAGATTTGTCACACAGAGCTGTTCAAGTAGGAACCATTTCCATCTAACTAGCTCTGATGCTTCCCAATCAGTATGCACGACTGGAAAGGATACCAAACTGCATTACTTCCCAGGTAGAGCTACTAATGTGGACCTAAAGCTGGCATCATCTTCGCATCTCTAGGTTGGGTCTGGGGAGGGAAAATAATTACATTGAAATAACTCCAAGAAGGCAGGACTGCTTTGTAAATAATTTCCCTATCTAACCGAGGACTGCTGCAGATAGCCACAGCACCTCGCTGCTGCCCCAACTGAGATCAGCTACCTTAGCAAACCAGAGGTGAAACCTGGACCTTCCTGGTCTATGTGGCTCCATGTTACATCAGCAGCATTGAGCCACTGGGGGAGTACTGCCCACATCACTCCTGACCCCTGCTCATTTTTCTTGTAAAAACATTACACTTTTGTGCACCACAATATGGCAGAGAAATTCTCTGAAAAATACAGTTCACTTTGAAGTACCGTCATCTTTGGTCCCAACTACCCATCAGCATTTACACAGATCACACCCTCAGATTCTGGTTAGAAATAGCAAAGGAAATCTTCCCGCTGTGCCACTGCTAACACACGACCAGAAGTTCGACACCATCCAGGACAAAGCAGTCCTCTTAATCAGCAGCCCATCCACATTAAACATCCACTCCCAACCCAACTGGCACCCACAGGATACACTGCAGCAACTTGCCAAGGCTTCTTCGACAGCACCTCCCAAACCTGTGGCCTCCACCACCTAGAGGACATGGGCAGCAGGTACACCAACATCTCCATGTTACACACCATCCTGACTTGAACTATATTGTCGTTCCTTCATTGTTGCTGGTTCCAAATCCTGAAATTCCCTACCTAGCAGCACTGTGGGAGTAGCTTCACCACATGGACTGCAACGGTTCAAGAAGAAGGCTCACCACCATCTTCTCAAGGACATCTAGGAATGGGCAATACATGGTGGCCTTGCTAGTGACACCCATATGAATAAAACAAAAACATAGAGCAAATTTGTGCAGAGTCAAAGTGGATGAATCCATCAATCAATTTCCTGTGTGGGTTATAGTCTCGGGGGGAAAAATTCTGTTGCTTTGCACCACCCCTTAGTGCCCCAAGGGGGCGCAAAGCACCTAGCACCCGGGTGCGGCACCACTAACGTCTCCCGTGAAATTCAGCGGAAGGTTAGCGGCGGCGGTAGTGCCCTCGGCTCTGCGCCTCCGCCGATGATGTCATTGGCGTGCGCAGCACCCCGCTCGTGCCCCCGACCTACTGCCGGACGCTATGTCCGACAAGGTCAGTGTTAGATCCGTGTGTTAATGGAGACATGGAATGCAGGAGTTGATTTAACAAGTGTTTACTGAACAAAGTCTGGAGGTGAACTACCAACACAAGACGCTACACAGGCTTATATACCCGAGTGGTCACTACTGGTACTACAGTATACAGGGGCTTCAAAAACATAGTTCCTCGTAAAGGTACATACACTACAATTCCTCCCCTTTTAGATAAATAGTACATAACATTTTAAGTAATCATTAAATAACATTTTTAAAAGAACAATAATACACACATTTGCTGTAGTTAATCAATTACAAATTCAGTCTCTCTGCAGGCTTCCTGACTCGGTCCGGATAACGCCTCGGTGGTGCAGTAGGTTCTTTTGGCAAGGTCGATTCGGCTTCAATGCTAGTGTCGGGTTCATCTGGTTCCAGTATCACAGGATCGGAGGTAGATACTATGGGTATCTCTGCTTCATCACTAGGCGTATAGAGTTGTGGTGTAGGTTGTCCTTATTCGGATGACTCTATGATCTGGTCAGCATGGCGCCTTATTATGCTTTCTCCAATGTCCACGGTATACATCAGCGGTCCTAGTCGTGTGCAAATAGTTCCAGGCTGCCATTTCTCAGTATGGTAGTCCCGGGCCAAAACTGGTTGACCTATCTGGAAGGTTCTAGTTGGCCTTTCATTCATGCTTTGAAATTGCCGGTTCTCTACGTCCCTTCTGACGTTTGGCTTGACCAAATCCAGCCGGCATCTTAGTCTTCTATTGAAAAACATCATGGCGGGGGTTTGGTTTGTAACCACGTGTTGCATTCCTGTACGCAAACAAGAAGTTATCTACCTTATGTTGTAGATTTATGCCTTCATTGCCCATGGCCTTTATGAAGGTCTGGACAAACCTTTCAGCCAATCCATTGGTGGCGGGATGGTATGGGGCGGACATGTAGTGCTTAACCCCATTGTTTTTTAAGAACTTCCTGAATTCTTCGGATACAAATTGCGGTCCATTATCAGAACAGATCTGTTCAGGCAGCCCATTCCTGGCGAATATGGTCCTTAATACTGTGATGGTTTTTTCCGTGGTGGTGGAGGACATCTTTATTACCTCCGGCCACTTGGAGTGTGCGTCCACCGCGATTAAGAACATTTGAGTCCATAAATGGACCAGCAAAGTCGATATGTACCCTTTGCCATGGAGATGAGGGCCACTCCCATGGATGTAGAGGGGCTTGTGGTGGGGCGTTTTGGACCTTCTGGCATCCGAGACAGCTCTTGGTCATTTCTTCGATGTCTCCATCGATACCTGGCCACCACACAAACGCTCTGGCTAAGTTCTTCATTTTCACTCCACCCAGATGCCCCTCGTGAAGCTCCTTTAGCACTCTATCCTTGAGTTTGGGTGGAATCACCACTCTGGATCCACACATCAAGGTTCCTCGGCACACTGACAGCTGTTCTCTTCTTTGCGAGAAGGCTGGCAACAGTGGTTCGCCATGTGCTGGCCATCCCTTCACCGTTAAATCGTAGACTCGTGAGAGAGTCGGGTCACTTCGCGTTTCCTTTTCAATGGTAGAATTTGTCACCGGTAGACATTCCACGATGATCGAGTGGAATATCTCCACTGGGTCCACTGTAGGCGCCTCTTCCACCATTGGCAACGGTAGGCGCGATAACCCGTCAGCATTCCCATGCTGTTTTGTTCCTTTGTACTCTATGTCATATTGGTGTGCCCCTAGGAAAAGGGACCACATCTGTAGCCTTTGCGCTGTCATAATGGGAACGCCCTTTTTAGGGTTGAATATGGAGACGAGGGGTTGACGGTCAGTCAACAAGGTAAACTTTTGTCCGTGTAGGTAATGGTTGAATTTCTTCACCCCCACACCAGGCCGAGTGCCTCCCTGTCGATCTGGGCATAGTTACGCTCAGCTGAGTTCAATGAGCGTGACGCAAAAGCTATCGGCCGCTCCGAGCCATCAGGGAATCTATGCGATAATACCGCTCCCACGCCGTAAGGGGATGCATCGCACGCCAGTCTGATTGGCAGTGATGGGTTGTAATGAGCCAACACTTCCCTGGACGTGATCAAGCCTTTGCATTTATGGAAGGCACGTTTACAGTCTTCGCTCCATTTCCAAACTACTCCCGTTTGTAGCAGTGCGTTAAGCGGGTGCAGAACCGTCGACAAGTTTGGTAAAAATTTATGATAGTAATTTATTAATCCCAGGAACGACCTTAATTGTGAGACATTTTCAGGCGCTGGGGCCTTTACGACCGCTTCAATTTTTTCAGGTGACTTATGCAACCCTTCTTCGTTAATGACATGGCCACAATATGATATTTGTTTCTGGAAAAATTCGCATTTGGGGCGATTTGCTCGTAGGCCCCGTTCTCTCAGCCTCGTGAGCACCTGCTCCAAGTTGGCAAGGTGCTCGTTGTCGTTTTTTCCTGTTACAAGGATGTCGTCTAGGTAGCATTGAGTCCCCGGAATCCCTTCCAGGACTTGCTCCATAGCTCTTTGCCAGATAGCCGGAGCTGATGCCACTCCGAAAACCAGTCGATTGTACTGGTACAGGCCTTTGTGTGTGTTTATCGTGAGATACTTTTTAGAGGCCTCCTCAACCTCCATCTGTAGATATGCCTGTGCTAAGTCAATTTTGGTGAAACGTTTCCCTCCGGATAGTGAGGCGAAAATATCTTCTATCCTCGGAAGAGGATACTGTACCGTGTGAAGAACCGGGTTTACAGTCACCTTGAAGTCCCCACAGATGCGAACTTTTCTCTGTTCTTCAGATTTATCATTATTCAACGTTTTCTTCATGACCGGGACGATGGGTGTTGCCCACTCGCTCCAATCTACCTTGGATAACACGCCTGCTTTTTCCAAATTCTCCAGCTCTGCCTCGACGGCTGGACGAATTCTGTATGGCACCGGCCTTGCCTTAAAAAACTTGGGAATTGCCGCATCTTCCACTTTTATTGAGGCGGTGGCGCCTTTCAGGGTTCCTAGTTCCTGTTGAAACACTTCTTTGGCGTTAGCCAAGATGTCTTTTAATCGTCCAGGTATGACGTCATCATCGTTTTTTTTCTTACTGGTCACCGTCAGTGCCTGAATGGAGTGCCAGTCTAAACGTATCTTTCTGATCCATTCACGTCCCAACAACAGCGGACCACCATCTTGCAGAACGTATAAATACAACTTCTGTATTTCCTTGCCGTTGTATACAACAGGCACCCTTATTTTCCCTCTGGGGTATACTTTCTGCCCCATATATGTCTTCAAGACAATGGATGTGTCTTTCAAAGGTATATGCGGAAATAGCCGCTCGTAATCCCGTCGACTCATGACGGTCAGAGCTGATCCTGTATCTAGCTCCATTTTGAGTGGGGACCCCGCTATCGTGAGGGTAACCCAAATGGTCTGGTAATCTTCTTTGGCAATTACATTATGTAATTTGAGACAGCTTAGTCTCTTGTTTCCGGAGTCGCTATCGCTCTTCTGGTCTTCGGAGCTACTGTCCGTCATCATTTGTACCTTTCTGTACTTTTCCTTATTGACCTTTTTACTGTCAGCGGATTTCTTTCCAGATCTGCATACACGTGCAATGTGTCCCATCTTTCCGCATTGCCTGCATGCTTTGTCCTTGAACCAGCAGTCCTTCTGGTCATGGGTGGATCTGCCGCAGCGATAACATCTCTCGAAACCCCGTGTCATTTCATGGGTGCCGAAGTCCTGTGGCTTTTGCTGTATCTCTGCAGCTCCTCTTGCTGCTGCTTCGTATGATACAGCCACACTGAAAGCCTTGTCCAGTGTCAAATCTTTCTCAGAAAGTAGCCTTTTCTGTGTTCCTTCACTTAGGAGACCGCAGACGAATTTGTCTCGTAGAGAATCTGCCAGTCCTGCCCCGAATTGGCAGTGCTTTGACAGCTTTCGTAATTCGGTGAGGTAATCAGCGTTACTTTCATTCTTGTGCTGATACCTCCTGAAGAATTTGAATCGTTCCGCTATCAGCAGCGGTGTTGGGTTTAAGTCCTCCTGTAAGGTATCAACAATCTCCTTAAAATTGTTGTCCATCGGTTTGGCTGGAGTGATCAAGTTTTGTAACAGCCCGTATGTCCTTGCGCCCATCAGATTTAGAAGTACCGATGCCTTTTTATCATCCGCTACTTCATTCGCCTTGCAATATACCTCCACTCTTTCCACAAATGTGGTCCAATCTTCTATATCACTATCGAAAGCAGTAATATTGCCAGTCTTCGGCATCTTGAAAATCTAAAATGGCGCTTCCCGCGCTTTTCTTTCTTCCCCGCCGAGTTAAGATGGCGCCTCCCGCGCTTTCCCGCCGCTGCCGCTGCTGCCAACGCTGTTCTCCGTGGTTCCCGTTGCGACCTGCAGCTTTTCGCGGTATTTCTATTTTTTTTTATATATCGCTTCAATCGTTTCTCCGTTACTTGGAGAACCGTTCCCGTCGTGGAGCGGACCCTCTGGGACTTTTCCCTCCCTCTGCTCGGTCCGAACGCCGACCTGCTTTGCAGCACTGGCCGCGCCCTGAGTGCTCCACCCTCTCTCTCTCTTTGCTTCTGCTTCCCGACTCGCTGCCCGGCCCTGTTGCAGAGCCACCCGATTGAGCTCTAGCCCGCCGCAGCCCAGGAAGGATCAGTGCACTACCTGCCACCAGCCCGTTTAGCTGGGGAAACCACAGACTGGAGACCAAGCCTGGCCCTCGTTTTCGAGTTTCTTCGAGTCATTATTATTATTATTTTTTTGCTTTTGGCTTCGACCTTCGTCTGAGGAATCGATCCCCTTGAGGTGCTGCCGAATTGCAGGTAGGTTCGTTTCTAACTCGTCGCCACTGTTAGATCCGTGTGTTAATGGAGTCACGGAATGCAGGAGTTGATTTAACAAGTGTTTACTGAACAAAGTCTGGAGGTGAACTAACAACACGACGCTACACAGGCTTATATACCCGAGTGGTCACTACTGGTACTACAGTATACAGGGGCTTCAAAAACAGAGTTCCTCTTAAAGGTACATACACTACAGTCAGGGTGCTGTGTTTGCGGCTGGGGCGGCGCAAATGAAAGGGCAGGTACCGGGCGGCCATTTTGTTTGGGGCCGCCTGTCAGCACCTGCCCTCTCTTGCCTCCTCCTGCCGGGTGCCGGCCGCAATCAGTCAGCCCAGCACTCTTGTTGAGTGCCGGGCTCTTTTGCCGGCACCCTGCTCCCCAGTGGTCCAGCAGGGCCCCAGTGTGCGCTGCGTTAGGCCCCTCCCCTTTAATGAGGGGAAGGAGGCCTATAGTACCGCGACGCTACGTGCCGACGCACATGGCGCTGCTGCACGTTGTGCTGCAAATGGGAGCGCTCCTAGAGGGAGGGGGAGTGCTTCCAGTAGCACCCTGCCTCCTGCTTGGGGTGCTACCATTCAATTTCGGGCGCGGGGGTGCTAACTTTTTCGGGGTGCTAAAAGGAGCGCCCCAGCGAACTTAACCGCGACCCAATTTTCCCCCCTTGAAGTCATTAGCCCGTTTATTCTAATAGCACACGGAGGAATTTCAATTCCACAGATTGGGCTTATCGAGTAAAGTTGATATTGGTGCCCAACTTTTGTTTATATTGCCATGCCAATTTACAACAAATCATGGAGAGTAATATATATTGTGCAGTGAAAATTCCAGTATGGACATATATTTACTACCTCCTACGTCACACCTATATATTTATATATATCGTCTTAACATTCTGTCACCTTTTAGTTGCATAAGTATTGCTCTGTACCAACTTGTAGATCATCGACAGGGTCTTAAGTATTAGAGCTGCAAGGGAAAAAGCTATTAGTACCAGAGACTTTTGCCTTCAGAAACCTAGTGGTTCTGCCTGTGTCTTGCAGTGGTAAAAAACAGGCCAATGCCCACCGTTCCCCACACAATCACCTCCCAATCTCAGCTGTTATCAAGGGAAGGCACTCCAGACCATTCTTTCACACATTCTATTAGCTGGATAGAGAGCACTGACCTGGGAGCAGGATGCCTGGCAGCCTTATAATAATATTGTTTACACTTTTTTGCAGTTATTTCATATCAAAATATCTCAGTGCTTCGTGCATAAACAACAACATATTATATATACTATCTGAAGTGCCCGGCGGTGCCGAGGGTTTTTTGAGGGCATGTTGTTGTTGGAAGAGAGAGCGAGCGACTGGGGGGGAAGAGAGAGAGCGACGGGGAGAGAAAAGAGAGATGGGGGGGAAGAGAGAGAGAGGGAAGGAGAGAGAGAGGGAAGGAGAGAGAGACAGAGAGCGAAGGAGAGAGAGAGAGAGACAGAGGGAAGGAGAGAGAGAGGGAAGGAGAGAAAGGGGAAAGGGGTGGGGGAAGGGGGGGAGGGGGAGAGGGGGGAGGGAAGGGGGTGTGTGGGAGGGGGGTAAAGGGGGGGTGTGGGGGGGGAAGGAAGGGGGAAGGGGGGGAGAAAGGGGGGGGAGAAAGGGAGGGGGGGAGCCAGCAGACTCTCTCCCCTCTGCCAGTGTTGAGAGTTGCGCTGCCGGCGGCGGTTGGAGAAGGCTAGGCCCCGGGGCCTCGGGCACCCGCACTGACATGGCCCAGCCAAGCGCAGCGCCCCGGTCAGCCCGAGCTCCGCAGCCGCCGTTCGGCCGCAGGCCACAAAGCACCCGAGCCCAGCGCTGGCGATGGCTCCGCGGAGCTCCGTGCTGCCCCACCAGCCTTTAGAAAGATGGCGGTGGTGGCTACGCTCGGCTCAGACCCGCCCGGCCAGCCTTTAGAAAGATGGCAGCGATCGCGGGCCGCTTGTTGAGTGGGACGTGAGGTGCCTAGCTCGGGCGTGGCTGGGGAACAGAGGCCGAGGCTTCGAGGCCTGCAAAAACGGTGAAAGGTGGGAAAATTAATGAGGTTAGAGAAAATATTTACAAATTAATTAACTTTTTTTAAAAACAATTTAATTGTGTTTTAAAAGCAACTTTTTTTTTTGTTGGAAATGTAGATTTGAAAATAAACGCAGAAAGTGGGAAAAAGAAATGAAGAGTTAGGAATCAAGATGGCGGCCACTCACCTCAGCTCATAAGGATTAGGCCCGCCCACACATGCACCGATTGGTCAACCATCAGGTCACTGAACTGTAGGATTGGTCAATCATCATGTCACTCAACTCTAGGATGGCCCGCCCGCACACGCAATGAACCCGCCCCCATGACGCAGCGATTGGTCAACCGTCAGGTCGCTCGACTGTACGATTGGTCAACCTTCACGTCACTCAATGCTAATGAGCGGATAATGAGCGGAATTTTGAACTTTTTTGGATACCGTCTGAACAATTTTTGTCTGACCAAAAAGTAAATACGCTTATGACCATTCCGGAATCATAAGCTTTCTTTTGATATAACACATGTGTAGGTACGCTCTAAAACTTTTGAGTGTATAGAGGACATACAGACAGATGGAAGGACAGACACAGACAGACAGAAGAGCTCTTCTTTATATATATATAAGAAAGAAGTGTATATATATATAATAGCACCTGCAGAAAAATATTCCTAAGCATTTCCCAGAGATGTAATAAAAGAAATGGACACTGAGCCAAAGAAGGACAGATTAGGAGAAGTGACCAAAAGCTTAGCCAATGAGGGAGATAGGTTTAAATGATGGTGCTGAAGAAGGAAATGGAGAGGTGGAGATGGCTGAAACCAAGGCTGCCATTGGTGGGGCAAAGTGAGGAGATATGCACAAGAGGCCAGAATCAGAAGACTGGTGAGTTTGGGAGGGTGGGGTGAGGTTGTAGGGCTAGAAATTATAGAGCTAGGGTGGGGCAATTAAGGACAGCGTTTTGGGAGTACAAACAAGGCAAGGGAATACACAATGAATGGTAGGATCCTAGGAAGGCCAGAGGATCAGAGGGACCTTGGTGTGCATGTACATAGATCCCTGAAGGCAGCAGGACAGGTAGATAAGGTGGTTAAAAAGGCATATGGGATACTTGCCTTCATTAGCCGAGGCATAGAATATAAGAGCAGGGAGGTTATGATGAAGCTGTACAAAACGCTAGTTAGGCCACTGCTGGCATACTGTGTGCAGTTCTGGTCGCCACACTATATGAGGGATGTGATTGCATTGGAGAGGGTGCAGAGGAGATTCACCAGGATGTTACCTGGGCTGAAGCGCTTTAGCTATGAAGAGAGACTGGACAGGCTGGGGTTGTTTTCCTTCGAGCTGAGAAGGCTGAGGGGGGACCTGACTGAGGTGTACAAAATTATGAGGGGCATAGATAGGGTAGATAGAAAGGAACTTTTCCCCTTAATAGAGGGGTCAATAACCAGAGGGCATAGTTTCAAGGTAAGGGGCAGGAGGTTTAGAGGGGATTTGAGGAAAAACGTTTTCACCCAGAGGGTGATTGGAATCTGGAACTCACTGCCTGAAAGGGGGGTAGAGGCAGGAACCCTCACAACATTCAAGAAGCATTTAGCTGAGCACTTGAAATGCCATAGCATACAAAGCTACAGACCAAGTGCTGGAAAATGGGATTGGAATAGATAGGGCTTGATGGCCTGCGTGGACACGATGCTGTATAACTCTATGGGGGAGAAATTGGGTATAGCCCCGCTCGGGGCGCTAGAATTGGCGATGCGCAAATTTTATCGCCAGGCGCAACTTATCGCCACCTCCAGCGATATTGGGTTGCTGTGCCCCTGAGGGTGATTGCGGCGTTAAATCAGGCGCTGCACGGGACTCCTAAGGCGCTAACCTGCCGGCGGTACTCAATATCTGGGCGGACGGGCGCAGCGCAGGTGCTGTCAATAATCGATGACCACGAGACATGCAGGCACCGGCCAGCTCTTAAAGGGGCGGGTCATTTAGGTTCAGCAGCCAGACTCATCGCCCTGTAGGCCTCAATTTCGGCGCTGTGCAAACTGAGGCACTGCAAACTTTGACAAGATGGCGAGGGTGAGGCAGAGAGCGGAGCGCTTTTCCCAAAGGGCATTGGATGCTTTGGTTGATGCAGTGGAGCGCCGGCGAGCAGTGCTGTACCCTGACAATGGCAAGAGGCCTCCTCAGAACGAGTACCGCAGAGCTTGGAGGGACGTTTGTCAAAGAGTCAACTCCAGCAGCATCGCGCCCAGGACTCCTGTGCAATGCAGGAAGAAGTTCAACAATCTCACTCAGGTCGTTAGGGTGAGTGGCTTGTTGGCAATCTTCTTCATACCTCCCTCTGCACCTGACTTTATGGCCAGAGGGTGCGCGATGCCCCAATGGCCATCTGTCAGCCAGGACCCATGGCCCTTTCTGGGAACGCACACGCACATTCAATTCAGGGCATACTGTAAGGGCTGATCCACCATGGGGGGGGCATGAGATGACAACTCAGGGCATACTGTAAGGGCTGATCAACCATGGGGGGCATGAGATGACAACTCAGGGCATACTGTAAGGGCTGATCCACCATGGGGGGGCCGGAGATGACAGCTCAGGGCATACTGTAAGGGCTGATCCACCATGGCGGGGGATGAGATGACAACTCAGGGCAGCATGTTTCAGAACTTCCCATCCTTTCTCCTGCAGGGCAAGCTGGCCAGGAACCGGAGGGAACAGAATCGTACTGGCGGGGGCCCTCCTCAGCTGCAGGAACTGACGGACCTGGAGGAAAGAGTCCACCAGATTGCTGGTGGCCGGATGATAGGTCCTGTCACCACTGGAGCTGCCGATCCCATTGTGCACAGCGATGGTAAGGTCATCACTTTTTTGAACTCTCTCCTTCCACTTGTTCCTCCCACCAGCATGCTTTTTCAGCCTGGACCCATGTCAGAGCATCGCAGCACTCTTGCATCCCTTGCTACCACCCTGGCCTTTCGCTAAATCCACTCTTCAACCTCCCTGCTTTCAGATGCTGCATCACCAGCTCGGGAGCCGGGCCCTCAAGCTGCCACTGCCACTGACTCCGGAGGCGACGATCACGAGGAAGCCGGACCATCCGTCCCACCCTCAGGTGAGCCAGCCCATCTGCAGACTGGGGATAGTGCTTCCCTGGAAGGGAGCGGGGGGGATGGATCTGAGTAGGAACCAGTTGCAGGAACCAGTGGCCTCCAACAGCGCAAGTGGGGGAGGGAAGTTCGGGAGCCATCTCCCCGGAGGGCGCGTCAGGCCACGATGACTGCTGCACAGAGCGCAGAAGAGGTGCATTCCCTCACCGAAATGAGTGCCCAGGCTCGACTCAGGCACACTGAGCTGATGGCTGCAGTTGGAAGGATGCCTGAAGCCGTCGAGACACTGGCAAGGAGTGTGCAAGAGTTTGGGGCAGCACAGGAAAGGATTGTGCAGGACTTCGGGGCAGCCCTGGAAAGGAGTGCCCAGGGCTTCGGGGCAGCCCTGGAAAAGACTGCCCAGGGCGTCGCAACATCATTGGAAAGGACTGTCCAGGGCGTCGCGACATCACTGGAAAGGACTGTCCAGGGCGTCGCGACATCATTGGAAAGGACTGTCCAGGGCGTCGCGACATCACTGGAAAGGACTGTCCAGGGCTTCACTGCACTGGCACCTGCCACGCAGTCCCTCGCTGGCCTCATGCAGAGGCAGACTGAGGCCACACAAGCACTGACTGCTGCCACCCTCCATGGTTCAGGCAGGATTACCCGGGGCTCTTGCAGCACCACATCAGGCCAGCAATCTGTGGACCAGCCGATGGGTCCGCATGCTGCAGTGCTGCCCCGTCAGAGTGCCAGTATGTCGGCCGACCACGGAGCTGGTGTCCGCTCTCAGGATGTCAGCATTCCTGATGCCAACGCTGGCACGTCTCCACTGCAGCTGCCATCACCTGCAGGACAGACTGCTTCCACCCATGCCCAATTGGAGCAGTCAGCATCCGGCCCCTCCAAGCCCAGAGTGCGTCCAGGCCGTCCCTCAGGGGCATCAGCGCGTTCGGACAGTCAGCAGGCATCCCCCAGCCTTCATGCAGCCACTGGGGTCCCATTACAGAGGAGCTGCAGGGAGGGAAGGGGCCGTTCTCACAAGAGAAGTAGATCTCCATCAAAGGGGAAAGAGTAGAAGGAGCTGCAGAAACGTCCTATTTCTAGAAATCAAGGCCGTGGATGGTGGTCTGAATGTTAGTCATGTTTTGGATAGTCTCCCGGGTGTGCGAGGCACGTGTTCTGAATGTTACTCATGTTTTGGATAGTCTCCCAGGTGTGCGAGTCACTTATGTGTTAGTTTGTTAGTTAAGCTTTCAGTTGCCATTGCTTTGTCATGTTGGAAGGAAGCACAGTTTTCAAAATAAACAAAGAATTTTAATGTCATTGGCCATGTCTGCTATTTACAATCATTGTGGCCTTCATAGGCTTTGGGTTATCCGAATGGTTCCATTCGTGGTCTCCCAATGGCACCAAGCAGTCCGTGAGAGGGGCCTAGAACCGACTCCTTATCAGCCTCAGACAACCCTTCCACTTTCTCGGACCCTCCCGTCTTGGTCCTCCTCCTCCTCCTCCTCCTGCTCCTCCTACTCCTCTGCTGGTCCTTCAATGTCTGCTGGCATTGGCTGGGTGCGCAGGGTGGTGAGGTTATGGAGCATGCAGCAGACAACGACGAAGTGGGAGACTCTCTCTGGTGAGTACTGCAAGGCTCCTCCCGAATGGTCCAAACAGCGGAACCGCTGCTTGAGCACGCAGATTGTGTGCTCCACAATGTTCCTCGTCGCCTGATGGCTGACATTGTAGTGCTCTTCTGCAGGGGTGCTGGGCGTACGGAGCGGGGTCATCAGCCATGGGCACAGTGGATAGCCCTTGTCGCCGAGAAGCCAGCTTTCTGGGTGAGCCGGGGCCTCAAAGGTCAGCGACTGAAGTCTGACGCAGGGTGAAAGCGTCGTGGCTGCTGCCTGGGAACTGTGCATTGACCGCCAGGATCAGCTGTTGGTGGTCACAGACCAGCTGCACATTCAAGGAGTGGAACCCCTTGCGGTTGTGGAACTCCTCAGGATTCTGTACAGGCGCCCGCAAAGCCACGTGCGTGCAGTCAATGGCGCCCTGCACCATGGGGAAGTCCGCTATTGCCGCGAAGCCCTCTGCGCGCTCCCGCTGCTTCTCCGGTGTCATATTGAAGGAGATGTACTGATGCCGCCTTTTAAGTAGGGCATCTGTAACCTGCTGGATGCAGCTATGCACCGCAAACTAGGATATGTTGGCAATGTCCCCAGTTGCTGACTGGAAGGAGCCGGTCGCATAGAAATTCAATGCCACTGTTATCTTCACAGCCACCGACAGAGAGGTCCTGCACCTTATCTGCGGCTGCAGATCTTCCTGAAGCAGGTGGCACAGCTCAGTCACCACCTCCTTTCGGAATCGCAGCCTCCTAACACACTGCTCCTCCGACATGTTGAGGTAAGAGAACTGCTGCCTGAATACCCTGGCAGCGTAAGGTCTGGTGTGGTGATGTCTGTTGGCCCTCCTCCGTCTGGCCATTCCTGGCCCTCTCTCCCTCTGTCCCTGTGCCCTTTCAAGATGGTCGAGCAGCAGGACGTTCCCCTCCAAAGCAGCCCCCATAATAGGTCAGCAGAAATTAAAAAGGGTGTAAGCGCTCACCAGCAGCAGGGTGATGGTATGAAGGCTGAAGGTCCTCTGGCAGCGCTGGGTCAGTAGTGAAATGGCTCAGAGTTCAACTGTTCCAATCTGTGCAAATCACAAATAAGTTGTGCTCCCAAAATGGCTGCTGCTTTTATACCAGTGCAGTGCCCTTTAAATAGCGCCCCCCTAAGCCCGAGAGCCACTGGGGAACATTCCTGGAAGCTATCCTTATTAGCGCCGGGCGGAACAGAGGGGGGCGCCACTGAATTTCCAGTCCGGGGCGCCAAGAAGGCGTTGCACACTGAAATGACGTCATGATCTGCCTGCGCCCGGGCGCTAAGACTTAGCGCCGGCGCTAAAATACCACTCAATATGGCGAGAGGCGCTGGGTTCATTGCGCCCGCCCGAAATTTGGGTAACGCCCCAATTCTCGGCCTCTTTAGGCGCTAATCGCTGGCGCTAGCAACCGAATTTCTCCCCCTATGACTCTATGTTAATGCTTTAGTGTTAAGCACTAAAGAAGCGATTTAAACTCGAGGATGAGAATGTTAAATTTGAGGTGGCGAGGACAGGGACGATGGGTGAGCGGAACTTGGTGCAGGATGGGATATGGGCAGCAGAATTTTGGATGAGTTGAAATTGATGAAGCATGGAAGGCTGGACAGTAGACCAGGAATAGTTATGTCTGGAGGTGACAAAGGCAGGGATGAAGGATTCAGAGGCAGATGGGCTGAGGTAGGGATGGAGGTGGGTGATGTTACAGTGGTGGAAGCAGGTCTTTGTGATGGAGAGAATATAGTTTCAGAAGTTCAACATGGAGCCAAATAGGAGGCTGAGTTTGTAAACAGTCTGGTTCAGCCTGAGACAGTGGCCGGGGGGGGGGGGGGGTGGGTGGGGGGCGCTGAATCAGTGGTAAGGATAGTTTATTGAAGGGGCTGAAGACAATGGCTTTGCTCTTCGTAATGTTTAGCTGGAGGAAATTGTCGGACAAACAATCTCACAGCACAAAGGGAGTAGAAGAGTGGAGAGGTAAAGCTGGGGAGTCATATATATGGAAGTTGACTTCATGCCTGTGGATGACATTGATAAGGAGCAACATGTAGATGAGGGGGATTTTGGGGACAAGGATAAAGAATCTGTTTTTAATGTGCATTGATGATTATGTAGGCAAACTGGCAGCTATTATGTGCATAGCAAGATCCCACAAGATGAATGACCTGTTCATCTGTTTTTTGGTAGTATTTGTTGAGGTGCCTCAGGATGTTTTCCATGTCAAAGGTGCTGTACAAATACAAGTTGTTGTAGCTATGCCATATGGACCAGGAAGGCCAAAGGTTTGATCCCCATTCTGTGTTGAGTTAGCTGTTCTCATCTAAGGCAGTGGTAGGGTCACTGCAATTATAATCAGGGTCCCTGGAGAAATTCGGCAGATTCCCACTCCTGATCTCCATCAATGGACCGCTGAATCTGTGGACGTCAGTTGAAGACAGGGATAGGATGTGGCTGCAATGCATCTACTCTCATGATCAAACAGCCTGTCAAAATTCATCGCCAGGATCACACATGAATAATGGGAACGGCCAAGCTACCAGAGGGTGACTGATGCCCATGGAACATGAACCCAGCAAGGAGTCAACTACTGCCAGAGAAGGGGGGGGGGGGGGGGGGGGGGAGAGGGAAACTGGCAGAAAATAATTGGTCAGAAAAGTTTAAAACATCACTTCAGAATATCTATTAATATTTACAATATTTACTTGTAGATTTATTGCACACTTTATTCCAATTGGGATCCATTATTGTGCACATGGAAACTGCTAGTGCATTCTGAATTAGTCTTGCTTAACACTAAAGCATTAACAGTTATGCTGTCATTAATTGCAACTTCATCAAGAAGCAATTTGCACTTAGTCACCAGACAATTCTACTGTATGTATATGTTAAATACAAAATATTTATATGAGCAGCAATCACTGAAATAATTACTTACCAAACCTATGGATTGATTTGGAGCATTCACACTTCACTTTGCTCATAGTGCAATCAGATACCATCTGTAAACCCACATTGTCGTCAAACCTGCCAATATGCAAAATGTAACATTAGGTGTTGCTTTTTATTAATGCTTCCTTTTATTAGCCTCCTCTGATGACTCCCCATGCTGCACACCTTTTCAGGCCAAAAAGTCAAGCTTCTTGCCTTTTGCCAATCGCAATGTTTAATTGCCTCCCCCTTCCTCTTCAGGCGAGGATGTTTTTGGTTTCTGTTCAGTGCCTCCTCATGGTGGAAGATAGTAAAATAAGAATCTTATCATATGGAGATTCACCACTATATGGTGCAACTTGTTGAGACAGTATAACAGATCAAGGTGTCTAAACTGCAGCCCGTGGGGCACATGTCATCCACAAGTCCTGGTCCTTGAAGCCTATGCAACTTAGTCCAGTTTGCACTTCGATTTCGTATTTGCAGGTTTATCTTGTTTGAATTTTGTGAGTTGCAGTTTTGAAAAGGGCTGTTCTTGGTGCTGTTGCCTTATTGGTGGATAAATCCTAAATTAGAGTTGTTAGTACTTGTAATTTAAGATATGCAAATGAATGGGAACATAGATTTAAATTTTCTACGTGTTCCCGAGGCTCTGAGGTTCAGTGTAGGTATTGCAAAGACAAAAAGCTTGGTTGCCCAATTATAAATAGACAATGTGGAGGAACAAATATTTTTTATTTCTATGTGGGAAGTTGGGACTCCCATCTGAACCCAGCAGGAATTATTACCTGGCCGGCAGACAGCAGCTGGAATTCGAGCGCAGAAGGCCGCTGCCAGGGACCCAAAGAATAGTT
This sequence comes from Somniosus microcephalus, assembly GCF_052327205.1. Lineage (NCBI taxonomy): Eukaryota > Metazoa > Chordata > Chondrichthyes > Squaliformes > Somniosidae > Somniosus > Somniosus microcephalus. The sequence continues at coordinate 102,049,470 of NC_140999.1, forward strand.
CCCCTGACTTAATGTAAGTGATGAGTCTGAAGTTGATCACAGTTGGGGATAGAAGCCCAGGGCAGGGGAAGCCCAAGGTTTCCTTGTGGAGCCCTGAAGAGCACTCCTCTTCTTAGACCTCAAGGAAACCATAAAATAATTTAAAATACTGCCGTCCCTGGGCCTCTTATGGCCCAACTCCTACTTGTCGCCAGGTTTCACAGGCGGGTTCAGTACTGTGCGTGACGTGCGCGATCCGGAGTAAAAATCACATTGGGGGTCCTAATTGCATCAGATTGGCAATGTTCTGACAGGTGCAAGGAGCAATTGATAGAACACCTAGCAATCAAAGCCCCATACCACAACCTCAATTTCATTAATAGGAAAGGGTTTAATTTAATAGATGTCCAGTGAGTGTGCGATGTCAATCACCTTACATTGCACATCAATGCCTGCAACCAGAAAGCTGTCATGATCTTTTATCATGCAGTAATTCACCATTCTTGATGTATTAGAACCATGTATCAAGTTGGTTGATTGGTGATCAGAGATAACCCTTGCAGTCATGGCTTATGAATCCAGTAAGTCATCCAGAGAGAAAGGAGGAGAAGAAATATAATGTGGTCCACGGGGCTATATGAATTTTAATAGAACCCTGCATTACAGCCCAGCAAGGGTCTCCAAAATCATTGTCACTTGTTACATTCTGCGTAATATTGCAGGAGATGATAATGATGAAGAAATGGAAGCAGGTTCTCCATCATCACATCAGGAGAAGGGTGCACAGAAGGAGGAGGTTGAGCAGGAGAGCCATCGACTTACAGCTAGAGAAAGGAGGCAGGAATTGATAGCTGAGTGCTTTTAGCAAATAAAAGTTGAGAACTGAATAAAATTCCCCTTCTGCCTGTACTTCTACCAACTGCCTCACAAAGACCTGCATTCCTAAAGGCTTCTATACCATGCCTCCATAATACATAAGTAATACTCTCACATCATCATCCAAGTCCGCTAAGTTGTGAATATCTACAGAAATGAATTCTGAAGTCTATATGGTTCGTCTCCACTGCCTGCATTGGAGATCAGTGCTCCCAAATCATGGCTCTTTTGAAGACTGGGCCTCTGAGATCTGCGTCCCTAGGCTCCTCAGGCAAGGGAAGTTGTTTCTCCACACTCCATGCAAGAACATCACTCTTCCTCTCTTCCACTCCCAGCTCCTAATGCTCATTAGTGCACAGAGCTTCACCCAGTAAAAAGCTTTCTGACTCTAACTACTTCTTCTTGAGTGGGGGTGTATCTGGACTGGTGCTGGGACAGGTAGAATACCATGATGGAATTGGTGATGAATCAAAGGATCTTGATGAGCTCGTCCATTCCTCTGAGTGGCTGGCGTCTTTCTTCAAGATCAAAGAGACAGAAGCTTGTTTAGCTCTGTAAACACATGACTCCTTGAAGAAATAGCAGTTGAGAGCATTGCCATTGCTCTACTTTGACAAACCACATTAAGTTCAAATAACCTGTGCTCCTCCTTGCCCTGCCTTATGTTCTGCCCTCGCAACGCGTGGCTATGCAAAGCTAGACAGATAGCGAACAGCTTGAGATCTTCCAATAAAATCACAAGGCTTGACTTTTCTTGTAACGCTTTACTGAAAGATTTCTTATTTTGTAAAACTGAAATACAACACAGAAATGGAAGCACACATTAGTATACAAGCGCATAACTGATATGTATACACAAATTTAGGTACGCCTGAGCAACACAGTACATTTAGTAAACTGGGAGGCATTCTCTTTAAATTAGCCCTGTACATAGTGTATCAAAATACAGCTACTAGTTAATCAGCTAGACAGAGAAAAGTTACAACTAAACATTTTCTACAACATACAGTGCACATTAATAATCTATAGCATTCTAGAATACTTACAGACAAACAATTTCCAAGACTCAAGCGTGGGGACAATACAACTGCTCGGAGCCTGTGCTGCTGTAGGAGCACCGTGGTGTAGGTCTGTGTCCCAGCGAGGACTCCACGAGGACTACGTAGCAGTCCTGTGGGGAGCGTGATGACCTCATCATGCTCGGTCGCGTTGTCTGCGCTTGGGGCGTCACGTGATGCGTGTGGTCGCGTTTCTGGCCGTTGCGTCGCTGGCCGTTGGGGCCAAAGTCGGGAGCGGGAGCTGGAGGCCAGGCTGAGCCGGTGCTTGCCGCGGGAGCGGCGATAGCGGCGCTCCCGGCGGCTGATCAATGCGGCCTAAGACGCTAGGCCGGGCTGTGCCGGCGGCCTTCTGGAGGGCCGAGTCGGGCCGGCAGCCGCCTCACGCATGTCACGTCGTACGTGCCGTGACGTCAGCACGCTACGTCGTACATGACGTGACGTCAGCACGCTAAGGCGCGTCTTAAAGGGGCAATGGCCCTAAAAGGTAAGTTAAAGGGGCAACGGCCCCAACAGGTAGGTTATACATATATAAGTAAGTTAAATACATAGTGAGGTTAAGTTAGAGGGAGAGGCAGCACAGTGATGAATCGAAGGATCTTGATGAGCTCGTCCATTCCTCTGAGTGGCTGGCGTCTTTCTTCAAGATCAAAGACACAGAAGCTTGTTTAGCTCTGTAAACACATGACTCCTTGAAGAAATAGCAGTTGAGAGCATTGCCATTGCTCTACTTTGACAAACCACATTAAGTTCAAATAACCTGTGCTCCTCCTTGCCCTGCCTTTACCAATTTGATCTTGGCAACTTGCCTCCTATGTCCCCACCTTCTATAAGCCTCTCCTGTTTGTCTGTCTACAAAGCTTTCAAAAAGTTTTGAAGATTGGTGTTCCTCCTCCAGTTATAGTGTGTTTGCACTGGTTATGTGCTACCTTTTTCTTTGCAAAAACAGAGTACAGTATTGGAGGAATCGGACTGACATTCACACTTTCCACCCAGGTATGTTTGTATCTGCGTATGTGTCTCATTGTCCCATATAAACCTCCCCAGGTCACTCGAGCCCCAAACCTATATCTCTCTCTCTCCCCATATGCCCTCTCTTGAGCTCATCCTGTCTATCAGACCCACCTCCCAATCCCTTGACCCATTCCCAATTAAGTGCTGACCACCTAACTTCCCTTCCTGACCCCCTATGCTATGTGATATTGTAAATGGTTCCCTCTTCTCAGGCACGGTCTCCCTCCTTTCCAAATTTACCATCATCATCCCACTCCTCAGAAAAAAACACCCTCAAACCCTCTCTTGCCAACCACCGCATCATCTCTAAATTCCTTGAATGTGTCATCGCCAATGTCCCCTCTAAGCTGCTCGGCCACGCAGCCCAGGACCAGCTTTTCAAAAGTGAAATTTCACCTATTCGCAAAACTTTGACTGGGCCGCGCAACCTGTTAAAGGAACTGCGCACTCAAAAAAAAATGAGAGAGAGAGAGGAAACAGGAAGCTTAAATACAGGCCAGAGTGGTCACATGACATAATTATTCAAATGAGACAGGAAACAAATACTTTAACACACAGGTGAGGCCAGAGGCAGAGGACAAAACCAAACAACTTTATTAACTAGCCTAATTACTCTGATGAGATCAATTACTCGAGAAACAGGTGAGGAGAGGGGCCCAGAAGGCACGGCAGCAGCGCACCGAGGCCTCAAAAACCGCCCTCAGGTGGCGAGCAGAGGGAAGTGCCGCTGAAGCCGTTACAGATGGTGCATTTTCCCTCCCCCATTCTTCTTCACCTCTGCATCCTTCGACACAGTCAACCACACCATCCTCCTTCAACGCCTCTTCTTCGTTGCCCAGCTTAGTGTAACTGGCCTCGCTTGGTTCCACTCTTATCTACCTGATTGTAGCCAGAATATCTCTACCAATGGCTTCTTTTCCCTCACCTCGAGAATCCCCAAAGATCCAAGCTCCATACCCTCTTCCTCAATAGCAGGCTGTCTGTATAGATTATGACCCTATAATTAGACTCTAGTACTGATATTCTCCATATATTGTACAAATTTAATTTTACTTTTGATTGCATTTCTAAAGAAAAAGTAATTAGTTCAGAAAGTGTTTACTGCAAAAAAGTGGCTTATAGATTAGAGCTCCTTCAGTACAAATATTGATGGTTTTATTGGCAGAAATCCAAAATCAGTGGGACTTGCTTCACTTCTGAGATAGGACATTTCATGTTACAGATGTGCATTTAATACTTGGTGAATCGCATGAATAATAATAAAAACATACCGAATATTTTCCCAGGATGATCTTTTATCGAAAGTGATAACTGGGGCCTCCCCTTTTGCAAGATACGCGAGTGTCTCTTCGATGACGTTTTCAATTGCTTTAAGAACATCAGAACTGAAAGAGCGGTGACATTAATTAAAAGCTTTACTGTACAGAAACGAAACTCAACAAAGAAATTGGCATACTGAAATTGGAATGCTGTAAGCAAGGCATGACAACTCAAAAGTGCTAACTAGTGTATTGTCAAGATCTTATATGAAGAATCAGTTCTGTATTCCATACTGCACTACTGCGCATTCTGTGATTAACTGACATTTAAATTAGAAATAAGATATTTAGTTACAATGAGCTCAGTGGAGGGCATTTTGATACTCTTAATGTCACGTCAGTTGTGTGCCATTTCTCTCTAGAAGTGAGTGGTAATCTCCTGACTCAATTGTGCAGAATTATGTTAGGCAATAAAATCCATGTTTAGTCAGTCCTGAGGAATATAGGATTAAACTAACTTACCATTGCTGAGCTTTGTACCTATAACCAGGATTGCTGGAGTAATACCATGGGGTTGATTTGTCTTGCCTTGATTTCAGTCTAACTTTGAAAGTAACTAGCTTGCTTGAAAGAATTACAACTGCTTCAACATTCAATTGCTTTCCAAATGCAGTCTTATATTAAGTTAAAATAATCTGTTACATATTGGAATCAAGTACCCCTGAGAAGGAACATAAGGACTGATGGATCACACCTCATTTTACATCCACATGCTGAAATCATCTGTTTTTAAGAGTGGGTAACCCATAAACATTGTAAGAGAGAGGACCTGTTCCACCTAATCTGACACGAGGAGCTTGCCCTATGAATCACAAGAGGCCATGTAAAGTGTGCATGAGGGAGAGTTTGGTGGCTTTGTGCCATTCCAACAAGTGTTCTCTTCAATGATTCCTTGCTTGCCCTTCCAGCTCACTCACTCAGTAACATGATGGCCTGAGAGCTCAGCAGCAATATGCCACTATTGGCCTTCCCACTGTGCACAGAAGTTTGCTCCAAATGCTCCATGCTTATATATGCTCCTTTTCTCTGTCTGCAAGGGCCTCCCAATGATAGCTCTCCTAAAAGAGATGAGCACGCTACACGTACATTGATCAAGCACCCAAGACCTCGCAAACACCAGCTCACATTCTTTCATTAAAAGTGGTTAATTTGGTATTGAAAAATATGGAAAAGAATCAGTGGAGTGCAAATACACAGATCATTAAAAGTGGTTGCACAAGTAGATAAGGACCATGAAAAGGCAAATGGAACCTTTATATTTGATCTAGAGTCATAGAATACAAAAACAAGGTTATGTTGAACATGTATAAGACCTTAATTAGGCCACAGATGGAATACTGTATAGTTTTGAGGACTTTCAGGATGGACTAAAACAATAGAAAAGGTGCAATGTAGATTCACTAGGATGCTACCAGGTACAAAGGGCTACAATTATGAAAATAGATTTGAGAAGTTAGGGCTTCTTTTTAAAACTAGAGTTGAGAAGGTTAAGGGGTGACTTGACAGAGGTCTTCAAGATAATGAAGAGTTATGATAAGGTAAATAGAAATAGATTGTTTCTACAAGTTGGCAAGTGTCACATGTCAGGATTTTTTTGACCATTTTCCCAGACAGATGGAAAAAAGTTACTTCTAATGCTGGACTTTTAAACGCAATGTGTATTCTCCCCAGTTTTTTTTTTAAAGGCTCCTTGAAAAAAGATGCTTAATTTAGTAACTGGAAGTTACTTCTTCCAAAGACTAAACAATAAGCAATATGTTAGTTTGGGTGGTCAGAAAGACACCTCTCACCATTGTGTTGGAAAACTCTTTGATCTCTGTTGCTCTGTTAAGGGGCCTTTTTGACTCCAGAGAGGGGCTTTCAAAAATAGAACTTAAGACACCAAAAAGGCAGCCAGGTAGCAAAAGGGCTGCGAGGAGATTTGAAAGACAGGAAACTGCAGACAGGACTGGAGGACAGAACGCAGAGGTGTTAAAGTCAAGATGACCCACCACAGTAAATTACTGCTACTGACAACGCATTGGCAATAGTGGTTTTTAACCTAACTATAAACCCTAAACATAAACTCTGACCCTAACCACTAATAACCCTAATCCGAACCCCAACCTCTGGGGAGGGCTGCGGTGTCGAGTATTGTGGCATCAACGATTATGCAGATCAGCGGCGTGCCAATTTGAAATGAATCAGAGGGGATATTGAGGAGGAAGACCTGCTGTGGGCCCAGACCCCAGGCCCAGACCCGTACCAGCTCAGTGGCTCCGCCCGCACCAGCTGCTGCCCAGCGCCGCGATGCTCGGTCCCCGCCCGCAAAGACTGCAGCAGAATCGCTCGATGCCGTTCCACCGCCCCGAACTCAGCGACTCGAACGAAGCCCTCCATGGCCGACGGCTATCCGGGCGGTGACAGCGCCAGGCTCACGCTGCCCGCCACGGTCACTCCGCCTGCGCACCAGCTGCGCCTGCGCGGAACTGCCCGGGCCGCGCGCCACGGGGCGGGTAACGTCACTGCTCGCGCCAGGCGGACTGGGCCACCAGAGAGAGAGAGTAGAGAGAGAGAGTGAGTGTGTGAGAGAGAGAGAGAGAGAGTCAGAGATAGAGAGTGAGTGAGAGTCAGAGATAGAGAGTGAGAGAGAGAGTGTGTGAGAGAGAGTGTGAGAGAGAGTGAGTGAGTGTGTGTGTGTGAGAGAGAGAGAGAGTCAGAGATAGAGAGTCAGAGAGAGAGTGAGAGAGAGAGAGAGAGTGAGTGTGTGAGAGAGAGAGTCAGATAGAGAGTGAGAGTCAGAGAGTGAGAGAGAGTGAGAGTCAGAGATAGAGAGAGAGAGTCAGAGATAGAGAGTGTGAGAGAGAGAGTGTGAGAGAGTCAGAGAGAGAGTGTGAGAGAGAGAGAGTCTGAGAGTGTCAGAGAGAGTGTGAGAGAGAGTGTGTGTGAGAGAGAGAGTGTGAGAGAGAGAGAGAGTGTGTGAGAGTGAGAGAGTGTGTGTGAGAGAGAGTCAGAGATAGTGTGAGAGAGAGTGTGTGTGAGAGAGAGAGAGTGTGATAGAGTGTGAGAGAGAGAGTGTGAGAGAGAGAGTGAGAGAGAGTGAGAGATGGAGAGTGTGAGAGAGAGAGTGTGAGAGAGTCAGAGATGGAGAGTGTGAGAGAGAGAGTGTGTGAGGGAGAGAGATGGAGAGTGTGAGAGAGAGAGAGTGTGTGAGAGTGAGAGAGAGTGTGTGTGAGAGAGAGAGTCAGAGATAGAGAGTGTGAGAGAGTGAGTGTGTGAGAGAGAGAGAGTCAGAGATAGAGAGTGACAGAGAGTCAGAGAGAGTGTGAGAGAGAGTGAGAGTCAGAGATAGTGAGAGTCAGAGATAGAGAGTGTGAGAGAGAGAGAGTGTGTGAGAGAGAGAGAGTGTGTGTGTGAGAGAGTGTGTGAGAGAGAGTCAGAGATAGAGAGTGTGTGAGAGAGAGAGTGAGAGAGAGAGTGTGAGAGAGTCAGAGATAGAGAGTGAGAGAGAGAGTGTGTGAGAGAGTCAGAGATAGTGTGAGAGAGAGTGTGTGTGAGAGTGAGAGATAGAGAGTGTGAGAGAGTGTGTGAGAGAGTCAGAGATAGAGAGTGTGAGAGAGAGAGTGTGAGAGAGAGTGTGAGAGAGAGAGAGAGTCAGATAGAGAGTGACAGAGTCAGAGAGAGTGTGAGAGAGAGTGAGAGTCAGAGATAGTGAGAGAGAGAGTCAGAGATAGAGAGTGTGAGAGAGAGAGTGTGAGAGAGAGAGAGTGTGGGAGAGTGTGAGAGAGAGTCTGAGAGAGAGAGTGTCAGAGAGAGTGAGAGTGTGTGAGAGAGAGAGAGAGTGAGAGAGAGAGTCAGAGATAGAGAGTGTGAGAGAGAGAGAGAGAGTGTGTGAGAGAGTGTGTGAGAGAGTCAGAGATAGAGAGTGTGAGAGAGAGTGAGAGTCAGAGATAGAGAGTGAGAGAGAGAGTGTGAGAGAGAGTCAGAGATAGAGAGTGAGAGAGTGTGTGAGAGAGTCAGAGATAGTGTGAGAGAGAGTGTGTGTGTGAGAGAGTGAGAGATAGAGAGTGTGAGAGAGTGTGTGAGAGAGAGCATCAGAGATAGAGAGTGTGAGAGAGAGAGTGTGAGGGAGAGTCAGAGATAGAGTGTGAGAGAGAGTGTGTGAGAGAGAGTCAGAGATAGAGAGTGTGAGAGAGAGTCAGAGATAGAGAGTGTGAGAGAGAGAGTCAGAGACTTTGATGATTAAACACACAGACGATAAAATGAAACTGGCAATCCTAAAACTCTTCAACTTGGTTCTGAGTGTCGGTTACTTCCCTGATATCTGGAACAAAGGACTCATAACACCCATATACAAAAGTAGGGACAAAGTCGACCCAAATAACTATCGAGGCATCTGTGTAAACAGTAACCTGGGGAAGGTATTCTGTAGCATCATAAACAAAAGACTTATAAACTTCCTTGAGGAGCACAATGTCTTGAGTAAAAGCCAAATTGGATTCCTGCCAAACTATAGAACATCAGATCATATCTTTACCCTACAGACCCTAATTGACAAACACGTTCATCAAAACAAAAGCAAAATCTACGCATGCTTTATAGATTTCCAGAAGGCTTTCGACTCCATCTGGCATGACGGTTTATTCCTGAAACTTATCGAAAGCGGGGTAGGGGGAAAAACATATGATGTAATTGAATCAATGTATACAAACAACAAATGTGCAGTTAAAATTGGAGACAAACAAACAAAATACTTCCCACAGGGGCGGGGGGTGATGCAGGGCTCGCCAATCTCACCGACACTCTTTAATATTTACATAAATGAATTGGCAAAACTACTTGAACAATCTACAGCACCCGGCCTCACCCTATATGAATCCAAGGTTAAATTCCTCCTCTATGCAGACGACCTGGTTCTGCTGTCACCAACTAAGGAGGGTCTACAGCAGAACCTGGATCTGCTGGAGTCATACTGCCAGACTTGGGCCATGACAATAAATCCCCAAAAAACCAAAGTCCTTGTGTTCCAGCAAAGATCCAGACATCAGGGACCCAAAATAAATTTTACACTAGGAACAACCAAAATTGAACAAACCACTAACTACACATACTTGGGCTTAAAAATCAGTTCTACGGGAAATTTCAAACTGGCTGTGAATGAACTGAAAGAGAAAGCAAGAAGGGCTTTCTATGCCATTAAAAAATCAATCCAAATAGAAATCCCAATTAGCATTTGGCTCAAAATTTTCAAATCAGTAATTGAACCAATTGCACTCTATGGCAGTGAGGTGTGGGGACCGCTAACACAACAAGAATTTGCAAAATGGGACAAACGCCCAATTGAGATCCTACATGCAGAATTCTGTAAAAGTATCCTCCGGACTCAAAGGAAAACCGTAAACAATGCATGCAGGGCAGAACTAGGCCAATATCCATTAATAATCACTATCCAAAAAAGAGCCACCAAATTTTGGAAACACCTAGAAATGAGCAACCCCCAATGCTATCATTACGAAGCCCTGAAATGCCAAGAGAGGACCATAAAGAAGAATACCCTCAGTCAACTAGTCCTGGGACTCAGTGAAGTAACTACTAACACTACTAACAATAACCAGCCCCAGGACAGTGACAGCGTAACACAAAGAATTCGACCCAACACAATCGTCACTAAGCAAAAGGAAAAATATCTGTCATATTGGGCAGAAACAACAAAAACCCAAAGCAAACTCAATTGCTACTTGGCCCTAAACAGACAATACAACATGGCTGATTACCTGACCATGGTAAAGGATAGCAAACTGAGAAAAACTTTGACAATGTACAGACTTAGTGAACATAACCTGGCGATCGAAAAAGGTAGACACAGACAGACCTGGCTACCAAGAGAGGACAGGATATGCTCTCACTGCAGTCAGGGAGTGGTGGAGACAGAGATGCACTTCCTCACAGCTTGTACAAAATATCAGGGCATAAGGGAGAATTTCTACCCAAAATTCACAAAAATATGCCCGGAATTCAGAAATTTGAATGACGACCAAAAACTCCCATACCTACTAGGGGAAGAGAGAAATTGCATAACACTAGCAGCACACTATGTTACAGCTTGCCATAAACAGAGGGACAACCAGTAAATATAAGAAAAGAGTACATATAAATTATATGAAAGTATATATTTATACACTCAGGGATATATCTGTTTATACACTGTATGGATAGATCTGTATTTTTGTGAACAAACATGAATGTTTTCCAATGCTTTGGCAACATAAGATGTAACTTGTCATGCCGGTAAAGCGATTTGAATTGAATTGAATTGAATTGAGAGAGAGAGTGAGAGAGAGAGAGTCAGAGAGAGAGAGAGTCAGAGAGAGAGTGTGAGAGAGTCAGAGATAGAGAGTGAGAGAGAGTCAGAGAGAGAGTCAGAGATAGAGTGTGAGAGAGAGAGCGAGTCAGAGATAGAGAGTGAGAGAGAGAGTGTGAGAGAGTCAGAGATAGAGAGTGAGAGAGAGTCAGAGAGAGAGTCAGAGAGAGAGTCAGAGATAGAGTGTGAGAGAGAGAGCGAGTCAGAGATAGAGAGTGAGAGAGAGAGTCAGAGATAGAGAGTGTGAGAGAGATAGAGAGTGAGAGAGTGTGAGAGAGAGAGTCAGAGATAGAGAGTGTGAGAGAGAGAGAGTGTGAGAGAGAGTGAGAGAGAGAGGGTCACAGATAGAGAGTGTGAGAGAGAGAGAGTGAGAGAGAGAGAGACTGTGAGAGAGAGTGAGAGAGTCAGAGATAGAGAGTGTGAGAGAGTGTGAGAGAGAGAGAGTCAGAGAAAGAGAGTCAGAGAGAGAGAGTCAGAGATAGTGAGTGTGAGAGAGAGTGTGAGAGAGAGACAGAGAGAGTCAGATAGTGAGAGAGAGAGTGAGAGAGAGTCAGAGATAGAGAGAGAGAGTCAGAGAGAGAGAGTCAGAGATAGAGAGTGTGAGAGAGAGAGAGATTCAGAGATAGAGAGTGTGAGAGAGAGAGTCAGAGATAGAGAGTGTGAGAGAGAGGAGGAGCTACAGAGAGAGCCATGCTGAAGATGAGCTCCTGAAAGATTTGTGCTTTTGTCACTAAAAAAATGAGGAAAAAAGTTTAATTTTCAAAATTATTTTCAACATAAACCTTAGGCCAAAAGCTTCCGGCTCACGGGACCGAAAAAAAAACCGCCAAAAAAAAACCCAGAGGAAAAACCCGGAGAAAAAAACCCGAAAAAAGAGGAAAAAAACCCGCGAGAAAAAGAAAATAAACTAGGGGAAAAACCGGGAGAGCGAAGCCCAAAAACTGAGAAAAACCCCGAGAGAAACAGCACGAGCCCGGAGAGTGAGGCCGGGGCCTGGTGAGTGAGAGGGACACGGGGCCTGAGACCGACGGAAGCCCGAGAGACCCGGGGCCTGAGAGACTCCGGGAGTCCGGAGAGAGGGGCGGCCCGGGGCCTGAGGCCCGAGAGAGCCCGAGAGACCGGGCCTGCGCTTGAGGCCCAGAGACCACGGGGTCTGAGAATGAGAGCGGCCCAGAAACACCAGGAAACAGCTGCCCCCAGACCGACAGAAACAGCCCGAACCCGGAGAGTGAGGCCGGGGCCTGGTGAGTGAGAAAAACCCGGGGCCTGAGACCGACAGAAACCCGAGAAACCCGGGGCCTGAGAAACTCCGAGAGTCCGGAGAGAGAAACAACCCGAGCCCGGGGCCTGAAACCCGAGAAAACCCGAGAGACCGGGCCTGAGACTGAGGCCCAGAGACCACGGGGTCTGAGAGTGAGAGCGGCCCAGAAACACCAGGAAACAGCGGCCCCCAGACCGACAGAAACAGCCCGAACCCGGAGAGTGAGGCCGGGGCCTGGTGAGTGAGAAAAACCCGGGGCCTGAGACCGACAGAAACCCGAGAAACCCGGGGCCTGAGAAACTCCGAGAGTCCGGAGAGAGAAACAACCCGAGCCCGGGGCCTGAAACCCGAGAAAACCTGAGAGACCGGGCCTGAGACTGAGGCCCAGAGACCATGGGGTCTGAGAGTGAGAGCGGCCCAGAAACACCGGGAAACAGCGGCCCCCAGACCGAGAGAAACTCCCAGAGACCGCGGACTGAGAGAGGAAACCGGCACAGACTAACACTTCAAGGAAACTTGCCTTCTATCAAAATCTGAACTGAGTGAGTACAACAATATTGAGGAGGGCACCCCCATATTCTAAGGTCAGCAAGTTTTTTTTTTACTTTTACACTAAAAACAGCCTGTATTTGTTGACAGTTGAGAGACATTTTCTCCTCCAATTTCAAATGTCAGCAACCAGTGTTGTGTCTCCTTGGGTTCTTATAATATATATATTTTTTACTTAGCAGTATTATTGCTTTGTTACAGTGCTGCCGCATGGTGCGGAGTGATACAAGATGTCCGACGCTGCACTGTGCACTGCCCGTGCACAGTGTGCCACATAGCGATATAACTGCACCATACCAAAGTAGTTCCATTTAACGATGTGATACTATAACAATGTAACATCCCTCTTTCTCAAAAAACTAAAACATGAAATTTAACAATTTAAATTAATAAATATTATATCTAAACTATTATTATCAACTACAAAGAATCATGAGTTTTTTTATTTTTTTTTATTCGCGATATCGCTCAGGTGGTTGGATGTTGACCCTCCATCTTGTGGATTTGGTGGTGACCATTCCTCTCTGCAGTGTCTTGGTGTGTTCCGCTCTTGTTGTTGTTGCTGTCGCCTTTGGAGTTGGAGTGTGCATGCTCGTGGTTGTTTGATTTGTAGCGCTTGTTTCTGGTGTTGTACTGCTTGTGGTAGCTGGTGTTGTCAATGTTGCTGATGTTGTCTGCTGCTTATCCAGTTCAGGTGAAGGTCTGATGTGGAGTCTGTTCCGTCTGTATTGGTTACCAGGTTCAGTCTCTATGAAGTAGGAGCTTGGAGAAACAGCTTTTCCAATGACCTTGGCTGGATTCCAGGTTTTCAACACCGGGTCTTGCACATGCACTGATTGTCCATTCAGCAATTCTGGTCGCGTCTTTGCATGTTTATCGTAATGTTTGCTTCCTACGATTTGTGCTTCTGCCAGCTTTTGTCTGAAGTCCTCCTGGTCCTGGGGAGGATGTATTTTTGCTGGTAGTGTAGTCTTAAACTTCCTCCCATTCAGCAATTCCGCAGGTGATTTCATGTCTGCTCTCAGTGGTGTTGATCTGAGTGATAGGAGGGCAAGGTCTTGGTCTTCCCCCATCTCACTACTTTTGATGAGAGTTCTCTTGACAGTCTGGATCTGACTTTCGATGAACCCATGTCCCCCTGGGAAATGTGGGGATGAGGTTACTATTTTGAACCCATACTTTTCTGCCAGAGCTCTGAATTCACTCGATGTGAACTGGGTTCCGTTGTCACAGATGACCTTTTCCAGGATTCCTTGTTCAGCAAACAAGCTCTTTGCAATCCTGGTGGTAGTTGTGGCTCTCAAGTCTTTCATCCTTCTCACAAAAGGAAACTTGGAATAGTAATCTGCCACTATGAAATACCATTCTTGATTGCACATGAAGAGATCTGCCCCAACAGTGTGCCATTGTCTTGACGGTATTTCACTAGGTATCATCTCCTCTTTCTGTTGTGCATTTCTGTATTTCTGGCATATACCACATGCAGAGACCATCTGTTCGATATTTTTGTACATGCCTATCCAGTATGCAGCTCATCTGGCTCTCAGCTTGCATTTCTCCATTCCCATGTGGCCTTCATGTATGAGATGGAGAAGTTGTGTCTGCATCGTCTTTGGCACGATGATCCTCGATCCAGCAAGGAGAATACCGTCTTCTACTGCAATATCATCTTTAATCGTCCAGTATTGACGAATTGTCGCCTGTACCTGCTGGATTCTCTCCGGCCACCCCTGTATTACTTGTTGTGTGAGTAGTTGCAACTCCTCATCTTTGCTAGTCTCATCTCTGATTTGACTGAGCTTTGTAGGGGTAACATTCACTAGGTGGTGGATTTTTACTGTTAGGCCCTCCACCTCGTGTTTCTCATATGGTGACAATCGAGACAACGCATCTGCTCGCACCATTTCCTTTCCTGGCTTATATTTAAGCGAGAAGTCATAGCTTTGGATCCTTAGAAGTAGTCTTTGCAGTCTTGCAGGCGCTTTGTACAGATTCTTCTTATAGATCTGTTCTAGTGGACGATGGTCACTCTCTATTGTAAATCGCCTGCCATATAGGTATGTATGGAATTTCTCGCATCCGTACACTACTGCTAATAGTTCTCTTTCTATGTTGGCGTATCTCGTCTCGGCTGACATCAAGGCCTTTGATGCGAAAGCTATCGGCTTTCCTTCCTGCACCAGAGCTGCCCCATGTCCTCTGGTAGAAGCGTCTACTTGCAGAGTGACTGGTTTTCTTCTGTCATAATATGACAGACTTGTTTCTTTGCACAACAGTTCTTTAAGTTGTTTGAAATTCCTTTCGTGTGATTCAGACCACTGGTATTCGGCGTCTTCTTTCAATAGCTCTCTGAGATTTGTTGTATGTTCCGACATGTGTGGGATGAAAGAACTCATGTATTGGATCAAGCCGAGGTAACTCCTCAGCTCTTTCTTGTCTTTGGGTGGTTTCATTTCAGCAATCGCCGCAATCTTCTCTGGATTTGGCTTGACTCCCTCTGGTGTATAAATCATACCGAAGAATTGGCATTCCTTGACTTTAACTATGCACTTATCTGCATTTAACTTGATGCCAGCCTTCCTGGTACTCTCCATGGCCTCATGCAGGTGCATGTCATGGTCTCTTTCATCTGCTCCATAGATCTGAATATCATCAGCTATTCCTATAACTCCTTCACAGCCTCTGTATGTCTCGTCTATTTTCTGTTGAAATATATCTTGACTGACCTTTAACCCGAATGGTAGCCGCAGGGATTTGTAACGCTCAAATGGTGTGTTGAATGTTGTCAGTGTTGTTGATTCCTCATCCAACTTCACGTTCCAATATCCATTTCTGGCATCTAGTTTTGAGAAAACCTTGGCTCCTGCCAGTGATCGCGTAATCTCTTCTAGCGTTGGGGTGGGATAGTGGTCCCTCTTTATTGCCTGGTTTAGATCTTTGGGGTCCAAACATATTCTGAGATGCCCGTTTGGCTTTTCTCGTACCACAATTGAGTTTACCCAGTCTGTGGGTTCAATGACCTTTACGATCACTCCCTTTTCTTCCATCTCCTTTAGCTCTCTTTCAAGCTTTGTCTTCAGCTCGATGGGTACTTTTCGTGGAGCATGGATAACGGGCTTTACCTCTGGATTGATGGTGATGTGGTATTGGAAATCTCCGAAACATCCCACTGTATCATCGAAACATTCCGGATACATGTCTATCAAGTCTTTTTTACTCTTGATTTGTGGGCGGTTCTCCAGTGGGGTGTTGCTGTCTATCTTCAGTGGCGTTTCCGTCAGCTTGTGATGCACTGAGATCAATCTCAACTTCTCGCAGCTGTTTAATCCCAGGATCGCTGGCCCCTCGGTGTCGGTGACATAGAACATGCAGTTGATGTTCTTTCTTTTATGTGTCCCTTTGATAAAGGTTATTCCGAGTTGTTTAATCTCACTCCCCCCGTATGCTGTCAGCGTGACATTACTTGCCTTTAAACAACCATTTTTCAGGTAGCCATCTTCTCTCAGGTTTTCGGGAAAGATCTGCTTGTACAGTCTCAATGGGAGAATGTTGCTCTGAGCCCCTGTCTCCAGCTTCAACTTTAAGTTGATGGTTGTGGGCCGACCTTTGACCTTTTTGTTGATTTGGATGATGGTGTGCAATTCTCTCCTCGGAGTATTTTCTGCTCTGGCCATCTCGTGAAGCTGTATCTTTATGGTTTCGATGTTTAGTGCATTGTCGTGATCATCATCATCATCCTGCTCATCCATGGCATGGATATTGTGTTTCTTTCTCTGGTTCTGCTGTCTGCCTTTGTTTTTGATGTATGTTCCTTCTTTCTTCGTTCTACACCTCTTTTCCCAGTGGTTTAGTTTGCCACATGCATAGCAGCTTGTTCCATATGCTGGACATTTTCTCTTGTCTGTGTAATCGTGCCGTCTTCCACAATTTCTGCACATGTTTCCCCCATTGTCATGTGCATGTCTTTGTGTGTTGTACTTTTCTCTCACTGCATCCACTCTGTTGTCCGTCTCAGAAGCCGTCCGCATGTCAGCCGTTTGAGAAATCAGCGTTTTCATTTGCTGCTTCATGGCTTCATGAGCTCTCGCAGTATCTATAGCCTCTGTTATTCCGAGCTTTTCTTTTCCTATCAGGGCTTTTTGTACCTCTACATGCGCTGACCCCCATATTAGCTGGTCCACAAGCCTTTCCTCCATTTCCTTAAATTTACACTTGCTGGCTTCATTTCTCAGCCTTGTCAGGAAATTGTCAGCTGTTTCACCGGGTTCCTGTCTTAGGCTCTGGAAATTGTATCTGTGTATACGGTGATTGGATTTAGGCTCTAGATGGTTGCTGAATTTATCAAAAATTGTCGCAGGGTTTTCCTTTTCCTCTTCAGTCAAACTCCAGCTATTATACAAATCTAGACCTTTTTCTCCTGTCCACAACAGAATGTAACTAACCTTTTCCTCGTTGGTAGTACCCTTCAGGAAGCTTTTGAATGTAAGGTCACATTTCTGTTTGAACTTGCGGAATGCTTCTACTGTATCGTCGGCTTCCCAGTTCATGAGGGGTTGCACAGTCAGTGCAGCGGCAGCCGTCATTTTAGTTTCCCGTACGATTCACTTTCAATCACCGCAGACACCGGCACTCACAATCAGCTCATAAAATCACTTTTCGTCTTATTCGTAGTTCATATAGCACAATTTTGTACTCACTTTTACCGCTGCCACCATGTTGTGTCTCCTTGTGTTCTTATACTATATATATTTTTTACTTAGCTGTATTATTGCTTTGTTACAGTGCTGCCGCATGGTGTGGAGTGATACAAGATGTCCGACGCTGCACTGTGCACTGTCCGTGCACAGTGTGCCACATAGCAATATAACTACACCATACCAAAGTAGTTCCATACCAAAGTAGTTCCATTTAACGATGTGATACTATAACAATGTAACAACCAGTATTCCCCTCCCCCACTGCACTGAGAGCACCCTCTTTCAGTTTCCCCCTGACATCAAAGACAGTACAAGAAAACAGGCCCAGCAAAAGCAGATGAGAGAGAGGCCAGAGACTCTTTTTGCTGACTTGTACAAAAATGGGAATATGAGTAATCTTATTTTTTACTCAGACCAGTCTCTTGCTTGGCAGAAAGCAATCACCACACACTATCCCTGTGTTCAGCAGCAGGAAACCACTAATGGGTTCAAACTGAAAATAAGGGAATCAGAGGACCTTGATAGTGAAGTGACAACTGTCAACATGTACAAAAATGGGACAATAATGGTGCAAGGTAACCTCAAAGACTTTTAAATGGCCTTCCAGACACTGAGAGGATTAGTAGAGAAGGGAAAGACCAGCCCGAGTGTAACTATCAAGGAGAAAGCCACGCATACTCCCCCCACCACTTGCAGCTCACCAGGAGTAAAGCAACCTAGCCAGGAGGTGAGTGAGCCCCCCAGTTCTGACCAGGCACACACTCTGTTGCACCACAGCTCCCTAGTAAAAATAAAGGAGCAGTTCACCCAGCTGGAGATAGAGCTGGTTAAGCTTAGAGAGAGTGTCCTTACTCAGGAGAACAGCAACTCAGCACTAAAGCAAGAACAAAAACAAGAGAGGGAGAGCTACAGGAGAGAGCTGACTTAGGGAGCAGGTGAGAGAGCTGCAGAAGGACAGGAAGAGCCACAGGGGAGAGATAGCTACATTGACCCAGCAGCTAGAGGCCAGAGACAGGACAGTGCAGAGCCTTACTGAGCAGTTGCACTCTTCCACTGAGCAACAGCAACAGCCCCACACTACAGGGAGTGCCACACAGATCAACCAGCACACTGAAACCCAGTCTGCCCCCCCCACTTCGGAACCACAGCCAAGCCCCCCAGCCTCCGTCCCACAAGAGGAGCGCACACACCAGACACAACCCCCCCAATCAAACACACAACCTGTGAGTCCAGGCGAGAGTCACCAGCCAGCAAACACCAACAAGGCTGACATCGTAATACTAATAGACTCAAATGGGAAATTCCTCCAGGAGAAAAAGCGCTTCCCTAAACATAAAGTAGCCAAGCTTTGGTGCCCAACATCAGTCAAAGCCCTGGAAATGTTGTCCACAAGCCACTTAGGCTCCCCCCAACACATCATAATACACACCGGCACTAATGACCTGAGGGCCCAGCAGGAGAGGGTGGAAGCGTCGCTCCGAACAGTGATTGAGAAAGCAAGCACCACCTTCCCAAACACAAGGATCACTGTTTCCACACTGTTGCCGAGAAAATACTTTCACCACAAAACAATCCACAAGGTAAATGCCAGCATAGCACGAGACTGTGCATTAAAACAAAATGTGTACCTGGCCCAACATCCCACCCTCGATGTGGAATGCCTTTACGACCACGTCCATCTTTACAAGGAGCTTGTGCCTGTCTTTGCTAAGGCCCTGAAGGACGCCGCTCTTAACCGTGACCACACCCAGACTCCAAGAGGAAAAGGACACCCCCCCGGCTGTCAGAGACCAGCGAGGTACAGCCCAGGACCACTACAGAGACCACCACCACCCCAACCAAGGCCAGAGAGGATCCCCACGTACACGCCATCAGAGCACAGCACCACTGTCGGACCTACACCACCCCTGCCGCCCAGGAGAGCAGGACCACCCCAGCAGCAAGAACTCCAGACCGGCAGATTGAGATATGCTCAGGATGTAAGCAATACTACAGGCAGAAACAATCAATTGAGAGATCATCTGCTCCTGCCTTATGGAACAGGAAGTATAATGACTAGCCCATTTCACACCTGAAAAAAAAAGGGTACGATTGCTAGAAAGAGTGGCAGTCATGTATTCTCAGTATTTATAGACACTTGAAATGTTCTTTTTTCCTCATTTAAAATGACAAACACACACATTCACTCACACACACACCTATTACAGAAAAAGACCAATCTTAACATGAAATCCTTGTGCATCGCAACCTGGAATATCCAAGGCCTACGCTCTTCTGTGTTTGGTTTGAAGAGCAAGACCTCAGAGTTCTTAGATGAAATCAAAGATCTAGACATTATCATTTTGCAAGAAACCTGGTGTAGAGGAGAAGGGTCCACTGGTTGTCCCCCTGGGTACACAGAGCTGGTGGTTCCCTCCAATAAACTGCCAGGAGTAACCCAGGTCAGAGACTCTGGAGGCATACTGATCTGGTATAAAGCAGAACTTAGGAATTACATTGAATTTATAAAAAAGGGCGAAAATCATTTATGGCTCAAGATTAAGAAAGACATCATTTCTAGCATGCAAAATGTTTTCATTTGCGCAATCTATATCCCCCCTATAGAATTCCCTTACTTCAAAGAGGACACCTTCTCCAACATTGAGAGGGAGATTAACCATTTCCAGGCCCAGGGGAATATGTTGATCTGTGGTGATCTCAACTCAAGAACTGGTGAAGAACCAGACTTTATCAGTACTCAGGGGAATAATTACATATTTGGGAATAACCATTTTGATCTTCCTTTTCATTCACACAGGAATAATTACGACAAACAGACAAATGCAAACGGAAAGCAGCTCCTGCAGCTCTGTCGAAGCCTGGGTCTGTACATTGTCAATGGTAGGTTCAGAGGGGACTCTCTAGGAAGATCGACCTATTCTTCACCTCTTGGCATCAGCACCGTAGACTATATGATTACAGATCTGGACCCATCCTCTTTCAGAGCATTCACAGTCAAACCACTAACACCTCTGTCAGATCACAGCCAAATTACTGTGTATCTTAAAAGGACAGAAACAACCAACACAGAAACACAGTCCAGTAAGCTGTACATCATTAAAAAATCCTACAGATGGGCCCAGAGCAGCACTGAAAAATACCAGAAAGCAATTAGCAGTCAATCAACTCAATCTCTCTTGGACACCTTTCTGGAAAACACATACACGCACAATAAAGAAGGCGTAGTCCTGGCAGTGAATAACCTAAATAATATTTTTGATAATTTGGCATCAATGTCGAACTTGAAATCTTCCAAGAGTAAATCCAAAACACAAAACCACGAAAAATGGTTTGATTCAGACTGTTATAACATGAGGAAAAAACTCAGAAAAATATCAAACCAAAAACACAGACAACCAGAAAACGAGGAATTACGCCTTGCTTATTGTCAGGCACTAACACAATACAAAAACACACTCAGAACCAAGAAAGAACAGTATATTAAGAATAAACTCAGCACCATTGAAGAATCTATTGATTCTAATTGTTTCTGGGACAACTGGAATACATTACACAAAAAGCAACACGATGAATTGCCCATTCAAAATGGAGACATATGGGAAAACCATTTTGAAAAATTATACCAGAAAAACACACTAAGCCCAGAGCAAAATCAAATAAGTAAAAAATTGGAAAAGCTCAAACTGACCATAAAAAATTACCAAAACCCTTTAGACTCCTCAATAACTGAAAAAGAGCTATTTGAAAAACTCAAGGACCTGCGACCAAGAAAAGCCTGTGGCGCAGATGGCATCCTAAATGACATGCTTAAACACACTGATGATAAACTGAAATTGGCTATCCTAAAAATCTTCAACTTGGTTCTGAGTGTCGGTTACTTCCCTGATGTCTGGAACAAAGGACTCATAATGTCCATATATAAAAGTGGAGACAAAGTTGACCCAAATAACTACCGAGGCATCTGTGTGAACAGTAATCTGGGGAAGGTATTCTGTAGTATCATAAACAAAAGACTTATAAACTTCCTTATGGAGCACAACGTCTTGAGTAAAAGCCAAATTGGATTTTTACCAAATTATAGAACATCGGATCATATTTTCACCCTACACACCCTAATTGACAAACATGTTCACCAAAACAAAAGCAAAATTTTTGCCTGCTTTATAAATTTCCAGAAGGCTTTCGATTCTATTTGGCACGACGGTCTATTCTTAAAACTTATTGAAAGTGGTGTAGGGGGAAAAACATATGATGTAATTCAATCAATGTATACAAACAACAAATGTGCAGTTAAAATTGGAGACAAACAAAATATTTCTCACAGGGGCGTGGTGTGGCGCAGGGCTCGTCTATCTCACCGACACTTTTTAATATTTATATAAATGAATTGGCAAAACTACTTGGAACAAACTACAGCACCTGGCCTCGCCCTATATGACTCCAAGGATAAATTCCTCCTCTATGCAGATGACCTGGTTCTGCTCTCACCAACCGAGGAGGGTCCACAGCAGACCTGGATCTGCTAGAGTCGTTCTGTCAGACCTGGGCCCTGACAATAAATCCCCAAAAAACCAAAGTTCTTGTGTTCCAGCAAAGATCCAGACATCAGGGACCCAGAATAAACTTCACATTAGGAGCAACAAAAATTGAACAAACTACAAATTACTCATAATTAGGCTTAAAAATCAGTTCTACGGGAAATTTTCATTTGGGTGTGAATGAACTGAAAGAGAAAGCAAAAAGGGCTTTCTATGCCATTAAAAAGTCAATCCAAATACAAATTCTAATTGGCATTTGGCTCAAAATTCTTAAATCAGTAATTGAACCAATTGCACTTTATGGCAGTGAGGTGTGGGGTCCGCTGACACAACAAGAATTTGCAAAATGGGACAAACATCCAATTGAGACCCTGCACGCTGAATTCTGTAAAAGTATCCTCCGGACTCAGAGGAAAACCACAAACAATGCATGCAGGGCAGAATTAGGCCAATATCCACTACTAATTAATATCCAAAAAAGAGCCATCAAATTTTGGAAACATCTAAAAATGAGCAACCCCCACTGCTATCATTACAAAGCCATGAAATGCCAAGAGGTGAACATAGAGAAGAGTCCCCTCAGTCAACTGGTACTCAGTGAAGTAACTACTAACACTACTAATAATAATCAGCCCCAGGAAAGTGACATCCTAGCACAGAGAATTCAACCCAACACAATTATTACTAAACAAAAAGAAAAATACTTGACATATTGGACAGAAACGACAAAAACCCAAAACAAACTCGATTGCTATTTGGCCCTAAACAGACCGTACACCAAGGCTGATTACCTGACCATGGTGAAAGAAAGCAAACTGAGAAAAACCTTGACAATGTACAGACTTAATGAGCATAGCCTGGCCATCGAAAAAGGCAGACACAGGCAGACCTGGCTGCCCAGAGAGGACAGGCTGCGCTCTCACTGCAGTCAGGGAGAGGTGGAGACAGAGATGCACTTCCTCACAACTTGTGGAAACTATCAGGACATAAGGGGGAATTTCTACCCAAAATTCATAAAAATATGCCCTGAATTCAAAAATTTGAATGACCACCAAAAACTCCCATATCTATTAGGGGAACAGAGAAAATGTGTAACATTAGCGGCAAACTATGTTACAGCTTGCCATAAGCAGAGGGACAACCAGTGACCAGTGAATCTAAGAAAAGACTGTACGTATGTTATATGTGTGTATATTTATGTATACATGGGTATATTTGTCTATACACTGTATGCCTAGATCTGCATTTATGTGTTCAATTATATAGGTTCTTTTTCTGTGCTTTGGCAACATAAAATGTATCTTGTCATGCCAATAAAGCAATTTGAATTGAACTGAATTGAGTCAGAGATAGAGAGTGTGAGAGAGAGAGTGTGTGAGAGAGAGACAGAGAGAGAGAGAGTCAGAGATAGAGAGTGTGAGAGAGAGTGTGAGAGAGAGAGAGTGTGTGAGAGAGAGACAGAGAGAGAGAGTCAGAAAAAAATAAGGACTAGTTGTTAGAAAGAGTTGTAACCAATTATCCTCAGCATTTATAGACAATTGAAATGTTCTTTTTTCCCCATTTAGACACGACAAACACATATTGATGTAATAAAAAGTCTCACACATCAAGGAACTTTAAAGTAAGCTTTAAACAACTTATAATTCTACTATATACAAGAGCGGTCTTCACCATGCCTCTAGGAGAAGCCCTTTTACTATACTGAGCAGTTCAGTATTTATACTAGTCCAAACACAGGAAGTGACGTATGCACAGGAAGTGATGTATGCACAGAGTTCACAGTTCACAGGAAGTAATGTGCACATAACTTCCTCCGGAAGTTATTTATTATTATTACATTCTTCCCTCCTGCGAGATTAGAAGGCTGTGGTCTTCCTTTTATTCCGCAGCCGCCGAACGAGGAAGAGTCGCACCCATTTGGGTTCCCGTTGTAGAGGGTCACTGGTCCGCTTACATGCTGTTGGCCATTGGTCAGAGTCTGTGTGGCCTGGATTACCCTGTGAAGGGTCGGGGAGATCATGGCTTCGTGTACGAGCCCCAATAGGTACAGAGTCGGTCTGTCTCTGTTCAGAGGGAGGTGCAAAGCTGGTCTGTGGCGGATCAATACTTTGGTGCGCGGTACTGGGAGGGTCGCAACTTTGAGTACGGGGTTCTACCGGCACCAAGCTAGTTGGTGTCAGATCAGGATCCTGGAGAGGGGTACCCGGTAGGTTCCAAGAGGCTCCTGGTAAAATACCATCACTCGATGTCCCACTAGGTCCTGGTGGGCAGGGAGCCAGATCCCGTAATGATACGGTAGATTCTCGGCCGTCGGGATATCGTATGTATGCATAGGTGGGGTTGGCATCGGTTAGTTCGACCTCGTCTACGAGAGGGTCATTTTTAGACGTCCGAACGTATCTTCGGAATAGTACAGGTCCAGGAGTAGTTAGCCATGACGGGAGGGATGTCCCATAAGATGAGCGACGCTGGAATCCAAAGAACCGCTCATGAGGTGTAGTATTTGTGGCTGTAGAAAGAAGGGACCGTATAGAGTGCAATGCTTCCGGAAGCACTGCTTCCCATTGCTGGTTTGGTAGGCCCCGAGATCTTAAAGCAAGATGTATGGAATTCCAGATGATACCATTATACCTCTCTACCTGCCCATTTCCGATGGGATGATATGGCGTCGTTTTGCTTGTAGCAATTCCCCGTTCTGAGAGGTAGTCCTTGAGTTCCCTTGACATAAAGGATGGACCCCGATCCGAGTGAATGTAAGCCGCCATGCCACAGAGAGAAAATACCTGCTCAAGGCAGCAGATTACTGTGGACGCCAGCATATTGGAGCAGGGGAAGGCAAACGGAAAACGTGAATATTCATCAATCATGGTGAGCAAATATGTGTTCCGAGTTGAAGAGGGCACTGGGCCCTTAAAATCGATGCTAAGTCGTTGCATCGGTTGGGTTGCGTGTATGAGCATACCATCTGAGGGGCGGAAGAACTGAGGTTTTAATTCTGCACAAAGTCGGCATTCTGAGCACATTTTCTTTACATCTCCAGTAGAAAAAGGGAGATTCCATGATCATACGAAATGTAGCATGCGCGTAACGCCAGGATGACACAATCCATTATGGACATCTATGAGAGTAGAGGACGACATAGTGGAGCAGAATGCTCGTGTGAGGGTATCCGGGGCCACATTCTCCTTGCCAGGTCGATAGTGAATGGTGTAACCAAAAGAGGCCAGTTCCATCCTCCAAAGCTGTATTTTATTATTCTTAATTTTGGTTCGTTTTCGATTATCGAGCATGAAGACGACTGATCGCTGGTCCGTGATTAATGTAAAGTGCTGGCGAGCTAGGAAATGGTTCCACTTCCGTACCGCCTCCATGATGGCTGTGGCTTCCTTCTCAACCGGAGGATAATGTAGCTCGGCACCTTGTAAGGTCCTGGACATAAATGCTACAGGACGACCTTCCTGATTTAGAGTAGCTGAGATCGCCACCTCCGAGGCATCACATTCGACTATGAAAGGGAGATTCTCATCGATGGCGTGAAGAGCCGCTTTCTCCAACTGTTTTTTGAGAAGGTTAAAGGCTGCAACAGCCGCTGTTTCCAATGGAAATGATCTAGCATGCAGCAAGGGTTGGATTTTGTCTGAAAAATGAGGCATCCATTTAGCGTAGTATGCAAACAGACCGAGAGCCCGATGTAAAGAAGCCAGATTCTTAGGTGATGGGAGCTCTTGGAGCGGGCGAAGTCTTTCTGGGTCTGGCTTAATGATACCATTGCCTATGCAGTAGCCAAGGATGTTGATGGTCGGTTGCGACTCAACAGATTTAGATTAATTCAAAGTTAAGTTACGGTGATGGAGAGCATCCCGAAATTTTTGGAGGTTGGCGTCGTGTTCCTGTTGATCGTGACCTGCAATAGTAATGTTATCAAGATAGGGAAAAGTGTCCCTTAAGTTTTCCTGCTTAACCAAGCCATCCATTGCCCGTTGGAAGACAGCCACTCCATTAGTAACCCCGAATGGGAGGCGACGAAATTGGTACAGCCGTCCATTAGCCTCAAAGGCCGTGTACTGTTTATCTGAGACCTTCAAGGGTACCTGATGATAGGCACTTTTCAAATCGTAAGTTGAGAACACTTTGTATTCGGCCAGTTTATTAACCATATCATCAATGCGTGGCAATGGGTAGGCGTCCAAGTCAGTATATTGATTGATGGTTTGCGAATAATCAATGCATAGTCGTTGTTTGTGAGGTTTTAGAGGGTTCTTGACGATGACGATTTGAGCCCGCCAGGGCGACGAACATGGTTCGATGATATCCTCTGCTAAAAGTCGAGAGATTTCAGCCTCAATAAAAGATTGGTCTTCCTGACTAAAGCGCCGCGATTTCGTTATTATTGGTTTGCACCGAGGAGGAATACTGGCAAATAATGAGGGTTCATCAAGTGAAGCTGCTGATAATGCACAAAACGGTAATTTAGACATTATATTAGAAATAGTAAGTCCAGGTTTGGATCCACCGAACTCAATGGTGAGTTTCTTATGCTGTTTTTGAAAATCCAGCCCTAAGATGAGATCACTACATAAGTCCTTGAGCACCGAAAGTCGGGTGGAGGGATACATGCGACCATTAAGTGTCATATCAATAATACAAAAGCCGGAGATTTTGGTATTAAGTGATGACTGAGCCATCGCAATTGCCTGGTCCGATGGGAAAATATGTAGTTTCAATTTCGCAACAATCTGTTCTCTAATGAAACTATCAGTACTTCCTGAGTCAATTAAGGCATCTAAGGTATGCCCATTAACTGAAACTTTTGTAGCTGCATGAAACAGGTTCTGTGGGCAAGCAGCTGTAATTGGTGTGGTTGCACAGAGAGTGGCTGAAACTCTAGGTGTGCTTCTTCGGGAGAGAGCTCGAGAGGCAGCTTGATAGGTCCTAGCCGGAGCATCTTGATAGGCCCTAATTGGGGCAGTTCAGTAGGCCTTAGCTGGATAGGCCCTCGCAGAGGCTCTTGATTGGCAAACTTTTGCAAAGTGTCCCTTTTTATCACAATGACTGCAGATCGCATTGCGAGCAGGGCAGAATTTCCTAGTGTGAAAAGAATCTCCACAAAAGAAGCATTCCTTCCTAGATTGCCAAGAGGCTGCTAAAGTGGGGTCATCCTCCTCTTCTTCATCAGAATTATCATCAGGATTAGATTCCGCCATGATAGGGTTCACCTGAGGCCACTTGAATCGTCTGGTTGAAGTTACAGCAGCAGATCGAGATCTGGGCAGCTGATAGAGGTCTGCATTTTTCTTTGCCAAATCCAGAGAACAAGCCAGGTCAAAAGCCTTTTGTAGCTCAAGTGTTTTACTTTCTAGCAGACGCTGGCGTATAAATGGAGAGGCAATCCCGCAGATGAAAGCATCACGAATCATTTCTTCGCGGTACAGCTCAGCCGAGGCTGCCTGAAAGTTACAATCTACGCTGAGCCTGTGAAGTTCTTGAAGGAATTCGTTAATCAATTCCCCTGGCCCTTGTCGGGCTGTGGCCAGTAGATGTCTAGCATAGACCTCATTTGCGGTCATGGCATATAGTTTTTTTAAGTGCCCGGATTACCTCATCGTAATTATCCCATTCATCAACATATTCAAACACTGTTGGGGTCACATAGTTGATAAGTATCCTCAGTTTAGTAGAAGCATTCGCTTTACATTCATCAAGAAAATTCTCAAAAGTACGGTACCAATGCTTCCATACCCTGCCAGCTGCTGGTGCGTTTGGGTCCAAGTCCAGACGAGTAGGTTTAAGGATGTTTTCCATGATGGGTGGTTCCCTGGATCCTTAACTCCGAGTTTGTCCGAAGGTCTCGTATTTGTGAGTGTAAATACTAAGTTGTTTAAATTGATGTAATAAAAAGTCTCACACATCAAGGAACTTTAAAGTAAGCTTTAAACAACTTATAATTCTACTATATACAAGAGCGGTCTTCACCATGCCTCTAGGAGAAGCCCTTTTACTATACTGAGCAGTTCAGTATTTATACTAGTCCAAACACAGGAAGTGACATATGCACAGGAAGTGATGTATGCACAGAGTTCACAGTTCACAGTTCACAGGAAGTGATGTGCACATAACTTCCTCCGGAAGTTATTTATTATTATTACACATATCACTATTTATCATATTTTAACCCATCACAGTAAAAGATCAATTTTAGCATGAAATCCTTATATATCTCAACCTGGAATATCCAAGGTCTACGCTCTTCTATGCTTGGCATGAAGAGTGGGACCCCAGAGTTCCGAGATGAGATTAAAGGTCTAGCTATTATCTTTTTACAGGAAACCTGGTGTAGAGGAGAAGGGCACACTGGCTGTCCCATTGGGTACACAGAGCTGGTGGTCCCCTCCAATAAATTGCCAGAGTAACCCAGGGCAGAGAATCTGGAGGCATACTGATTTGGATTAAAGCAGAGCTTAGGAATTACATTAAATTTATAAAAAAGGGCAAAAACCACTTATGGCTCAAAATTAAGAGGGGCATCATCTCTAGCATGAAAGATGTTTTCATTTGCACACTCTATATCCCCCAACAGAATCCCCGTACTTCAAAGAGGACACCTTCTCCAACATAGAGAGGGAGATTCTCCAATTCCAGGCCCAGGGAAATGTGTTGATCTGTGGTGACCTCAACTCAAGAACTGGCGAAGAACCAGACTTCACCAATAATCAGGGGAATAATTACATATTTGGGAATAACCACTTTGATCTCCCTTCCCATCCACACAGGCATAACTGCGACAAACAGACAAATGTTAACGGAAAACAGCTCCTGCAGCTCTGTCGAAGCCTGGGTCTGTACATTGTCAATGGTAGGTTATTGGGAGACTTGCAAGGAAGATCCACCTATTGCTCACCTCTTGGCTTCAGCACCGTAGACTATATGATTACGGGTCTGGACCCATCCTCTTTCAGAGCATTCACAGTCAAACCACAAACAACACTGTCAGATCACAGTCAAATTACTGCATATCTTAAAAGGACAGAAACAACCAACACAGAAACACAACCCAGTAAGCTGTACAACATTAAAAAAATCTTACAGATGGGGCAAAAACAGCACGGAAAAATACCAGAAAGCAATTAGCAATCAATCAACTCAAGCTCTCTTGGACACCTTTCTGGAAAATACATACAAACACAATAAAGAAGGCGTAAACCGGGCAGTGAATAACCTAAATAATATTTTTGATAATTTGGCATCAATGTCAAACTTGAAAGTTCGCAAGAACAAACCCAAAACAAAAAACTACGAAAAATGGTTTGACTCCGATTGCCAGAACATGAGGAAAAAACTCAGAAAAATATCAAACCAAAAACACAGACAACCAGAAAACGAGGAATTATGCCTTACTTATTGCCAGGCACTAACACAATACAAAAACACACTCAGAACCAAGAAAGAGCAGTATATTAAGAATACACTCATCTCCATTGAGGAATCCATTGATTCCAATTGTTTCTGGGACAACTGGAATACATTACACAAAAAACAACACGACGAATTGGCCATTCAAAACGGAGACACATGGGAAAACCATTTTGAAAAATTATACCAGAAAAACACACTAAGCCCAGAGCAATACCAAATATGCAAAAAACTGGAAAAGCTCAAATTTGCCATAAAAGATAACCAAAACACGATAGACCCAATAATATCTGAAAAAGAGCTATTTGAAAAACTCAAGGACCTGCGACCAGGAAAAGCTTGCGGTGCAGACGGCATCCTAAGCGAGATGATTAAACACACGGACGATAAAATGAAATTGGCTATACTGAAACTCTTCAACTTGGTTCTGAGTGTTGGTTACTTCCCTGATATCTGGAACAAAGGACTCATAACGCCCATATACAAAAGTGGAGACAAAGTTGACCCAAATAACTATCGAGGCATCTGTGTAAACAGTAACCTGGGGAAGGTTTTCTGTAGTATCATAAACAAAAGACTTATAAACTTCCTTGAGGAGCACAATGTCTTGAGTAAAAGCCAAATTGGATTCCTACCAAACTATAGAACATAAGATCATGGCCTAGAAATTGAGTGGGCTTTGCGCCCATTTTGCGGCGCTAGAGGTCATTGCGCTGGACTTACAGCCGGTTCAGAAATTCCCTGGGGCCCTACCATCGGCGGTAGACCGGTTGCGCTGCGCCGGCACTGATGACGTCATCGGTGTGCGCAGCGTCCCGGTTGCCGTGGTGACGGGCCCCAGCGCCGAAATTGAGTTGCGGCCGCCTCGCCCGTGGCAGCCGCAACTAAGACTCTGGCAACCGAGTCTTACAGGAGTTTGCGCCGGTGCATTAAGGTCGCGCGGCGGCCGGCCGCTTTCCCGCCGGCCGCCTGCCCGCACCTCCCTCCCCGGACTCCTCCACCACCCCCCCGCGGAACAGATGCTTCTGGGCTGCGAGCCCGGCACTTCCCCGAGGTGCCGGGCTCATTTTTGTGAAGATTTTACCGGCCAGCGGGCGGGTGCAGGCAGCTCCTCCTTAACTGAAGGAGGAGGCCTGCACTCCCCGAGCCTGCCGCACCGCATCGGGCGCCGCAGCGCCGGAATAGCGCCGCAATGCGGCAGGTAGCGCCCATTTTCAGGCGCAAACACCCTTCAGTAGCGTCGGCAGCCGTTTGGGCGCAGCGCTACTGAATTTTTGGCACGCGCAGGGGGACTTAGCGCCGGCGCTAACTTTCTGGCACTAAAGCCCTGGCGCGGCGCCAACTGAATTTCTAGGCCCATATCTTCACCCTACAGACCCTAATTGACAAACATGTTCATCAAAACAAAAGCAAAATTTTTGCCTGCTTTATAGATTTCCAGAAGGCTTTCGATTCCATCTGGCACGACGGTCTATTCTTGAAACTTATTGAAAGTGGTGTAGGGGGAAAAACATATGATGTAATTAAATCAATGTATACAAACAATAAATGTGCAGTTAAAATTGGAGACAAACAAACAAAATACTTCCCACAGGGGTGTGGTGTGACACAGGGCTTGCCCATCTCACCGACACTCTTTAATATTTACATAAATGAATTGGCAAAACTACTTGAACAATCTACAGCACCCGGCCTCACCCTATATGAATCCAAGGTTAAATTCCTCCTCTATGCAGATGACCTGGTTCTGCTGTCACCAACTAAGGAGGGTCTACAGCAGAACCTGGATCTGCTAGAGTCATTCTGTCAGACCTGGGCCCTGACAATAAACCCCCAAAAAACCAAAGTCCTTGTGTTCCAGCAAAGATCCTGACATCAGGGACCCAGAATAAATTTCACACTAGGAACAACTAAAATTGAACAAACCACTAACTACACATACTTGGGCTTAAAAATCAGCTCTACGGGAAATTTTCATCTGGCTGTGAATGAACTGAAAGAGAAAGCTAGAAGGGCTTTCTATGCCATTAAAAAATCAATCCAAATAGAAATCCCAATTAGCATTTGGCTCAAAATTTTTAAATCAGTAATTGAACCAATTGCACTCTATGGCAGTGAGGTGTGGGGACCGCTAACACAACAAGAATTTGCAAAATGGGACAAACACCCAATTGAGATCCTACATGCAGAATTCTGTAAAAGTATCCTCCGGACTCAAAGGAAAACCGTAAACAATGCATGTAGGGCAGAACTAGGCCAATATCCATTAATAATTGCAATCCAAAAAAGAGCCACCAAATTTTGGAAACACCTAAAAATGAGCAACCCGCACTGCTATCATTACGAAGCCGTGAAATGCCAAGAGAGGACCATAAAGAAGAATACCCTCAGTCAACTAGTCCTGGGACTCAGTGAAGTAACTACTAACACTACTAACAATAACCAGCCCCAGGACAGTGACATCGTAGCACAGAGAATTCGACCCAACACAATTGTCACTTAGCAAAAGGAAAACTACCTGTCATATTGGGCAGAAACAACAAAACCCCAAAACAAACTCAATTGCTACTTGGCCCTAAACAGACAATACAACATGGCTGAATACCTGACCATGGTAAAGGATAGCAAACTGAGAAAAACCTTGACAAGGTACAGACTTAGTGAACATAGCCTGGCCATCGAAAAAGGCAGACACAGACAGACCCGGCTGCCAAGAGAGGACAGGATATGCTCTCACTGCAGTCAGGGAGTGGTGGAGACAGAGAGGCACTTCCTCACAGCTTGTGGAAAATATCAGGGCATCAGGGAGAATTTCTACCAAAAATTCACAGAAATATGCCCTGAATTCAGAAATTTGAATGACGACCAAAAACTCCCATACCTACTAGGGGAACAGAGAAATTGTGTAACCTTAGCGGCACACTATGTTACAGCTTGCCATAAACAGAGGGACAACCAGTAAACCTAAGAAAAGAGTATATACAAATTATATGAATGTATATTTATACACTCAGGGATATATCTGTTTATACACTGTATGAATAGATCTGCGTTTATGTGTTCAACCATAAATGTTTTTCGATGCTTTGGCAACATAAGATGTACCTTATGCCAATAAAGCGATTTGAATTGAATTGAATTGAAAGTGTGTGAGAGAGAGTGTGAGAGAGAGAGTGTGAGAGACAGAGAGAGAGAGTCAGAGATAGAGAGAGAGAGTCAGAGGTAGAGAGTGTGAGAGAGAGTGTGAGAGAGTCAGAGATAGAGTCAGAGGTAGAGAGAGAGAGTGTGTGTGAGAGTCAAAGATAGTGAGAGAGTCAGAGGTAGAGAGTGTGAGAGAGAGACAGAGAGAGTCAGAGATAGAGTGTGAGAGAGAATGCGAGAGAGTCAGAGATAGAGTGTGAGAGAGAGAGAGTCAGAGGTAGAATGTGAGAGAGAAAGTGTGAGAGAGAGTGTGAGAGAGTGTGTGAGAGAGAGAGAGTCAGAGATAGAGAGTCAGAGGTAGAGTGTGAGAGAGAGAGAGAGTGCGAGAGAGAGTCAGATAGAGAGTGAGAGAGTCAGAGGTAGAGTGTGAGAGAGAGAGAGTCAGAGATAGAGAGAGAGTCAGAGATAGAGTGAGAGAGTGTGAGAGAGACAGAGAGAGATAGTGTGAGAGAGAGAGAGTGAGAGAGTCAGATAGAAAGTGAGAGAGTGTGTGTGAGAGTGTGAGAGAGAGAGATAGTGTGAGAGAGAGAGATAGAGAGTGTGAGAGAGTCAAAGATAGAGTGTGAGAGAGAGAGTGTGTGAGAGAGAGTGTGTGTGAGAGAGAGACAGAGAGAGTGTGAGAGAGAGAGACTCAGAGATTGAGAGAGAGAGTCAGATAGAGAGAGAGAGAGTGTGAGTGTGAGAGTCAGAGATAGTGTGAGAGACAGAGTGTGAGATAGTGTGAGAGAGAGAGAGTGTGTGTGAGAGAGTGTGTGTGAAAGAGATAGAGAGTGTGAGAGAGAGTGTGTGAGAGAGAGTAAGAGATAGAGTGTGAGAGAGAGTGTGTGAGAGAGTCAGAGAGAGAGTCAGAGATAGAGAGTGTGAGAGAGTCAGAGAGAGAGTCAGAGATAGAGAGAGAGTCAGAGATAGAGTGAAAGAGAGTCAGAGATAATGTGAGAGAGACAGAGAGAGTCAGAGATAGAGAGTGTGAGAGTCAGAGATAGTGTGTGAGTCAGATAGAGAGTGAGAGTCAGAGATAGAGAGTGCGTGAGAGAGAGAGAGTGTCAGAGAAAGAGAGACAGAGAGAGAGTGTGAGAGGAGTGAGGGAGAGAGAGAGGGGAGAGAGAGTATGTGAGAGAGCAAGGGTCAGAGAGAGTGTGAGAGACAGAGAGAGGGTGTGTGTGAGAGGGGAGAGAGAGAGGAGAGAGTGTGAGAGACAGAGAGGGTGTGTGTGAGAGGGGAGAGAGACAGAGAGAGGGGGTGTGTCAGAGAGAGGAGAAAGAGTGTGAGAGACAGAGAGAGTGAGAGACAGGGAGAGAGAGAGAGGGTGTGTGTGAGAGAGACAGAGAGGATGTCTGAGAGAGGGGAGAGAGAGAGGGCAGAGAGTGTGAGAGAGAGAGGGCAGAGAGAGTGTGAGAGAGAGTGTGAAACAGAAAGTGTGACAGAAAGAGAGTGTGAGAGACAGAGCGAAAGTGAGGGAGTGAGAGAGAGGGCGTGTGTGAGATACAGGGGAGAGAGACAGAGAGAGGGTGTGTGAGAGTGGAGAGAAACAGAGAGTGAGAGAGAGGGCAGAGAGAGTGTGAGAGAGAGGGGAGGGAGACAGAGAGTGTGAGAGAGAGTGAAAGAGACAGAGAGAGAGTGTCAGAGATAGAGTGTGAGAGAGTCAGAGATAGAGAGTGTGAGAGAAACAGTCAGAGAAGAGTGAGAGTCAGATTGAGTGTGAGAGAGACAGATAGAGAGAGTCAGAGATAGAGTGTGTGAGAGAGAGGGTGCGAGAGAGAGAGAGTGCGTGAGAGAGAGAGTGTCAGACAGAGGGGGGAGTGAGGGAGAGAGAGTGAGAGGGGAGAAAGAGAGCATGTGAGAGAGCAAGGGTCAGAGAGTGTGTGAGAGACAGAGAGGGTGTGTGTGAGAGAGAGGGGAGAGAGAGAGGAGAGAGAATGTGAGAGAGCGTGTGAGAGACAGAGGGTGTGTGTGAGAGCGGAGAGAGACAGATAGAGGGTGTGTGTGAGAGGTAGCAACATCGCTCAGAGCAGTGATTAGGAAGGCAAGCAGTACATTTCCAAACACTAGAATCACTGTTTCCACAATATTGCCGAGAACAGACTTCAACAACAACACAATTCATGAGATAAATGCCAGCATAGCAAGAGACTGCGAATCAAAACACAACGTGCACCTGGCCCAACACCCCACCCTCGATGAGGAATGTCTTTATGACCACGTCCACATCCAAAGGAAAAGAATATCAATCTTTGCTAAAGCCCTGAAGGACGTCGCTTTTAACCGGGTCCATACCCAGACTCCAAGAGGACCCCCCCCCGACCACCAGAGATCAGCGGGGTACATATCAGGACCACTACAAAGACCACCACCACACCAACCGAGACCAGAGAGGATCCCCATGCACAACAACAATATCAGACCTGCACCACTCCTGTCCCACAGGGGAACAGGACCGCTCCCAGCCAGACAGAGGGAGAGATGCACAGGACGTACGCAATACCTCAGACAGAGACAATCCATTAAGAGACAATAAGCAGATGTGCAGCAGCATCTACTTCTGCCTTATGGATCAAGGACTAATTAATAGAAAGAACTGTAACCAAATAGTATTAACTTTTATAGACAACTGAGATTATCTTTTTTTCCCCACACTTAGACACGACAAACACGTACCACTCTTTAACCTATCATAGTAAAAGATCAAACTTAACATGAAATCCTTATATATTTCGACCTGGAATATTCAAGGTCTACGCTCTTCGGTGCTCGACGTGAAGAGTAGGACCCCAGAGTTCATAGATGAAACTAAAGATCTAGATATTATCATTTTACAGGAAACTTGGTATAAAGGAAAAGGACACACTGGCTGTCCCCAAGGGTACACTGAGCTGGTGGTCCCCTCCAATAAATTACCAAGAGTAACCCAAGGCAGAGACTCCGGAGGCATACTGATCTGGTTTAAAACAGAACTTAAGAATTACATCAAATTTATAAAAAAAGGGCGAAAACCACATGTGGCTCAAAATTGAGAGGGAGATTATCTCTAACACCCAAGATGTTTACATTTGCGCACTTTATATCCCCCCAATGGATTCCCCGTACTTTAAAGAGGACACCTTCTCCAACATAGAGGGGGAAATGATCCAATACCAGGCCCAGGGGAACGTGTTGATCTGTGGGGACCTCAATTCAAGAACGGGCGAAGAACCAGACTTCACCAATAATCAGGGAAACAATTACGTATTCGGGAATAACCACTTTGATATCCCTTCCCTTCCATACAGGCATAACTGCGACAAACAGACAAATACCAACGGAAAACAGCTCCTACAGCTATGTCGAAGCCTGGGTCTGTACATTGTCAATGGTAGGTTCATAGGAGACCTCCTAGGAAGATCGACCTATTGCTCACCTCTTGGCTGCAGCACAGTAGACTATATGATTACAGATTTGGACCCATCCTCTTTCAGAGCATTCACAGTCAAACGACAAACAACACTGTCAGACCACAGTCAAATTACTATGTATCTCAAAAAGACAGAAACAAACAACACAGAAACACAACCCAGTAAACTGTACAACACCAAAAAATCGTACAGATGGGCCAAAAACGACACGGAAAAATACCAGAAAACAATTAGCAATGCATCAACTCAAGCTCTCTTGGACACCTTTCTGGATAACATATACACTCACAATAAAGAAGGTGTAAACCGGGCAGTAAATAACCTAAACAATATTTTTGATAATTTGGCAACAAGTGCAAACTTGAAAGCTCGCAAGAACAAACCCAAAACAAAAAACTATGAAAAATGGTTTGACACAGATTGCCATAACATGAGGAAAAAACTTAGAAAAATATCAAACCAAAAACACAGACAACCAGAAAACGAGGAATTACGCCTTACTTATTGTCAGACACTAACACAATACAGAAACACACTCAGAACCAAAAAAGAGCAATATATTAAGAATACACTCAGCTCCATGGAGGAATCCATTGATTCCAATTGTTTCTGGGACAACTTGAATACACTACACAAAAAACAACACGACGACTTGGCCATTCAAAATGGGGACACATGGGAAAACCACTTTGAAAAATTATACCAGAAAAACACACTAAGGCCAGAGCAACACCAAATATGCAAAAAACTGGAAAAGCTAGAAATGGCCATAAAAGATAACCAAAACCCGCTAGACTCCATAATAACAGAAAAAGAACTTTTTGAAAAACTCAAGGACCTGCGACCAGGAAAAGCTTGCGGGACAGACGGCATACTAAACAAGATGATTAAACACACAGACGACAAAATGAAACTGGCTATCCTAAAACTCTTCAACTTGGTTCTGAGTGTCGGTTACTTCCCTGATATCTGGAACAAAGGACTCATAACGCCCATATACAAAAGTGGGGACAAAGCCGACCCAAATAACTATCGAGGCATCTGTGTAAACAGTAACCTGGGGAAGGTATTCTGTAGCATCATAAACAAAAGACTTATAAACTTCCTTGAGGAGCACAATGTCTTGAGTAAAAGCCAAATTGGATTCCTGCCAAACTATAGAACATCAGATCATATCTTCACCCTACAGACCCTAATTGACAAACACGTTCACCACAACAAAAGCAAAATCTACGCATGCTTTATAGATTTCCAGAAGGCTTTCGACTCCATCTGGCATGACGGTTTATTCCTGAAACTTATCGAAAGCGGGGTAGGGGGAAAAACATATGATGTAATTAAATCAATGTATACAAACAACAAATGTGCAATTAAAATTGGAGACAAACAAACAAAATACTTCCCACAGGGGCAGGGGGTGACACAGGGCTCGCCAATCTCACCGACACTCTTTAATATTTACATAAATGAATTGGCAAAACTACTTGAACAATCTACAGCACCCGGCCTCACCCTATATGAATCCAAGGTTAAATTCCTCCTCTATGCAGACGACCTGGTTCTGCTGTCACCAACTAAGGAGGGTCTACAGCAGAACCTGGATCTGCTGGAGTCGTACTGCCAGACTTGGGCCCTGACAATAAATCCCCAAAAAACCAAAGTCCTTGTGTTCCAGCAAAGATCCAGACATCAGGGACCCAAAATAAATTTCACACTAGGAACAACCAAAACTGAACAAACCACTAACTACACATACTTGGGCTTAAAAATCAGTTCTACGGGAAACTTCAAACTGGCTGTGAATGAACTGAAAGAGAAAGCAAGAAGGGCTTTCTATGCCATTAAAAAATCAATCCAAATAGAAATCCCAATTAGCATTTGGCTAAAAATTTTCAAATCAGTAATTGAACCAATTGCACTCTATGGCAGTGAGGTATGGGGACCGCTAACACAACAAGAATTTGCAAAATGGGACAAACACCCAATTGAGATCCTACATGCAGAATTCTGTAAAAGTATCCTCCGGACTCAAAGGAAAACAGTAAACAATGCATGCAGGGCGGAACTAGGCCAATATCCATTAATAATCACTATCCAAAAAAGAGCCACCAAATTTTGGAATCACCTACAAATGAGCAACCCCCAATGCTATCACTACGACGCCCTGAAATGCCAAGAGCTGACTATAAAGAAGAATACCCTCAGTCAACTAGTCCTGGGACTCAGTGAAGTAACTACTAACACTACTAACAATAACCAGCCCCAGGACAGTGACAGCGTAACACAAAGAATTCGACCCAACACAATCGTCGCTAAGCAAAAGGAAAAATATCTGACATATTGGGCAGAAACAACAAAAACCCAAAGCAAACTCAATTGCTACTTGGCCCTAAACAGACAATACAACATGGCTGAGTACCTGACCATGGTAAAGGATAACAAACTGAGAAAAACCTTGACAAGGTACAGACTTAGCGAACATAGCCTAGCGATCGAAAAAGGCAGACACAGGCAGACCAGGCTGCCAAGAGGGGACAGGATATGCTCTCACTGCAGTCAGGGAGTAGTGGAGACAGAGATGCACTTCCTCACAGCCTGTAGAAAATATCAGGGCATCAGGGGGAATTTCTACCAAAAATTCTCACAAATATGCCCTGAATTCAGAAATCTGAATGACGACCAAAAACTCCCATACCTACTGGGGGAGGAGAGAAGCTGTGTAGCACTGGCGGCACACTATGTTACAGCTTGCCATGAACAGAGGGACAACCAGTAAACCTAAGAAAAGAGTATATATAAATAATGCGAATGTATATTTATACACTCAGGGATATACCTGTTTATACACTGTATGAATAGAACTGCGTTTATGTGTTCAACCATAAATGTATTTTGATGCTTTGGCAACATAAGATGTACCTTATCATGCCAATAAAGCGATTTGAATTGAATTGAATTGAGAGACAGGAGAAAGAGTGAGAGACAGAGAGTGTGAGAGATGGAGAGAGAGAGGGTGTGTGTGAGAGAGACATAGAGGATGTCAGAGAGGGGAGAGAGAGAGAGAGTGTGAGAGAGGAGAGAGAGAGGGTGTGTGGGGGAGAGAGAGAGGGCAGAGAGAGCGTGAGAGAGAGTGTGACAAAGAGAGTGAGAGACAGAGCAAAAGGGATATGCTCTCACTGCAGTCAGGGAGTGGTGGAGACAGAGATGCACTTCCTCACAGCTTGTAGAAAATATCAGGGCATAAGGGAGAATTTCTACCCAAAATTCACAAAAATATGCCCGGAATTCAGAAATTTGAATGACGACCAAAAACTCCCATACCTACTAGGGGAAGAGAGAAATTGCATAACACTAGCGGCACACTATGTTACAGCTTGCCATAAACAGAGGGACAACCAGTAAATATAAGAAAAGAGTATATATAAATTATATGAAAGTATATATTTATACACTCAGGGATATATCTGTTTATACACTGTATGGATAGATCTGTATTTTTGTGAACAAACATGAATGTTTTCCGATGCTTTGGCAACATAAGATGTAACTTGTCATGCCAATAAAGCGATTTGAATTGAATTGAATTGAATTGAATTGAGATGGAGTGAGAGTGTGAGAGAGGGCGTGTGTGAGATAGAGGGGAGAGAGACAGAGAGGGTGTGTGAGAGTGGAGAGAAACAGAGAGAGAGAGAGGGCAGAGAGTGTGTGAGAGAGAGGGAGAGGGAGAGAGACAGAGAGAGTGTGAGAGAGACAGGGAGAGTGTCAGAGATAGAGTGAGCAAGTCAGAGATAGTGTGAGAGAGACAGAGAGAGTCAGAGATAGAGAGTCAGATAGAGAGTGAGAGAAAGAGTCAGAGAAGAGTGTGAGAGAGAAAGTGTCAGATAGAGTGTGAGAGAGACAGAGAGAGTCAGAGATAGTGTGAGAGAGAGAGAGACAGAGAGAGAGTGTCAGAGATAGTGTGAGAGAGTCAGAGATAGTGTGAGAGAGACAGAGAGAGAGTCAGAGATAGAGAGAGAGTCAGAGATAGAGAGTGTGAGAGAAACAGTCAGAGAAGAGTGAGAGAGAGTGTCAGATAGAGTGTGAGAGAGACAGATAGAGAGAGTCAGCGATAGAGTGTGTGAGAGAGAGAGAGGGCGAGAGAGAGAGTGAGAGAGAGTGTCAGAGAGAGAGAGACAGAGAGAGGGGAGTGAGGGAGAGAGTGAGAGGGGAGAGAGAAAGTATGTGAGAGAGCAAGGGTCAGAGAGTGTGAGAGAGAGAGGGTGTGTGAGAGGGGAGAGAGTGAGAGAGAGGAGAGAATGAGAGAGAGGGTGTGTGTGAGAGGGGAGAGAGACAGAGAGAGGGTGTGTGTGAGAGAGGAGAAAGAGAGTGTGAGAGACAGAGAGAGTGTGAGAGACGGAGAGAGAGAGGGTGAGTGTGAGAGATACATAGTGGATGTCTGAGAGAGGAGAGAGAGAGAGGGCAGAGAGAGTGTGAGAGAGGAGAGAGAGAGAGGGTGTGTGGGGGAAAGAGAGAGGGCAGAGAGAGTGTGTGAGAGAGAGAGTGTGAGAAACAGAGAGAGTGTGACAGAAAGAGTGTGAGAGACAGAGCAAAAGTGACAGGGAGCGAGAGTGTGAGAGAGAGGGCGTGTGTGAGATAGAGGGGAGAGAGACAGAGAGAGGGTGTGTGAGAGTGGAGAGAAACAGTGAGAGAGAGGGCAGAGAGAGTGTGTGAGAGAGAGGGGAGAGAGAGAGAGAGAGTGTGAGAGAGTGAGAGGGACAGGGAGAGTGTCACAGATAGAGCGTGTGAGAGTCAGAGATAGAGAGTGCGAGAGAGACAGAGAGAGAGTCAGAGATAGAGAGAGAGTCAGATAGAGAGTGTGAGAGAAACAGTCAGAGAAGAGTGTGAGAGAGAGTGTCAGATAGAGTGTGAGAGAGACAGATAGAGAGAGTCAGAGATAGAGAGAGAGAGAGACAGAGAGGGAGAGTCAGAGATAGAGAGAGAGTCAGAGATAGAGTGTGAGAGAGAGAGTCAGAGATAGAGAGTGAGAGAGAGTCAGATAAAATTGGAGACAAACAAACAAAATACTTCTTACAGGGGCGTGGTGTGGCGCAGGGCTCGCCCATCACACCGACACTCTTTAATATTTACATAAATGAATTGGCAAAACTACTTGAACAACCTACAGCACCCGACCTCACCCTATATGAATCCAAGGTTAAATTCCTCCTCTATGCAGATGACCTGGTTCTGCACTCACCAACTGAGGAGGGTCTACAGCAGAACCTGGATCTGCTAGAGTCGTTCTGTCAGACCTGGGCCCTGACAATAAACCCCCCAAAAAACAAAGTTCTTGTGTTCCAGCAAAGATCCAGACATCAGGGTCCCAGAATAAATTTCACATTAGGAACAACTAAAATTGAACAAACCACAAACTACACATACTTAGGCTTAAAAATCAATTCTATGGGAAATTTTCACCTGGCTGTGAATGAACTGAAAGAGAAAGCAAGAAGGGCTTTCTATGCCATTAAAAAATCAATCCAAATAGAAATCCCAATTGGCATTTGGCTCAAAATTTTTAAATCAGTAATTGAACCAATTGCACTCTATGGCAGTGAGGTGTGGGGACCACTAACACAACAAGAATTTGCAAAATGAGACAAACACCCAATTGAGATCCTACATGCAGAATTCTGTAAAAGTATCCTCCGGACTCAGAGGAAAACCGTAAACAATGCATGCAGGGCAGAACTAGGCCAATATCCACTACTAATTAGTATCCAAAAAAGAGCCACCAAATTTTGGAAACATCTAAAGATGAGCAACCCCCACTGCTATCATTACGAAGCCCTGAAATGCCAAGAGAGGATCATAAAGAAGAGTCCCCTCAGTCAACTAGTCCTGGGACTCAGTGAAGTAACTACTAACACTACTAATAATAACCAGCCCCAGGACAGTGACATCATAGCACAGAGAATTCGACCCAACACAATTGTCAATAAGCAAAAGGAAAAATATCTGACATATTGGGCAGAAACAACAAAAACCCAAAACAAACTCAATTGCTACTTGGCCCGAAACAGACAATACAACATGGCTGAATACCTGACCACGGTAAAAGATAGCAAATTGAGAAAAACCGTGACTATGTCCAGACTTAGTGAACATAGCCTGTGTTGTGTATGTACCCTTAAGAGAAGAACTGATTCTATACTGCAGTACCGGCAGTGACCACCCCTGTATATAAAGCCATAGCAGGCTTCTGTACTTCAGTCTTAAGTTACCCTCTGTTCAGCTGCAAGCACGAGCAGAGGGAGCAGCCAGACTTTGGAGAGTGGATTAAAGTGGTGGTCCCCTGACCAGGAAGAGGAGGAGAACGTTGGACCACCACCACCAACTCCACCATCATTACATCAACTGAGGTGCCTGGAGAGAGAGGACAGAGGAGGAGAAGGAGAAAGGAGGCCTACATCAACATCAACCAGGGGAGAGGCCTTTCTATCACTGCCTCCCCAATTTGGCCTCCACTTCAGGAGAGGGAGAGAGGGGAGAGAAACCAACTGCTTGAAAGGAGGGAAGAAAACTTCATCCGGAACATCTACAGGTGGGTGTTATTTGGGGCACTCTCCCAAGACTTTGTATTTTAGGTGGGGGGAGAAAAGAAGAAGCAAGGCCGGATCATCAAGGGGTGTAGTGTGTGTGTGCTCTTGTTAAAAGCTAGGCCACACACACCACTAATTAGCATCCCTTCTATTGCCTGCCCTGGGAGAGCTTGGAGCTGCCCAAGGTGAAGTCCTTAATTTAATTTAATTACATCGTTAAGACCTGTTGCAGGACTAAGCCTGGGCTTCTCCAGCTTTTCCAGGTGAAGACGTCTTCCCCCCCTGCCAGAAGACCACCATCACCAAAGACTTTTTCCATCGGAGAGTGCAACCCTGCCTACACCCACCCACCATCCTGAGTGGCAACACTGCCCTTTGCGGCCTCCCTCCTTCCCACCCCGCACCTCTCTCTCTCTCTCTCTCTCTTTGTCTCTCTCTGCCTGTCTTTCTAAGGCACCTTAGTTTCATCTATTTTATTAATTGCCAATTGAGCAGAGGGGCGAGGGCTCCTCTCCCAATTTAAATCAATAAGGAGAGAGGTGTGTCCTCATTTTAATCAGCTCCCTCTGCTCAATAGAGGACAAAAAAATATATATATACACCGAGGCCATTAACACCTTCAGGCCTGTGACTTGGGGTGAGTGTAGCCCTTATAAAAAGCACCCCAGAATGGCGACTGCATCTTCGCCGGTGGCGGGGCCAGCCGGGACCTATGCGAGAGTGGTAGCCACGGCCACAGCTGCTCCCGCTGTTCCTGCTGCCCCGTCACCTTTTCGATTAATAACAAAAAAGCTTGGGGTGAAGAGCTACACTCACCCCACTATGACCATCGAGGCCTGCGTCAAGGCCATGGCTGGGGTTGTCGGCCCCTCAGCCATCGTCGCGGCCTCGAAAATGTATGGGAAGGCTGTGTTCTTCCTGGGGTCGGAGCGGGCGGTGTCCCTGGCTGTCGCCAAGGGGCTCACCGTGGGCGGGACCTTCCTGCCGGTGGATCCTCTCGAGGCCACCGCGCAGAGGATCATTATTTCCAACGTCCCGCCCTATGTTCCTGGTGAGCTCCTCCTTCCCCATTTGCGACAACTTGGGGAGGTGAGGTCGGGGATCACGCCCATCCCGCTCGGCTTCCGGGAGGCCAGCCTTCGCCACGTCTTCTCCTTCCGGCGCCAGCTGTTTATCCAGCTGGCGCGGGAGGAGGACACTGAAGGGGCGTTCGTCGTCCTCCACGAGGGGACCGCCTACCGCGCCTTTTGGACGTCGGACGGTGTGAGGTGCCATGCCTGCAGGGAGGTGGGGCACATCAGGAGGAACTGCCCTGCCTCCAAGGCCGCCGGATCATCTCGTGCGGCCGAGGCTGGCGCCGCCGCCGCCGCCCTTCCCCCCGGATCTGCCCACGCGTCAAGTACGTCTGATGCGCGGTTGACGTCGGGGGCCGATGCCACCAAGGCCTCCGGCGGGGGGGAGGGAGCGTGTCCGGCCGGAAAGAAGGCGCGGGGAAAAAAGAAGCACCTTAGGGCAGGTCCCCCCGTGGATGGTGAGCCCTTGCCCCTTGAGCCCCTTACACCCGCGCTCCTCGCGGAGTTGATCAGGGCAGATGTGAGCGGGAGGGGCCCCGTG
This sequence comes from Somniosus microcephalus, assembly GCF_052327205.1. Lineage (NCBI taxonomy): Eukaryota > Metazoa > Chordata > Chondrichthyes > Squaliformes > Somniosidae > Somniosus > Somniosus microcephalus. Next base: position 102,093,293 of record NC_140999.1, read on the forward strand.
CCCGAGCCTGTGGCCGCAACCGCCGCAGCGGTAATGCCAATACCTGCGGCCGGGCTCGGGCCCGAGGAACCCGACAAACCTGCTCCGCCGGAGGGAGTCGAGGAGGAGGCCTTTGCAGACATGGAGGTCTCCCTCGCTCCCTCCGTGCTAAAAAGAAGGCGCAACCCCCTGGATGAGGAGGAGGACCGGGAGGAGGAAGGTCCCTCCGAGCAGGGGGAGTCGTCGCCCGCCGCGGGTACTGCGCCCCCCCCCGCCCCCCCAGCGCTGTCGTCATCACCAGCGATCGGCAGGGGTCACCTGTCCCTCGGGAGGCTGAGGCAGATGTGTCTGTCCAGCACGTGCCTCCCGGGGATGGGGATGAGACCCTGCCCGTGGGGGGGGTTCTGGAACAACCCGCGGCAGTAATTGAAGTTGACCTTTTATCGGTGTCGTTACCCCTCGCCGGGTCGGGCAGCCTGGGGGTTGGGTCGGGCGAGCTCGAGGATAATGAGCTCGCCCAATGCGACCCGGACGTCTCCCAGGGGATGCTCGTCCTGGTAGAGCTTTTAATTCAAAACCCCCCGTCCGCTGGGTCGGAGGTTGGTGGCGGGGAGGAGGATGGCCCCCTGGCTGCGTCTCTGGTGCCGGACGTACTGGAGGAGCTGGAAATTGTTCTCTCCCCGGTTTCTCCGGTCGTTTCCGGCGTCTGAGGCGGAGGGGAGCTCTGAACCGCCGCCGTCTTCTGGCCCGGCACCCCTAGAGGAGCCCAGGGAGAAATCCTCTGCCGCCGATCCTGGGGGTGGGATCCGGGCGGAGGCGGGGCTGGCTGGCGCGGCCGAGTCGTTCGCTTCGCACTGCGCGGCGGACGGGTTGGCCGCTGGTGACGACCCCCTGGAGGAGGATGGGGACTCGGTGATGGGCACGGAGGACGATTCGGACTCCAGCGCCGACGTGGCGATGGATGACCTCATGCCCCTTGCCAAGTCTCCCCTCATTTCCGTAAGGGAACTCCGGGATTTTATGGCCACGTGCCTGGGTCAGCGCAATAAGGTCCGGCTGGCCCTCGACAGGTGGTCGGAGCTGGCGCTGCTCATCGATTCCGTCCGCGCCGCCGTTAAGATCTTGGGCGCGGACGAGGGTGTGAACCCGCTCGAGCTGCGTCGGCTCACAACGTTTCTCACTGGGCTGCTGAGGAAGTGGCGGCGGACCAGCGGCTGCGCTTCCTCGCCCCGTTAGGTGTAGGTAGAGGTTGCACTATGCTTCTGACATGAAGATAACCATAGCCAGCCTCAACATCAACGGCAGCAGGGAGGCGCGCCGCAGATTCAATAACTTCTCGGTCCTTCGGGACGGGAAGTATGCGGTGTGCTTCCTGCAAGAAACCCACACCGTTCCGGGAGACGAAGCCACGTGGCTCCTGGAGTGGCAAGGAGGGGTCAGCATGAGTCACCTCTCCAACAATTCCAGCGGGGTGGCTATCTTGCTGGCCCCGCATTTTCAGCCGGAGATCTTGGGGGTCAAGGAGCACGTGCCGGGCCGCTTGCTCCATGTCACTGTTCGCCTGGGGGGCGTGCCGCTCCATCTAGTGAACGTGTACGCCCCTCAGACCAGTGCGCAGCAAGTGCGCTTCTTCGAAGAAGTGTCCGCTCTCTTGGGCTCCATCGACGTGGGCGAGTGCGTCATCCTCGGGGGGGATTTTAACTGCACCCTCGAGGCGAGGGACCGTTCGGGTCCCCCGCGAAGCCCGGCGGCGATGGAGAAGTTGAGGGACCTGGTTGGGTCCTTCGACTTGGTGGACGTCTGGCGAAATCTCCACCCCGACTCCAGCGCCTTCACTAGCGTGAGGTCTGGGGGAGGAAGGTCCAGAATCGACCGCCTCTACATTTCCCGGGCGTTCGTCTCCTGCGTTCCGGCAGCTTCCATGCGGCCGGTGCCGTGCACGGACCACCACCTGGTGTGGGCGGAGCTCGCTCCGCTGCGCGCGCGGGGGGGGGTCCGTGTACTGGCATTTTAACAACCTGCTGCTGGAGGACGCACGGTTCCGGGATTCGTTTCGTCGATTCTGGGCCGACTGGAGAAGGAAGCAGGGGGGCTTCCCCTCCTTGAGGCTATGGTGGGATGTGGGCAAGGCTCACATCCGTCTCTTCTGTCAGGAGTACGCGAAGGGGTCGACCAAGAGGCGGGAGGCCCGGGTCGGGCGGTTGGAGAAGGAGGTGCTCGACCTGGAGTCCCGTCTCGGTCAGGTCGTCGAGGACCCGGCCCTGCGGAAGGTGTACGAAGAGAAGAAGGGCGCGCTGATGGACCTGCAGCTCGTCGGGTCCCGAGGCGCGTACGTGAGGTCGCGGATCCAGCTCCTGCGGGACCTGGACCGCGGCTCCCCCTTCTTCTACTCGCTGGAAAAAAGACGGGGGGTCCGTAAGCAGCTCTTGGGGCTGCTGGCCGACGACGGATCTCTGGTCTCGGATCCGGAGGGAATCAGCGCGGAGACCCGCGCCTATTACGGGGCTCTGTTCTCTCCGGATCCGTCCAGCGAGGATGCGCGCAGAGTTTTGTGGGAGGACCTGCCGAAGGTTGGCCCGGAGGGCGCCGAAAAATTGGACGCTCCGCTAAGTCTGGCGGAGCTGACCGGCGCCCTCCGCCAGCTCTCTAGGGGAAAGTCCCCGGGGCTGGACGGGCTGACCGTGGAGTTCCACAGGGCGTTCTGGGACGTCTTGGGGGGCGACTACGCGCGGGTCCTGGGGGAAAGTTTGGCGACCGGGGAGATGCCCCTCTCTTGGCGCAGGGCGGTCATTGTCCTGCTGCCTAAGAAGGGCGATCTCCGCCTCCTTAAGAACTGGCGCCCGGTCTCCCTCCTCAGCACGGACTATAAAATCTTTGCCAGGGCCATGTCTGCTCGCCTTGGCACCGTGCTGGCCCACATGATCCACCCCGACCAGTCCTACACGGTCCCGGGCCGGACCATCCACGATAACATCCATCTGTTCCGGGACCTGGTCCACCACTCCCAGAGGGCTGGTCTGTCGGTCGCCTTCCTTTCCCTGGATCAGGAGAAGGCGTTCGACAGGGTGGATCACGAGTATCTCTTCGGGACTCTGCGCGCATTCGGGTTCGGGACGCATTTCGTCGCCCGGATCCGACTTCTGTACGCCGCCGCGGAGTGTCTGATTAAAGTTAACGGGTCCTTGACGGCGCCCCTTCGCTTCGGGAGGGGGGTGCGTCAGGGATGCCCCATGTCCGGCCAGTTATATGCCATTTGCGTGGAGCCTTTCCTGCGCCTCTTGCGGAAGAGGTTGACGGGACTGGCTCTGCAAGGGCCGGGCGTGGAGGTGGTCCTCTCGGCTTACGCCGATGACGTGCTCCTCACGGTCACGGATCCCGCTGACTTGCGGAGGATGCGGGAATGCCAGCAGATTTACTCGGACGCATCCTCCGCCAAGATCAACTGGGAGAAATGTTCCGGACTCCTGGTGGGTCAGTGGCGGGTGGACTCCCTGCCGGAGGAGTTCAGGCCTTTCGCCTGGAGCACCACGCACCTCCTCTATTTGGGAGTCTACCTTAGCCCTGCCGAGGACGCTTGGCCGGCGAACTGGCAAGAGCTGGAGGCCAAAGTCACCGCTCGCCTAGGACGCTGGACAGGACTGCTCCGAGTGTTGTCCTACAGGGGTCGAGCGCTGGTCATAAACCAGCTGGTGGCCGCCATGTTGTGGTACCGGTTGGTCACTTTGATCCCTCCCCCTGCGTTTGTCGCCAAGATTCAGAAGAAGCTCATCGACTTCTTCTGGGACAAAAGGAAGCACTGGGTCTCTGCCGCGGTTCTGTGTCTCCCGCTTAGGGAGGGCGGTCAGGCGCTGGTGTGCCTTCGCACCCAGGCTGCGACTTTCCGTCTTCAGACGCTGCAGAGATACCTGTACGTCGAGAATCCTCCGAGATGGTGTGCGCTGGTGACGTTTTTCTTCCGCCAGCTGCATGGCCTCAATTACGACACGCAGCTCCTGTTTGCGAAAGTGGGCAGCAGGCGTGCCGGCCTGCGGGAGCTGCCTGTCTTCTACCAGGAACTACTATGGGTTTGGAACTACGTCGCTTCCAGGCGGAGCTCTCCCCCGTCAGGAGCGGCGGCTCTCCTTCGGGAGCCGCTGCTCAGGAATCCGCACCTCCACGAACACGGGTTCGGGCGGCTGGCGGAGGGTAGGGCTGTGGCTGGCAAGGTGACCAGAGTCGGGGACCTGCTCGATGGCGGAGGAGCGGGCTGGATGGCGCCGGAGGAGCTGGCGCGGCGCCTGTCCTGGGCCAACGTCCGGCTCGCGGTCGAAACCATCGAATCGGTAAAAGCGGCACTGGGCCCCGACTCCACTAGGTGTATCGAGGCGGCTCAAGCACGTGGGGCGATCCCGTCCGAGCTTACCCCCGTTCGGACGGAATTCCTCATCGGCGCCCGGCCCCGAAACTCCCCTCGGGAACCGGCGCCTCACAACTTGAGCCGTCTCGAGGAAATACCCTCCGTGCCTTTTCATTCCGCGCGGAGGGGTTTCCTGTACGGGCTGCTCCTGCACACTCTCCACTTTGCCATCTTCGTCTACCATCCGGACACGCCTTGGCGTGGCGTTTTGCCGACCGGCGGTAGCGGAGGTCCCCAATGGAGGGCTCTCTATGCGGGAGTCCTCCCTTGTTCCATCGGGGACTTGGCCTGGAGGGTGTTGCACGGAGCGGTCCCGTGCAATAAGGTTTTAAGTAGGTTCACGGACTCCCAGGCCGCCTGCATTTTTTGCGGCCTGGAGGAGTCCGTGTTTCACGTTTATATGGATTGTGAGAGGTTGCAGCCCCTCTTTCACTACTTGAAGGGGCTGCTCCTCGATTTTTGGTTGCACTTCAGTCCCACGCTCTTGATCTACGGTCACCCGGTGCGGAGGGGAGCGGACAGGTTGGAGGACCTCCTTGTGGGCCTGCTCCTGGGCCTGGCTAAAAGAGCCATCAATTGGTCCAGGCAGCGGGCGGTCGAGGGGGTCGTCCAGCCGGATTGCCTGCATCTCTTCCGCGGCCATGTTCGCGCCCGGGTGGCCCTGGAGATGGAGCACGCTGTGTCCGCCGGTGTGCTTGAGTATTTCCGCGACCGGTGGGCGCCGCGGGGACTGGAGTGCATCATCAACACAGATAACCAAATTTTAATTTGATTTGTTAAGCTTTAGTTGAACTTTTGTTTATTTACAGTCGAATTGGTTTTTTTTTTGTTTTTTTTGTTTTTTGTTTTTTTGGGTCCAAATAAAAGAGTACCCTCTGTTCAGCTGCAAGCACGAGCAGAGGGAGCAGCCAGACTTTGGAGAGTGGATTAAAGTGGTGGTCCCCTGACCAGGAAGAGGAGGAGAACGTTGGACCACCACCACCAACTCCACCATCATTACATCAACTGAGGTGCCTGGAGAGAGAGGACAGAGGAGGAGAAGGAGAAAGGAGGCCTACATCAACATCAACCAGGGGAGAGGCCTTTCTATCACTGCCTCCCCAATTTGGCCTCCACTTCAGGAGAGGGAGAGAGGGGAGAGAAACCAACTGCTTGAAAGGAGGGAAGAAAACTTCATCCGGAACATCTACAGGTGGGTGTTATTTGGGGCACTCTCCCAAGACTTTGTATTTTAGGTGGGGGGAGAAAAGAAGAAGCAAGGCCGGATCATCAAGGGGTGTAGTGTGTGTGTGCTCTTGTTAAAAGCTAGGCCACACACACCACTAATTAGCATCCCTTCTATTGCCTGCCCTGGGAGAGCTTGGAGCTGCCCAAGGTGAAGTCCTTAATTTAATTTAATTACATCGTTAAGACCTGTTGCAGGACTAAGCCTGGGCTTCTCCAGCTTTTCCAGGTGAAGACGTCTTCCCCCCCTGCCAGAAGACCACCATCACCAAAGACTTTTTCCATCGGAGAGTGCAACCCTGCCTACACCCACCCACCATCCTGAGTGGCAACACTGCCCTTTGCGGCCTCCCTCCTTCCCACCCCGCACCTCTCTCTCTCTCTCTCTCTTTGTCTCTCTCTGCCTGTCTTTCTAAGGCACCTTAGTTTCATCTATTTTATTAATTGCCAATTGAGCAGAGGGGCGAGGGCTCCTCTCCCAATTTAAATCAATAAGGAGAGAGGTGTGTCCTCATTTTAATCAGCTCCCTCTGCTCAATAGAGGACAAAAAAATATATATATACACCGAGGCCATTAACACCTTCAGGCCTGTGACTTGGGGTGAGTGTAGCCCTTAAAAAAAGCACCCCAGAATGGCGACTGCATCTTCGCCGGTGGCGGGGCCAGCCGGGACCTATGCGAGAGTGGTAGCCACAGCCACAGCTGCTCCCGCTGTTCCTGCTGCCCCGTCACCTTTTCGATTAATAACAAAAAAGCTTGGGGTGAAGAGCTACACTCACCCCACTATGACCATCGAGGCCTGCGTCAAGGCCATGGCTGGGGTTGTCGGCCCCTCAGCCATCGTCGCGGCCTCGAAAATGTATGGGAAGGCTGTGTTCTTCCTGGGGTCGGAGCGGGCGGTGTCCCTGGCTGTCGCCAAGGGGCTCACCGTGGGCGGGACCTTCCTGCCGGTGGATCCTCTCGAGGCCACCGCGCAGAGGATCATTATTTCCAACGTCCCGCCCTATGTTCCTGGTGAGCTCCTCCTTCCCCATTTGCGACAACTTGGGGAGGTGAGGTCGGGGATCACGCCCATCCCGCTCGGCTTCCGGGAGGCCAGCCTACGCCACGTCTTCTCCTTCCGGCGCCAGCTGTTTATCCAGCTGGCGCGGGAGGAGGACACTGAAGGGGCGTTCGTCGTCCTCCACGAGGGGACCGCCTACCGCGCCTTTTGGACGTCGGACGGTGTGAGGTGCCATGCCTGCAGGGAGGTGGGGCACATCAGGAGGAACTGCCCTGCCTCCAAGGCCGCCGGATCATCTCGTGCGGCCGAGGCTGGCGCCGCCGCCGCCGCCCTTCCCCCCGGATCTGCCCGCGCGTCAAGTACGTCTGATGCGCGGTTGACGTCGGGGGCCGATGCCACCAAGGCCTCCGGCGGGGGGGAGGGAGCGTGTCCGGCCGGAAAGAAGGCGCGGGGAAAAAAGAAGCACCTTAGGGCAGGTCCCCCCGTGGATGGTGAGCCCTTGCCCCTTGAGCCCCTTACACCCGCGCTCCTCGCGGAGTTGATCAGGGCAGATGTGAGCGGGAGGAGCCCCGTGCCCGAGCCTGTGGCCGCAACCGCCGCAGCGGTAATGCCAATACCTGCGGCCGGGCTCGGGCCCGAGGAACCCGACAAACCTGCTCCGCCGGAGGGAGTCGAGGAAGAGGCCTTTGCAGACATGGAGGTCTCCCTCGCTCCCTCCGTGCTAAAAAGAAGGCGCGACCCCCTGGATGAGGAGGAGGACCGGGAGGAGGAAGGTCCCTCCGAGCAGGGGGAGTCGTCGCCCGCCGCGGGTACTGCGCCCCCCCGCCCCCCCAGCGCTGTCGTCATCACCAGCGATCGGCAGGGGTCGCCTGTCCCTCGGGAGGCTGAGGCAGATGTGTCTGTCCAGCACGTGCCTCCCGGGGATGGGGATGAGACCCTGCCCGTGGGGGGGGTTGCGGAACAACCCGCGGCAGTAATTGAAGTTGACCTTTTATCGGTGTCGTTACCCCTCGCCGGGTCGGGCAGCCTGGGGGCTGGGTCGGGCGAGCTCGAGGATAATGAGCTAGCCCAATGTGACCCGGACGTCTCCCAGGGGATGCTCGTCCTGGTAGAGCTTTTAATTCAAAACCCCCCATCCGCTGGGTCGGAGGTTGGTGGCGGGGAGGAGGATGGCCCCCTGGCTGCGTCTCTGGTGCCGGACGTACTGGAGGAGCTGGAAATTGTTCTCTCCCCGGTTTCTCCGGTCGTTCCGGCGTCTGAGGCGGAGGGGGGCTCTGAACCGCCGCCGTCTTCTGGCCCGGCACCCCTAGAGGAGCCCAGGGAGAAATCCTCTGCCGCCGATCCTGGGGGTGGGATCCGGGCGGAGGCGGGGCTGGCTGGCGCGGCCGAGTCGTTCGCTTCGCACTGCGCGGCGGACGGGTCGGCCGCTGGTGACGACCCCCTGGAGGAGGATGGGGACTCGGTGATGGGCACGGAGGACGATTCGGACTCCAGCGCCGACGTGGCGATGGATGACCTCGTGCCCCTTGCCGAGTCTCCCCTCATTTCCGTAAGGGAACTCCGGGATTTTATGGCCACGTGCCTGGGTCAGCGCAATAAGGTCCGGCTGGCCCTCGACAGGTGGTCGGAGCTGGCACTGCTCATCGATTCCGTCCGCGCCGCCGTTAAGATCTTGGGCGCGGACGAGGGTGTGAACCCGCTCGAGCTGCGTCGGCTCACAACGTTTCTCACTGGGCTGCTGAGGAAGTGGCGGCGGACCAGCGGCTGCGCTTCCTCGCCCCGTTAGGTGTAGGTAGAGGTTGCACTATGCTTCTGACATGAAGATAACCATAGCCAGCCTCAACATCAACGGCAGCAGGGAGGCGCGCCGCAGATTCAATAACTTCTCGGTCCTTCGGGACGGGAAGTATGCGGTGTGCTTCCTGCAAGAAACCCACACCGTTCCGGGAGACGAAGCCACGTGGCTCCTGGAGTGGCAAGGAGGGGTCAGCATGAGTCACCTCTCCAACAATTCCAGCGGGGTGGCTATCTTGCTGGCCCCGCATTTTCAGCCGGAGATCTTGGGGGTCAAGGAGCACGTGCCGGGCCGCTTGCTCCATGTCACTGTTCGCCTGGGGGGCGTGCCGCTCCATCTAGTGAACGTGTACGCCCCTCAGACCAGTGCGCAGCAAGTGCGCTTCTTCGAAGAAGTGTCCGCTCTCTTGGGCTCCATCGACGTGGGCGAGTGCGTCATCCTCGGGGGGGATTTTAACTGCACCCTCGAGGCGAGGGACCGTTCGGGTCCCCCGCGAAGCCCGGCGGCGATGGAGAAGTTGAGGGACCTGGTTGGGTCCTTCGACTTGGTGGACGTCTGGCGAAATCTCCACCCCGACTCCAGCGCCTTCACTAGCGTGAGGTCTGGGGGAGGAAGGTCCAGAATCGACCGCCTCTACATTTCCCGGGCGTTCGTCTCCTGCGTTCCGGCAGCTTCCATGCGGCCGGTGCCGTGCACGGACCACCACCTGGTGTGGGCGGAGCTCGCTCCGCTGCGCGCGCGGGGGGGGGTCCGTGTACTGGCATTTTAACAACCTGCTGCTGGAGGACGCACGGTTCCGGGATTCGTTTCGTCGATTCTGGGCCGACTGGAGAAGGAAGCAGGGGGGCTTCCCCTCCTTGAGGCTATGGTGGGATGTGGGCAAGGCTCACATCCGTCTCTTCTGTCAGGAGTACGCGAAGGGGTCGACCAAGAGGCGGGAGGCCCGGGTCGGGCGGTTGGAGAAGGAGGTGCTCGACCTGGAGTCCCGTCTCGGTCAGGTCGTCGAGGACCCGGCCCTGCGGAAGGTGTACGAAGAGAAGAAGGGCGCGCTGAAGGACCTGCAGCTCGTCGGGTCCCGAGGCGCGTACGTGAGGTCGCGGATCCAGCTCCTGCGGGACCTGGACCGCGGCTCCCCCTTCTTCTACTCGCTGGAAAAAAGACGGGGGGTCCGTAAGCAGCTCTTGGGGCTGCTGGCCGACGACGGATCTCTGGTCTCGGATCTGGAGGGAATCAGCGCGGAGACCCGCGCCTATTACGGGGCTCTGTTCTCTCCGGATCCGTCCAGCGAGGATGCGCGCAGAGTTTTGTGGGAGGACCTGACTAAGGTTGGCCCGGAGGGCGCCGAAAAATTGGACGCTCCGCTAAGTCTGGCGGAGCTGACCGGCGCCCTCCGCCAGCTCTCTAGGGGAAAGTCCCCGGGGCTGGACGGGCTGACCGTGGAGTTCCACAGGGCGTTCTGGGACGTCTTGGGGGGCGACTACGCGCGGGTCCTGGGGGAAAGTTTGGCGACCGGGGAGATGCCCCTCTCTTGGCGCAGGGCGGTCATTGTCCTGCTGCCTAAGAAGGGCGATCTCCGCCTCCTTAAGAACTGGCGCCCGGTCTCCCTCCTCAGCACGGACTATAAAATCTTTGCCAGGGCCATGTCTGCTCGCCTTGGCACCGTGCTGGCCCACATGATCCACCCCGACCAGTCCTACACGGTCCCGGGCCGGACCATCCATGATAACATCCATCTGGTCCGGGACCTGGTCCACCACTCCCAGAGGGCTGGTCTGTCGGTCGCCTTCCTTTCCCTGGATCTGGAGAAGGCGTTCGACAGGGTGGATCACGAGTATCTCTTCGGGACTCTGCGCGCATTCGGGTTCGGGACGCATTTCGTCGCCCGGATCCGACTTCTGTACGCCGCCGCGGAGTGTCTGATTAAAGTTAACGGGTCCTTGACGGCGCCCCTTCGCTTTGGGAGGGGGGTGCGTCAGGGATGCCCCATGTCCGGTCAGTTATATGCCATTTGCGTGGAGCCTTTCCTGCGCCTCTTGCGGAAGAGGTTGACGGGACTGGCTCTGCAAGGGCCGGGCGTGGAGGTGGTCCTCTCGGCTTACGCCGATGACGTGCTCCTCACGGTCACGGATCCCGCTGACTTGCGGAGGATGCGGGAATGCCAGCAGATTTACTCGGACGCATCCTCCGCCAAGATCAACTGGGAGAAATGTTCCGGACTCCTGGTGGGTCAGTGGCGGGTGGACTCCCTGCCGGAGGAGTTCAGGCCTTTCGCCTGGAGCACCACGCACCTCCTCTATTTGGGAGTCTACCTTAGCCCTGCCGAGGACGCTTGGCCGGCGAACTGGCAAGAGCTGGAGGCCAAAGTCACCGCTCGCCTAGGACGCTGGACAGGACTGCTCCGAGTGTTGTCCTACAGGGGTCGAGCGCTGGTCATAAACCAGCTGGTGGCCGCCATGTTGTGGTACCGGTTGGTCACTTTGATCCCTCCCCCTGCGTTTGTCGCCAAGATTCAGAAGAAGCTCATCGACTTCTTCTGGGACAAAAGGAAGCACTGGGTCTCTGCCGCGGTTCTGTGTCTCCCGCTTAGGGAGGGCGGTCAGGCGCTGGTGTGCCTTCGCACCCAGGCTGCGACTTTCCGTCTTCAGACGCTGCAGAGATACCTGTACGTCGAGAATCCTCCGAGATGGTGTGCGCTGGTGACGTTTTTCTTCCGCCAGCTGCATGGCCTCAATTACGACACGCAGCTCCTGTTTGCGAAAGTGGGCAGCAGGCGTGCCGGCCTGCGGGAGCTGCCTGTCTTCTACCAGGAACTACTATGGGTTTGGAACTACGTCGCTTCCAGGCGGAGCTCTCCCCCGTCAGGAGCGGCGGCTCTCCTTCGGGAGCCGCTGCTCAGGAATCCGCACCTCCACGAACACGGGTTCGGGCGGCTGGCGGAGGGTAGGGCTGTGGCTGGCAAGGTGACCAGAGTCGGGGACCTGCTCGATGGCGGAGGAGCGGGCTGGATGGCGCCGGAGGAGCTGGCGCGGCGCCTGTCCTGGGCCAACGTCCGGCTCGCGGTCGAAACCATCGAATCGGTAAAAGCGGCACTGGGCCCCGACTCCACTAGGTGTATCGAGGCGGCTCAAGCACGTGGGGCGATCCCGTCCGAGCTTACCCCCGTTCGGACGGAATTCCTCATCGGCGCCCGGCCCCGAAACTCCCCTCAGGAACCGGCGCCTCACAACTTGAGCCGTCTCGAGGAAATACCCTCCGTGCCTTTTCATTCCGCGCGGAGGGGTTTCCTGTACGGGCTGCTCCTGCACACTCTCCACTTTGCCATCTTCGTCTACCATCCGGACACGCCTTGGCGTGGCGTTTTGCCGACCGGCGGTAGCGGAGGTCCCCAATGGAGGGCTCTCTATGCGGGAGTCCTCCCTTGTTCCATCGGGGACTTGGCCTGGAGGGTGTTGCACGGAGCGGTCCCGTGCAATAAGGTTTTAAGTAGGTTCACGGACTCCCAGGCCGCCTGCATTTTTTGCGGCCTGGAGGAGTCCGTGTTTCACGTTTATATGGATTGTGAGAGGTTGCAGCCCCTCTTTCACTACTTGAAGGGGCTGCTCCTCGATTTTTGGTTGCACTTCAGTCCCACGCTCTTGATCTACGGTCACCCGGTGCGGAGGGGAGCGGACAGGTTGGAGGACCTCCTTGTGGGCCTGCTCCTGGGCCTGGCTAAAAGAGCCATCAATTGGTCCAGGCAGCGGGCGGTCGAGGGGGTCGTCCAGCCGGATTGCCTGCATCTCTTCCGCGGCCATGTTCGCGCCCGGGTGGCCCTGGAGATGGAGCACGCGGTGTCCGCCGGTGCGCTTGAGTATTTCCGCGACCGATGGGCGCCGCGGGGACTGGAGTGCATCATCAACACAGAAAACCAAATTTTAATTTGATTTGTTAAGCTTTAGTTGAACTTTTGTTTATTTACAGTTGAATTGGGGGTTTTTTTGGGTCCAAATAAAAGAGTACCCTCTGTTCAGTAAATACCTGTATTATTGTTCTCCTGCAGTCCGTGTATTATTTATACTCGGACACTACAGCCTGGCCATCGAAAAAGGCAGACACAGACAGACCAGGCTGCCAAGAAAGGACAGGATATGCTCTCACTGCAGTCATGGAGTGGTGGAGACAGAGATGCACTTCCTCACAGCTTGTGGAAAATATCAGGGCATAAAGGGGGAATTTCTACCCACAATTCATAAAAATATGCCCTGAAATCAAAAATTTGAATGACGACCAAAAACTCCCATACCTATTAGGGGAACAGAGAAATTGCGTAACCTTAGCGGCAAACTATGTTACAGCTTGCCATAAGCAGAGGGACAACCAGTAAATCTAAGAATAAAGTGTATACATATTATATGAGTGTATATTTATACACACAGGGATATATCTGTTTATACACTGTATGGATAGATCTGCGTTTATGTGTTCAACCATAAATGTTTTTTTCGGTGCTTTGGCAACATAAGATGTACCTTGTCATGCCAATAAAGCAATTTGAATTGAATTGAGAGAGTCAGAGATAGAGAGAGAGAGTCAGAGATAGAGTGTGAGAGTCAGAGATAGAGTGTGAGAGAGAGTCAGAGATAGATAGTGTGAGAGAGAGTGTGTGAGAGAGAGTCAGAGATAGAGAGTGAGAGGGAGTGTGAGAGAGACAGTGAGAGAGAGAGAGGGGAAGAGAGACAGAGTGAGAGTGTGAGGGGGACAGAGAGTGAGAGAGACAAGAGAGAGTGAGTGAGTGTGTGTGAGAGAGAGTGAGAGACAGAGCGAGTGTGAGACAGAGAGAGTGTGTGTGAGAGACAGAGAGAGAGTGAGAGAGAGTGAGCGAGACAGAGAGAGAGAGGGGAGAGAGACAGAGAGTGTGTGAGTGTGAGAGACAGAGAGCATGTGAGAAAGTATGTCAGAGAGAGACAGAGCGTGTGAGAGAAAGTAGAGCGAGTGAGAGAAAGAGAGAGGGTGTGTGTGAGGGGAGAGAGACAGAGAGAGGGTGTGTGAGAGAGAGGGTGTGTGTGAGAGAGGGGAGAGAGACAGAGAGGGAGTGCGTGTGAGAGAGACAGAGAGCGTGTGAGAGAGAGTGTGAGAGGGCAGAGAGAGTGTGAGAAAGTGTGTGAGAGAGAGAGTGTGAGAGGGAAGAGTGAGAGAGAGACGAGAGAGTGTGAGAGAGAGGAGAGAGAGTGTGAGAGACACAGAGTGTGTGAGAGAGGGAAGAGAGAGTGTGAGAGAGTGACAGACAGAGAGGGAGAGTGTGAGAGAGAGAGTGTGAGAGACAGAGTGTGTGAGAGAGGAGAGAGAGTGTGAGAGACAGAGTGAGAGAGGGGAGAGAGAGAGTGAGAGAGACACAGAAAGATAGAGAGAGAGACAGAGTGTGAGAGAGAGAGTGAGAGAGACAGAGCGAGAGTGTGAGACAGACAGTGAGAGAGAGGGAAGAGAGTGTGAAAGAGACACGGGAAGAGAGTGTGAAAGAGACACAGAAAGATAGTGTGACAGAGAGAGAGACAGAGAGAGTGAAACAGAGAGAGTGAGAGAGAGAGATCGTGAGACAGAGAGTGAGAGACAGAGAGTGCAAGAGAGAGTGTGAGGGGGAGAGAGAGAGGGAGTGAGGGAGAGAGTGAGGGAGAGAGTGAGATAGAGGGAGAGAGTGAGAGAGGGTGAGGGGAGAGGGAAAAGGGAGGAGGGAGGGAGGGGGAGGGAAAGAGAAGAGGAGGGGAAGAGGAGGGAGGAGAGGCAGAGGGGGGAGGAGAAGGAAAGGGGGTAGGAGAGGGGGAGGAGAGAGGGGGGAGTGTGAGAGAGAGGAGGTGGGAGAGTGTGAGGAGAGGGGAGAGAGAAAATGAGAGGAGGGGGAGAGAGAGTGAGAGAGGGGGGAGAGAGTGAGAGGGGGGAGTGATAGAGGGGATAGAGAGTGTGAGAGAGAGGGGGAGAGAGAGTAAGAGAGAGGGAGAGAGAGTGAAAGAAAGGGAAATTGAGGGAGAGAGGGGGAGAGCGAGGAGGGGGGGAGAGCGAGGAGGGGGGAGAGCGAGGAGGGGGAGAGAGGAGGGGGAGAGAGGAGGGGGAGAGAGGAGGGGGGAGAGAGAGGAGGGGGAGAGAGAGGAGGGGGGGAGAGAGGAGGGGGAGAGAGAGGAGGGGGAGAGAGAGGAGGGGGAGAGAGAGGAGGGGGAGAGAGGAGGGGGAGAGAGGAGGGGGAGAGAGAGGAGGGGGAAAGAGAGGAGGGGGAAGGAGTGAGAGAGAGGGGGAAGGAGTGAGAGAGCGGGAGAGAGTGAGAGAGGGGGGGAGAGAGTGTGGGAGAGGGGGATAGAGAGTGAGGGGGAGAGAGAGACGGAGAGAGAGAGGGGGGAGAGAGGGAGAGAGAGAGGGGGAGAGAGGGGGGGAGAGAGAGGAGGGGAAGAGAGGAGGGGGAGAGAGGAGGGAGAGAGAGAGGGGAGTGGGAGAGAGAGGAGGGAGAGTGAGATGAGGGGGAGAGATGAGGGGGAGAGAGAGTGAGAGAGGGTGTGTGAGAGAGGGGAGAGAGGAGGGGGAAGGGGAGAGAGGGGAGGGGGAGAGAGAGGTGGGTGAGGGAGGGAGAGGGGTGGAGAGAGAGGAGGGGGAGAGGGGAGGGTGAGGGAGGGAGAGAGAGGTTGGGTGAGGGAGGGAGGAATAGGGTGAGGGAGAGAGGGTGATGGTGAGGGAGGGAGACAGATTGGGGGAGAGAGGGTGAGGGAGAGAGGATGAGGGAGGGAGAGTGTGTGAGAGTGTGAGTGAAGGGAGAGAGTGGGATGAGAGTGTGAGAGGGGGGCGAGGCTGAGGGAGAGAGAGAGAGGTTGTGTGAGAGAGAGGGGGGCAGGTGGGGAAAGGAGAGAAGGAGGGGGAGAGAGAGGGTGGGTGAGGGAGGGACAGAGAGAGGAGTGGTGCGAGAGAGGAGGGGAGAGGGAGAGAGAGGTTGGGTGAGGGAGAGGATGAGGGAGGGAGAGACGGTGAGAGTGGAAGGGTGAGGGAGAGAGGGTGATGGTGAGGGAGGGAGAGAGAGGGTGAGGAGGGAGTGTGAGTGGGGGTGAGAGTGAGGGATGGAGTGAGAGTGTGAGAGAGTGAGTGAAGGTTGAGCGTGGGAGAGAGAGTGAGAGTTTGAGGAGAGTAGGAGAGAGTGAGGGAGGGAGAGAGAAAGAGTGGGGGAAAGGGAGGGAGGGAGAGTCGGAGAGAGTGAGGGGAGAGAGAGTGAGTATTTGAGTGAGAGAGTGAGTGTGGGGAGAGAGGGGGAGTGACAGAGTGTGAGGGGAGAGAGTGGGGAGTGAGGGAGCGAGTGTGGTGGAGAGAGAGCGAGAGTGAAAATGAGTGTGAGAGAGGGTGTGAGAGAGTGAGGGGAGAGAGTGTGAGGGGAGAGAGTATGTGTGAGGGGAGGGAGAGGGAGTGAGTGAGGGGAGAGAGTGTGGGGGAGAGAGAAAGAGTGGGAGAGTGAGGGAAAGAGTGTGAGAGGAGAGAGAGTGTGAGAGAGTGTATGTGAGGGAGAGAGTGTCGGAGAGAGAGTGAGAGTGCGTGTGAGAGTGAATGCGTGTGAGAGGGAGAGAGAGTGGGAGGATAGAGAGAGAGTGAATGATAGAGCGAGTGTAATAATGGCAAAGAAGGGGCCATTCGGTCCATCGAGTCCATGCTGCCTCTCTGTAAAGCAATCCAGTCAGTCCCATTCCCCCGCTCTATCGCCGTAGCCTTGCAAATTTATTTCCCTCAAGTGCCTATCCAGTATCCCCTTGAAAACATTGAGTGTGTCCGCTTCCACCACTTCTGTCGGCAGCGAATTCCAGGTCCTCGCCACTCGCTACGTAAATTTTTTTTCCTCACATCCCCCCTGTATGTCTTGCCCAAAACCTTAAATCTGTGTCCCCGAGTCCTTGTACCATCAACTAGTGGGAACAGCCTTTTCCCGTCTAGCTTATCCAAACCCGTCATAATCTTGTACACTTCTATCAAATCACCCCTCAACCTCCTTTGCTCTTGTAGGATTCTCAAAATTCCCACATTTCCCAAGTTATTAAATAAGGGAGCCTGAAGGACAAGTTATTCAACAAGGGACCCTGAAGGACAAGTTATTAAATAAGGGAACCCTGAACGACAATGGCTTTTGGACTTTATGGCAAGACCTGCAAGGTTAAAAGCAGGGCCCTGCACAGCATGTCAAGTTCAAAACTCAAACTTGACATGCCCAGGCCTGTGGGAGACAGCTTTGATTTGTGATTTCAAACCAGACAGCTGAAGGAGACAGAACACGCATTCTTCCCTTTAAAACAAATCAACTCAGGAAGAGGCTTAATCTTGCACAAACTTAAAACCCATCAAGACTATGCATATATAATCACCTACAGTTCAAACTAGCTACCAAGCCAGGAAGACACCGATTTACATTATGTATAAACAAACACCAAGACATTAAAAACCATTTAACAATGGGACAACCGCCCAAAAAACCAGTTAAGGTGAACGACTATAATCACCTTAACGAGCCCGCCAAAAATCAGACAAAGAACTGACCCTGATTTGGCGCACAGATAACAAACTCAAAAACAGTATAATTGTAGGCCCACCGGTAACCAAGGGGACTCGAAACTCAAAGAAGCAGGACACACAGCTCACAGCCCACACGACAGGCAGAAGCTCAGGCCACAGGGGCATCCAACCGGGAGGCTCATGGAACATCGCGGCGAGGAGGCACGGTGGGGCAGGCTCGACTGAAGATGACTAGGCCACAACCGCAGCCTTACACAGAGACCGACCACGAGCACCACGGTAACAAAGGGCTGGGTAAACCATACCTTCAGATCATTACCACTGCACAGGTAATGATCTAGGCCACCGCGACCGAGCTGACACAGAAGACCGCCAACCGAACCCCAACCGTAACAAAACTGGATGACCAGACCACCACCAGAGGAACAAAACCTGAAGTTTTCCACTCTACAAGCTAAAGTACCCAACAAAGACTTTACTCCCTATCTCTAACGTAGAAAAGAAGGTACTTACCCAGACAAATCCACAACCGCGCCCTTACTGCATCTGCGGACTCCACCCAACTGAAGAATCTTCGCAGATCCCAAGACTGGGACCACGTGGCGATGGCAGGCCCCAAAGGACACAAAGAGCGAACCCCAAAAACGCAACCAGCTTAATTGACAGGATTCGAACTGTCAAGAAACCCCCATTGGTGAGCATAATCCCTGGCTCTTGTAGTACAATTTAGTTAGATATTGGGGGTGGGACAAGGGTAGGGGGATTATTAATGTGATTTTCCCTCGTTGTGCTGTGTGTTCCCCCTTCTTAATTAAGTGTACTTTTGTATGCCTGTAATCACTCCAGTAATCTAAGTGTGTAATTTTATTGTGACTCTAAATAAAATACAGTTTTCTTGCACCAAACCAGTTGTCTACTCCAATTCTGTATCGCAGCCTGTACCTAAGTCCGGTGTCTAGAACCCAGGGGTGTGGGAGCGATTCGAACCGCTCAAAAACAGTCAGGGCAAAGCTGACTGCACACACCATCCCCTGCACTCTAATGAAATCAAATCCAGCTTCTCCAACCTGTCCTTGTAGCTAAGATCCCCCATCCCCGGAACCATTCTGGTAAATCTCCTCTGCACCCTCTCAAGGGCCTTCACATCCTTCCTAAAGTGTGGTGACCAGAACTGGATGCAATACTCCAGTTGTGGCCTAACCAGCGCTTTATAAAGGTTCAGCATAACTTCGCTATTTTTGTACTCAATACCTCTATTGATGAAGCCTAAGATCCCATATGCTTTGCGAACCACTCTCTCAATATGTCCTGCCACCTTCAGGGACCTATGCACATTAACTCCCTCTGTCCCTGCACACTCTTTAAAACTGTGCCATTAAGTGTATATTGCCTCTCCCTGTTCCTTATGCCAAAATGCATCACTTCACACTTCTCTATTAAATTCCATCTGTCACTTGTCTGCCCATTCTGCTAGCTTTTCTATGTCCTGGTGCAATCAATTGTTATCATCCTCACTGTTTGCCACGCCCCCAAGTTTGGGGTCATTGGCAAATTTAGAAATTCTGCTCTGTATCCCAATATCCAGGTCATTTATATATATCAAAAAAAGCAGTGGCCCCAGTACTGACCCTTGGGGAACACCACTGTCTACCATCCTCCAGTCTGAAAAACAGCCATTTACCACAACTCGTTGTTTGCTGTCCTTAAGCCAATTAATTGTCCAAGCTGCCACTGACCCACCTATTCTATGAGCCTCAGTTTTGTTAACCAGCCTTCTATGTGGTACTTTGTCAAACGCCTTCCGAAAATCCATGTAGACAACATCCATTGCATTCCCTTCATCAATTCTCTCTGTTACTTCATCAAAAAATTCAATTAGATTAGTCAAACATGATCTGCCTTTTACAAATCTGTGTTGGCTCTCCTTAGTTAGCTTAAACCTCTCCCAAGTGCCTGTTAATTTTTTCCTTTACTATTGTTTCTAAAACTTTACCCACTACTGATGTTTAAAACTGACCATCCTTTAGTTACTAGGATTGTCCTTACACTCTTTCTTGAACAATGGTGTCACATTTGCCACTTTCCAATCCTCAGGCACCTCCCCCGCATCTAAGGAAGATTGGAAAATTATGGCAAGCCCTTCCACTATCTCCTCCCCCAATTCCCTTAGCAACCTGGGATGCAAGTCATCTCCACGTAATATCAAGGAATTGATAAGCGCACTGGATACAACAAAGGCTATGGGCCCTGACAACATCCCAGCTGTTGTGCTGAAGACTTGTGCTCCAGAACTAGCCACACCTCTAGCCAAGCTTTTCCAGTACAGCTACAACACTAGCATCTGTCCGATAATGTGGAAAATTGCCCAGGTATGTGCTGTTCACAAAAAGCAGGACAAATCCAATCCAGCCAATTACCGCTCCATCAGTCTACTCTCAATCATCAGCAAGATGATGGAAAGTGTCATCGACACTTACTCACCAATAACCTGCTCGCTGATGCTCAGTTTGGGTTCCGCTGGGACCACTTGGCTCAAGACCTCATTATAGCCTTGGTCCAAACATGGACAGGAGCTGAATTCCAGAGGTGAGGTGAGAATGACTGCCTTTGACATCAAGGCAGCTTTTGGCCGAGTGTGGCATCAAGGAGCTCTAGTAAAATTGAAGTCAATGGGAATCAGGGGGAAATCTCTCCACTGGCTAGAGTCATACCTAGCACAAATGAAGATGGTTGTGTTTGTTGGAGGCCAATCATCTCAGCCCAAAGACATCACTGCAGGAGTTCCTCTGGGCAGTGTCCTAGGCCCAACCATCTTCAACTGCTTCATCAATGACCTTCCCTCCATCATAAGGTCAGAAGTGGGGATGCTTGCTGATGATTGCAGTGTTCAGTTCCATTTGCAACTCATCAGATAATGAAGCAGTCCATGCCCACATACAGCAAGACCTGGACAACATTCAGGCTTGGGCTGATAAGTGGCAAGTAACATTCATAGGATTAGATAGGATATATGGTATAGAAACAAGCCATTTGGCCCAACCAGTCCATGCCGGCGTTTATGCTTCACTCAAGCCTCCTCCCGTCTTTGCTCATCTCACTCTATCAGCATAACCCTCTATTCCCTTCTCCCTCATATGCTTATCTAGCTTCCCCTTAAATGCATCTGTACTATTCGCTTCAACCACTCCCTGTGGTAGTGAGTTCCATATTCTGACCACTCTGGGTAAACAAGCTTCTTCTGAATTCCCTATTTGATTTCTTGGTGACTATCTTATATTGATGGCCTCTAGTTTTGCTCTTCCCCACAAGTGGAAACTCTCTCTCTCTGTATATCAAAACCTTTCATAATTTTAAAGACCTCTATTAGGTCACCCCTCAGCCTTCTCTTTTCAAGAGAAAAGAGACCCAGCCTGTTCATCCTTTCCTGATAGGTATAACCTGGCATTTCTGGTATCATCCTTGTTAATCTTTATTGCATCCTCTCCAGTGCCTCTATATCCTTTTTATAATATGGCAACCAGAATTGTATGCAGTACTCCAAGTTTGATCTAACCAAGGTTCAATACAAGTTTAGCATAATTTTTCTACTTTTCCGTTCTATCCCTCTAGAAATAAACCCTAGTGTTTAGTTTGCTTTTTTATGGCCTTATTAAGCTGCTTTGCTACTTTTAGTGATTTGTGTATTTGTACTCCCAGATCCCTTTGCTTTTGTATCCCATTTAGATTCTTATTTTCCAAGTAATATGTGACATCCTTATTTTTCTTACCAAAATGTAATACTTCACATTTATCTGTGTTGAAATTCATCTGCCAATTATATGCCCATTCTGCAAATTTATTAATGTCTTGTTGTAATTTGTTGCAGTCCTCCTCAGTATTGATTATCCCCCCCAATTTGGTACCATCCGCAAATTTAGAAATTGTGTTTTTGATTCTGAAGTCTAAATCATTAATATAAATTGTGAATAACATTGATCCCAGCACTGATCCTTGTGGGACCCCACTTTCCACCTTCTGTAAGGTTCTCAAAATTCCCACATTCCCTCAAGGTTATTAATAAAAGGGGCCCTGCATGGACAATTTAAAAAGGGTACCCAAAAGATGGCGTCCGCACCTCGCGACCAAAAGCCTGTGAGATTTTAAAAGCTTGGACTCTGCAGCACAGAGCAGGCAGTTTTGGGAAATCGAAACTTAAAATGCATTTCTGTGAAAAGGACATTGTGTTTGAAAAGCCAGACAGCTAGGCAAACATTGAATATGCATTTCGTCAGATCGAAACAGATCAACCCAGTTAGGCCTAAGCATAAGGCCATTAGTTTGTCCGCATAAATAATCGGAAACAGCTTAAGGAAGCCACCAAAGCTGCACAGGCCGATTAAAATGCATTAATGACAATACAGCCCGGACATCGGGCCATCAGGTGTGATAAATGGCCATCTAAAGCCAGTTAGTTTAGATTGGTATAATCATTTAAAACAGCCCGCCAAAAGTCAAACAATGGACTGACCTGATTTGGCGCGCAGATAAGGAGTTGAAGAAATGGGTATAATTGTAGGCCCTCAGTAGCAACGGCTCTCTTGCTCCCCTCTCTTGACTCTGACCTCTTGTTTGGTCTTGGGCTGCTGCCGCTCGTACTCGTGCCCTGGCCTCGTGGCGGGTTCTCTTCTCGCTCCCCGCATTAAGTTGCAACCAAGGACATCCATACCAATCGCGGGTGGGGAACGAGACCTGAGTATAAAGTCATACAGGACACACGTAGACGAGACAAGGCGAGACGAAGAAAAAGGTAAAGACCCGACAAGAGCAGAGAAGGGCAGCAGAAGACGCATTGATAAAAACCGGGTGCCTAGTTATAAGCTGGCGCTTGAGGAAGAAAACATATTGTGTGGACAGTGAGAACAAGTTGGCTATTGAACTCTGCGTATAAGCTGGCGTTCAACGCAGGTGTCCACGCCAGAACAAATATACCGACGTTCAAAGAATGGGTAGAAAAATCTAAGCAGTAAAGACTGTCAACCGTCCCACAAACGCAACGTTACCGCCGACGACTGCCCGAGGGATAAGAAGAGAACCCATCGCGACAAGACGACGTCGGTAGCTGAGGAGAAGAAAGGTGTGTCGCAGCAACAGCTCCAGCACCGCGCCCTGAGACCATGTGCGATGGAGTACCCCAAAGGACAGAAGCCCAAACCTCAAACTCGCAACTGTTAAAGCAACAGGCTTGGATTTGGTGAGCATGGATTCCTGGCCCCTCATAGCTTAATCTAGTTAGATATAGGGGTGGGATAAGGATAGGGGATTGTTAATGTAGTTGTTTTCCCTCGATGTGCCGTGTGTTCCCCATTCCATGAATAAGTATAGTTATTGTTTATGCCTGTAATTTTTATCAGTAATTTCTCATCAGACTGTGTTTTCATTTCTGTTTTAATAAAATCTTGGTTTTCTTACACCAAACCACTTGTCTACTTGACTTTCTGTATCGCCGCCTGTACTTAAGTCTGGTGTCTAGAACCCAGGGGTGTGGGGCATAACTGACTGGGCACACGCCACCCCCTTACAGAAAATGGTGACCGCGGCAGGACACCGGCAACAGGGTTGCGATACAGTAGACAATGGTTCGGATGAGCAAAGCATGATGGAGGAAAGGATTTCTGATTATGTGTTTAGCAAGGTGAACATCACAAAGAAGTGGATCACCACTCTGTTAAGGGCTGGGCGTCCGGTAGATGCAGCAGCTAAGTGGACAGAGGGAAAGGAACACAAGAAGTCCTTAGGGAAGGCAGTCTGGCTGATGTGTTTCAAAATGCAGGTCCAGCTTTTGGACAGGCTCGTTGCAGCACAGGCAGCCGAGTTAAAGGAGTCAGCCCTGGAGATCCAGGATGAGGCTCTAGCAGTGGAGAAGTTATTGGTAGCATTGCAGGCCTTGAATCAGGAGAGAGTGTCTTTAATGGGAGAACACAAGGCCCAGTTGGAATACCTACGGTGCCAAGTCACCGAAGCCAAGGGAAATGAGTTAAGGTTGCGGGAGAAGAACGCCCGCTTGGCAAGGCAAGTTAGGGAACAGGAAGAGAAAGTGCAGGAGGTAAAGGCAGCTTACAAGCTAGCAAGCAAACAGGGGTTTGAGGAGGCAGACCACGGCCCCTGCAAAGAGCGGATAGAAAATCTGAGCCTGGCCCTCAGGAAGGCAAAAGGCATGGTGTGCCTCATAAGCCCAAAGGCAGGCCAGGCGGATTTTATGGGGAACGAGGGGAGGACAGTTCCAACGTCACCGGTAGTGCCCAGGGATGACTCGGTTGAGGGACAGGAGGTCTCACGACCACCACCCGTAGCACCAAGCTTCAGCGAGGTCTGGCAGCAAGGGGGGTGGGAGCGGAGGTGGAGCAACCCCCGCCAGAGAGGTCAGAGCCGGGACCAATGTGCCCAGCACGGCATCGGAGGTTCGGCCAACCCGTCAATGGTGACAATGAGGGACCCCTCCAAAACCAGTTCATATTACCCGAAAGCACCCAACAGCTGAGGGCTATGGTCAACCATATCCCGAAGCTGTCCGAAAAGGGAGACCCCTCGATCCACTTCAGGGACATAGAGCAGGCAGCTAGCGTCAACGACTGCGATGGCGCTGAGCAGGTCAAGATGCTGCTATTCTCCCTGGAGAGTAGTCTCCTCCAATCCCTCTCTGACGAGTGTAAGAGGGGGTAGAGCGGGTACGAGTAGCTCAGAGATGCAGTTCTAGAGGCCATGGGGATGAATGAGGGAAGTCTTTTCTCCCGTGTGGAGAAGACGGTCCAGCTCACAGGGGAAACCCCGCAGGCTTTCGTGGACCGGTTATGGCCGGTGTACCAGGGGGCCTGTCCGGGGACGCCGAACCGGGTGTTCCTGAATGGGGATCCCCTGGCCCATTGGATCCGTTGCCTGGTGGCGAACAGCTTGCCACAGGTCCGGGTCAAGGCAGGTGTCTGGTTCGACCCCAAGAACCCCCAGACCACCGAACTTACGGTGATCAGACAGTTGACTCTAGCCTATAAGAACGGTAGGGGAACCGATGCACACCCGCCCAAGGGGAAGGTGCACGAGGTAAAACCCGGACCGGGTAGGAAAGAGTGGCATCAGGAAGGGAATAACCCCCCCAACATGAAGACGAGTTGTTATGGGTGTGGGAAGGATGGTCATTGGCGGAAGGAGTGCAAAAACACTTCGAAAGACAACAAGGGAAAGAATTCCACAGCCCCAGCCCAAAAGGCGGGGGCAGGAATCCCTCCCACAGAGGTTGAGTCACTTTTGGACACCATGAGGTCCTTATTGACTGGCCAGGGGAGAGTAGCAGCCGCTACTGGTGCTCTGACCCCGTCAGCCCCACCCAACCAACAGCCCTGACTAGAGCCAGCGCAACCTGTTTACCTGTGTTCTCTCCGGTACGATGAATGGAAAAGACCCCTCTTGGAGATGGAGGTAGAAAAGGTGACGGGGACCTATCTCTTGGACACGGGGGCATCATGCACCGTGGTCTACTCAGCTAACCCCACCACCTCGCCTCTATCTAACGGGGTCCCATACAGTCTGTCGGGGTTCACAGGCAAAGAACAGGTTGGCTCGCTTTCCATCCCGCTCGCCATTCGGTTAGGACCGCTTCGCTCCAAGCGGACCTGTGTCCTGATGAAATGGGAAGTGGAGGGTGGAAGAGGGGTCCTAGGGGCTGACTTTATTGTAGGCCACAGGATCCTAGTAGATTTGAGAAATCATTGCCTATGGGGGGCAGGTAAAGGAAAGAACGGTGAGGTAGTAGTGATCCCAGGAAAGGAAGGGAAGGGGACCCTATGCATCATGAAGCCCAAAGAGGGTTATAACCTTGAGCTTATGGTCAGTAACACCCCACAGGAATTCCAGGCATTTGTGCAGGCCCACCTAGCCACATTTGCCACACACAAACACGACTGCGGGAGGGTCAACGGGTTGAGGTCAGCGTAGATGGGGACCCCATGGCCCGACCACAGAAATAGTATAACTTCCCCAGGGAAGCGGAGCCAGACATGGAAGCAGCCATGTCCTCGTTAGTACAGCAGGGAGTTCTGAGGCCGATAGCCACCCACGTATATTCTCCATTGTGGCCGGTTAGGAAGCCGGACAATTCCTGGAGGGCCACGGTGGACTATCGGGTGCTCAATAGTAACATCCCAGCCTGTGCACCCACGGTAGCAGCAGTTGCCGACCTGATAGGAAGTATCCCAGCATCCGCGACCACTTTCACAGTGCTAGACATTTCCAACGGGTTTTGGTCCATCCCTTTCAGGAGGGAGGATCAGTACAAGTTTGCCTTTACGTTTAAAGGGCAACAGTACACGTGGAACTGCTTGCCTCAGGGCTTCCACAACAGCCCCAGCATTTTGCATCAGTGATGGCAAACAGTTTAAAGGATTTCAGCCAGCCCAGACAGTTGGTCCAATATGTGGATGACCTGCTCCTGTTCACTGATTCGAGAGAGGAGCATGGCCCACTATTGGCCAAACTGCTGGAGCTGCTTGAGCAAAAGGGTTTTAAGGTAAACCCCAAGAAAGCGCAGATCGGCCAGCAGGAGGTGAAATTCCTAGGCCTGACTGTGCGCGCTGGAGAAAGGGCCATAGATAGGGCTAGGAGAGAAGCGGTACAAGAGTTACCGGTTCCCAACACAGTAACAGGTGTGAGGTCATTTCTGGGGCTAACTGGGTACTGTAGAGACTTTATTGAGGACTATGCAGCCACAGCGGCCCCTCTGCTCCGACTCCTACACAAGGGAGTGGAATGGCTTTGGGATGAGAGTTGCCAGGCAGCATTTGTCAGGCTCAAAAAGGATTTGCAGACCGCACCAGCTCTAGGGGCCATAGATGGGGGAAAAGAGTTTTGGAGGTAGCAGCCAGCGGGGATAGCCTGAGTGCTGTGCTGCTCCAAGAGCGGCACGGCAGGCTGAGACTGGTGGTCTACTCCTCCAGGATACTCACGGATGTGGATAGGAGCTATTCCAATTGTGAGAGGCACCTCTTGGCCACACATTGGGCTGTGAAGCGATCACTGATCTTCACAGGCACCTCCCCCATCACCCTCCTCACCCATCACACACCCACCCAGATGCTTCTGGATGGGAGGATCAAGGATGGAACAGTGAGCAGTGCCCACATTGCCCGCTGGACCTTGCTCCTCTCACAGATGGATCTTAGCGTGAAGGGTCTCTGCGAGCCAAAACTTGCAGCCAACCTGGTATATCCTGGAACAGCCCATCGGTGTTCCATTGAAGGGGTTTGGGAAGTGAACATAGGTTTACGGGCCGGGATACATCCCACGGGCCGCGAGATCTATGTAGACGGTTCCAGCACAGTATCTGATGGTGAGCGTCTCACGGGGTGTGGAGTTTATGACCCAGCGGCGAACATTGCCCTGGCGATTAAGCTCCCCAGCTCCATGAGCACCCAGCAGGCTGAACTGTCCGCGGTGGTATACGTTGTTCCCCACCCCCTACACGATTTGCTCGGACAGCATGTTCACGTGCAATTCATGTATGGAGTACCTGGCCATCTGGTCCCGCCGCAGATACACCTCCTCCGACGGGAGACCCCTCACAGTAAAACCCCTGCTGGAAAAGATCCTGGCAGCAGTGGGGGAGGAAGGGGAGATTTTCACCCACAAGGTGAAGACCCATTCCTCCACAGAACCCCGCGGCCAGGGCAACCAGCAGGCTGACATGCTCGCTAAGGAGGGTGCCCGCACAGGCACTTTCTGGGACCCATTTGGGTCCAGACCCATGGCGGCGGTCAGAGGTAGGGACGGGACCCAAGGGAGTGGAGGGGTAGCTTTAGCCCCGGACCTTAAGACGGTCCAAGCCCAAGACCCTGTCCTCAAGGCGGTCCTCAGTGCAGTGACTGAGGGTAAAAGGGTAGAGGGTCCGTACGGCACAGCGACCCTCTCTGTGAAAGAGGGCATGCTGTTCCGGGGGGAACAGTGGGTTGTGCCGCAGCAGCATCAGAGGGAATTCCTTCAACTGGCCCATGAGGGGCCAGGAGCGGGACACCCTGGGCCTGAGACCACCTGGCAACGGGTGGAACAGGCGGGATGGTGGCCAGGACTCAGGGAAAATGTCCGTGAGTTCTGTGCCGGCTGTCTTGTGTGCGCTGTTAATAACCCTGACCCTCACAAAAGGAAGGTACCTATGGGACACATCAGGAGGGTAGAGGGACCATGGCAGTCGATACAGGTCGACTACATCGGGCCCCTGCCCACCGCCCAGGGAGGCTATAAGTACTGCCTAGTCCTGGTGGATGTGTTCACCAAATCGGTAGAGGCCTTCCCCTGCAGAACAGCCACAGCTCTGGGTACTGCCAGGATCCTGGTCCGGGAAGTGTTCTCGCGGTGGGGGCTACCACAGTATGTGGAGTCCGACCAAGGGAGTCACTTCACCGGACAGGTGATGCAGAATACCCTTATGCTGCTAGGCATCGAGGGGAAGTGGCACGTGGCCCATAACCCACAGTCATCAGGGATTGTGGAAAGAATGAATAGGACCCTGAAAGAAAGGTTGAGGAAGGAGACGGTGGACTCGCCCCGTAAATGGGCCGAGGTCCTACCGTTGGTTCTGATGGGGATCCGGGCCAGCCAGTCGAAAAGCACGGGGTACTCCCCGTACGAGCTGATGACTGGCAGGGTTATGCGGACCCCCACCCATGTACTAGCCCCGGTGCTCACGGAAGGTCAGCTCAGGGAGGTAAACCGGGACAGGTTCGCCCGAAACCTCTTCGAGCACCTTAAGCAGGTCCACGAGCAGGCGGCTGGGAACATGGGAAGGCAGCATCGGAGTAACCGATTGCTGCTCAAACCCCGAAAACACCACGAGTGGGAGGTAGGAGATCAGGTCATGGTGAGGAACTATGCCCGAGTAGGAAGTTTAGAACCATTGTACATGGGGCCCTACAGCATTGTAGATAAAGCCAGCCCCATGGTATACGCCGTTAAGATGCCCCGGCGTACCAAATGGTTTCATATTAACCAGTGCAAACTGTTTAAACCTGAAAGGGGAAAACAGCCAGTTGGGGTAAGGTCTGAGGATAAAAATCCTCAGCCTGCAGCCGGAGCAAGCTCACAGACTGCACAGGCAGGCGCTGTGGCTTGCTTAAAGGGAGGGGCCATCCCACCCATCGATTGGGACACCCCCCCTGTTATGTTCATTAATAACTAGACACTCTTATTATGAACAGCTAGCTTCTAGCTAGACATTTATTCAGTACACGTTCTCTAGGTACAGCATCTGTAGAGATTCAGCATGTGTGCTTGTGTGCAGGCTTCCATCTTGACTACTGCCTTCTGGGTAGCCTAGTGCATTGTGGGTAGTGTAGTCTTAAACACATACAACTAAATATACAGCTCTATATAGCTCTACGGCTCTATCTAGTGTACCACTCCAGAATGACATGTTATTGATCATTACATCCCCCTTTCTTTGAGGTCAACAAAATCAATATCAATCAACTTTCAAGAAAAACGATAAAGATGATATCAGTAACACTTTTGTTAGTGCTCTATAAACATAAACATTTTCACAACAGTCAATACATTTTCAATATAGTTTTTCTTTGTACTCAAAGATTAAGTCTCTCAGGCTTTTTTACTACACGTGTGGGTCTTCTCAGCACGGGTAAGTCTGATGTGTTTTCATGAGATTGTTCTGGTGGTGAATGACAAGATTCAGTTGCGGCATTGTCATCAATCTGCTCTTGGATAGTTTCTTGTGTTTTCAGGAGGGAACGGCGGTTCCTCCTGAGAATCTGTCCTTCCTCAGTTCTAATGGTCATACTTCCTCAAGAACTGTAGCTTTCCTGTTCCATGCATCTGGATCCTCAATCCTGACAACATCATCCCTTGTCAATGGTTTTAGAGTTTTGGATGACTTGTCATAGTATGATTTCTGTTTCAGCTTTAACAGTTGAAGTCTCTGTCTCAGTTCCTCACTTTGCTGTTCTTTTGCACAGCAGGGTAGCGTGGTGCGCCACTTGCGACCCATTAGTAGTTCAGCAGGTGAAGAACCACAGTCTAAAGGTGAGGCTCGGTAGCTCAGCAGGGCGAGATAAGGATCAGACTTGCTTTCTGTCGCTTTCTTCAGTAGCTGCTTGAGAACTTGAACACCTTTCTCTGCCTTACCATTTGACTGAGCATACAAAGGACTGGATGTGATGTGCTGAAAGTCATACTGTGCTGCAAACTGTTGCCACTCCTTACAGTTGAAGCACGGACCATTGTTGCTAATGGCAATCCTGGGAATTCCATGTCTGGCGAAGATGGATTTCACATGCATTATGACACAGCTTGCTGATGTGCTTGAGAGCAGCGCCATCTCAGGATAGTTAGAATAGTAGTCAATCACTATTAGATATTCTTTACCATTTAAATGAAAGAGGTCCATACCAACCTTTTGCCATGGTGCTGTTGGTAAGTCAGCTACTATCATTGGTTCCTTTGTTTGTTTGTTTTGGTGTTTCTGACATGTCTCACATTTGCCTATCATGTTCTCAATGTCCTTATTTATGCCAGGCCAATAAACAGTGTCTCTTGCTCTCCTTTTGCATTTTTCAATTCCGAGGTGTCCCTCATGAATCCTTTTGAGCATGTCTTGACGTAGAGCCTGTGGAATGACTATTCTGTTCTGTTTTAGTAATAGTCCACTTGCGACACTCAATTCTGACCTTATGTGAAAGTATTTTGGACAGGAACCTTTTGGCCAACCATGATGAATGTTCTCTATTACTGTTTGTAACACTGTATCTTTTACTGTTTCTTCTGCTATTTGCTTTGATTTTGTGTCTGACACGGGCAGCGCAGCAGTGACCATACTCACATGAACATCCACGTCTTCTTCAGTAGAGCTCACTTGACTCATTGTGGGTGCTCGGGATAGTGGATCTACTAACACTATGTATTTGCCTGGTGTGTAGATCAGTTCAAAGTCATATCTTTGCAGCTTCATCATGAGTCGTTGAATTCTTGGAGACATCTCATTCAGATTTTTTTTTATGATGGCAACCAGTGGGCTGTGGTCTGTCTCAACTGTGAAGGTGGGAAGTCCATATATGTAGCCATGGAACTTTTCTAATCCAACTACCAAGCCTAGACATTCCTTTTCAATCTGGGCGTATCAACACTCAGTATCAGTCACAGACCTGGAGGCATAGGCAACAGGCTTCCAACCTTCACCCTCTGCTTTGTCGAAGTTTCGACTGTTCAATAAGACTCTGTGAAACAAAGTGATCGTCAAAGGCAGACTTTATTTAATTACTTGCTAGCAAGGGGAGCTTCACGTAGGCAAAGGCTATCGTGACTTCTCCGAATACATGGACAAAAACACCTCTTTTTATACACAAAGATCAAAACCTTTTATCACATGGTATGGTATTGAGACACAATTAATAACATTAAGAAAGAGATGAGTAAGGAATGTTTAAGGTCAACAAGAAGATGACTAAAGGGTCAGCAGAGCCTCAGTGTCTTAAGATAAGGTTAGTCAATAGATAATCAAAAGTCATGATGCAGGAATACCTTTAGATAAAGTTAATTAATTTTATACAATGGAGACGGTTTGTCTCTCACTTTGGTTCTGGACATTCATACGAATGTTTACAGTACATGTCCTTCGGTTATCATGCTTTTGTTCTACTAGGCTTATCTTGTTTACTGGAACTGCTTAGCCTGCAAGCTACAAAGGAGTCACATCCTCTTCCTTAAACCGCTTCCTAATATGGGCCTGCCCGTTTCCCCTTATGTTATACTGTGTGAAGCCATTTTGGCCTGTTGAAACAGTTCCAGACTCCATTTTAATATAAGAGAGTATGTGTGCTTATTTTATACTAATTTTATGTGGATATATATTTCTATGCTGATGCACTTCTACAGCTTGATGCATCCGTTGACACTTTGATTCTCTTTGTCGGGTCAAAGAAAGTGAGTACAGGTGTGGTTGTCAGCACTGTTTTGAGGTTCATCCACTCTTGTTCATGTCTTTCTGTCCATGCGAACTCATTTGTTTTATGTAGCAGGTCTCGCAGACAGGCTGTCTTGGCTGACAAGTTAGGAATGAACTTTCCAATGAAGTTTATCATCCCCATGATGCGTAGTACTCCTTTTTTGTCAGTGGGTCGGGGCATTTTGAGTATGACATTTACTTTTTCCATATCTGGCTCTATTCCTTTACCAGATAGATTATCTCCTAGGAAAGTGACTTCCTGGACGCCAAACTGACACTTGGCTTTGTTGAGCTTCAGTCCATTCTGGCATATGCTCTGTAGCACTTTAGTCAGTCTCTCATTGTGTTCTTTCAATGTGGAGCCCCAGATGATGATGTCATCAACATAGACCCGAACTCCTTCCAGACCTTCAATTATGTGTTCCATCGCTCTATGAAAGATTTCAGATGCAGATATTATCCCGAAAGGCATTCTGTGGAAGCAATACCTGTCAAATGGTGTGTTGAAGGTACAGTATTTGGTGCTCTCTTCATCCAGTTTTAGTTGCCAAAATCCTTGTGAGGCATCGAGCTTTGTGAAGTATCTGGCACCTGACATTTCACTGGTGATTTCTTCTCGCTTGGGAATCTGGTAGTGTTCACGTTTTATGTTTGCATTTAAGTCCTTTGGATCCATGCATATTCTTAGATCATTGTTCTTTTTCTTTACACATACCATGGAGTTAACCCAGTCTGTTGGCTCTTCGACTTTCCTGATGACTCCTAGTGTGGTCATTCTGTCCAGTTCTTTCTTGAGCCGGTCACGCAGGGGTGCTGGAACTCTTCGTAGAACATGTACCACTGGCTGAGCATCCTCCTTTAGCTGGATCTTGTAAGTGAATGGTAGAACTCCAAATCCTTTGAACACATCTTGGAAATTACTCACTACAGAATCCACTGAGTCATCTGGTCTGCTTATGGCACAGTTTATATGGTAGACTCTCTTGACCAGTTCTAAGTCCTCACAAGCTTTGTCACCCAGTAGTGAATCAAGTCCTTCAGCCACAACAGAAAACATGAGATGATGCACTTTGTCTTTGACTGTCACTTTAAGTCTGCATACACCTAAGCTATCTATTTTCTGTCCATTATAGCTCTTCAGTAGTACTGACTTTTTCTGTATTTTGGGCTTTTCTTTCATGTTTTTAATGTCACTCATACTGATTAAGTTTGCTTTTGCCCCAGTGTCTAGTTTCAATGTAACTAATGCTCCATTTACCTGCAGTGGGATCATCCATTTGTCCTCTTTTACTGCATTGACGTTATGTTCAGCATTGTTTATTCCTGAGGGCTGCACATTTTCTGTATCCTTTTCTATATTGTCACATGACACCGTTCCGACAAAAAATGTCTCACTTAAATCAGTGTCCTCAATCACATTAACTCGGACTTGTTGCCCTTTCTTTGTTTTTACTTTTGAAAAGCATTGTTTGGCAAAGTGATTCTTTCCATGACATTTTGTGCACATTTTTCCAAACGCTGGGCATTGTTTTAACTGGTGTTTGTAACCACAGCATTTACAATTAAAAATTTCTTCCTCCGATTGCTTTTCATTTCTGTTCTGCCCATGTTGCTTCCCCTTGTAGAACACAGTACTGACAGCAGCACTTACTACAATCGCATCATTATTGATTTCACTGAAAGTCTTCGCGTGCTGTCGAGCTAGCTCACTGGCTTGGCATATATTCACAGCATTTTCCAATGTTAGTTCGGTTTCTCTCAACAGACATTCCCTGACTTTTTTTATCATGAATACCAAACACAATCTGGCAACGAATCATGGATGCTTTCAGCTCAGAGAAATTACATGTCTGTGCTTTCAGTTTCAGATCAGTCACAAAGCTATCAAAAGTCTCATTTTGCCGCTGTGTCCTCGAACGGAACACGTATCTTTCATAGGTTTCATTCTTTTTGGGAGAACAATGTGTATCAAATTTCTTTAGCACATCGTCTAAATTTTCTCTGTTCTCCTCTGGATTAAATACAAATGTATTAAATACCTCTATCGCCTGTGGGCCTGCAACCGTAAGCAGCAACGCTATTTTTCTTGCATCTGGCTTCGTACCGAATCCGATGGCAGCAATGTAGAGTTCGAATTGTTGTTTGAAAGTCCGCCAATTGTAGTCGACATTTCCTGTGAGATTCAAAAACTCCGGTGGCCTCAAATTCTCCATGTCGCTTTTCACAATTTTCAGCAGATCTTCACCAATCCTGGTACCATGTTATGTTCACTAATAACTAGACATTCTTATTATGAAAAGCTAGCTTCTACCTAGACATTTATTCAGTACACGTTCTCTAGGTACAGCATCTGTGGAGATTCAGCATGTGTGCTTGTGTGTAGGCTTCCATCTTGACTACTGCCTTCTGGGTAGCCTAGTGCATCATGGGTAGTGTAGTCTTAAACACATACAACTAAATATACAGCTCTATACAGCTCTACGGCTCCATCTAGTGTACCACTCCAGGATGACATGTTATTGATCATTACACCCCCTCTTCTGGGATCCAGATGAGGAGGGACCCGAGGGTGAAGACCCCACCCCTGACCCAGTTTTGGGACCTGGGGGTGGAGACTCTCAGCCTGTAGCAACAGGCTGCGAAGAGTTACCTGCCCCTAGCCCAGGTTTGGGAGAGGTCAAGCCTAAGGGGGAAGATCCCCGGCCAGCGACAGTGGTGAGCCCACAGACCGCGCCGGAGGGGACAGCGGTTCAGATTAAAGGCCCATCAGCCAAGAAAACCCCACCCGCCAAAGCCCCTAGAAGGTCCCCATGGACGCGCCAACCCAGGAAACCCTGGTCACCAGCTCCCCAGTTTAAAGGGACAGCCTCCTGAGTCAGGGGGAAGTCAAAGGACCGAGGTCCCCAGCTAGCCACCACGGGCGGCAAGGGACCAACAGTGCAGGATGGTGCGGCCACGCCGGAGGAAGCGGTGTGCCGCAGCCCAACCAGGAATTAGCCTGGCTGCCCGAGACGGGCGGCGGATGTATATAGTTTAGGTAATGTAAGGTTATTGTTAAGTTTAAGTACTTAGCTTAAGTTCGGGTGTTTTAGCTTAAGTTAAGTAAGGTGATGGGTAGTTTTAGATAAGTAATAATCTGCTAAGAGTGTGTATTTGAGTCGAGGCCGCAAGGCTCGACTATGCTTCACCCAAGCCAGAGAATCTCTTGGGGACCTGGCTGTATGTTTTTGTATCTGTTGCAGAAAGACTGTCGGGATGAAGGGGATCGTAATCCTCCTCGCCCTGATGGGACTGAGCCTGGGAAAGAGGGGCGACGTGGAGGACTCTCACATCTATGGGTGCTCAGGGGATATAGCGCCGATAGCAACCAATGGAAGCGGCAAACGGGATGCAGAGGAGACCGCCGTCTACGTCCACGAGGGAAGGTGGCCAGGGTGGCTGGGGTCCAATTCGTCTCAGTACTCCAGCCACGTACGGGGCTGCCTCCCTCCTGTGCCCCAGGGTACGGGTCGTTACCACAAGGGTCAGCGTCACCGTAGGAAAACGTATATGTCTAACATGCAAGGGACACATTCCTTTGGATAGGTGGTGGTGGCTCAGAAAGCTGAGCAAAGATATGAGAAACCCCACAGTCGAGTGGGAACAGTTGGGGAACAATACCCACCGGACGATTACAGGGACTCACGGAGGATTCAGTGTGTGCTGGGAAAGTGGTGGGAACCGGATCAAGGGATTTACATCTGTATGTGGGGGTCAGAGAGAGTCTGCCCTGCAGGCATATCCATCATTTTCCAACAGCAGTGGCAAGACGCTGGGGAGGGGATGAAGTGGGATACCAGCCTGAAGGTGTGTGCGGTCCCATACATCCCAATCCCAGTCAATGCCACTGAGCTTGTGTCCCGCCCACGGCGCAGGCGGCGAGGTTACCCAGGGAAGGGTGCCCCACCACCACCAAGGGACCGGGGAATGGGCTGGTACTAGTACCTACCGATCAGGTACTGTACCAGGGGGTACACTACGCGGTAGCCTCCGTGATTTTAAATCTCACCGAGGTACATTTACCGGAGTGGTGTCCCAAAGAAACAGAGCAGCTATACCAGGCCCTATTAAAGGACATGTTCAAGAAGTTTTATGAGTTCGATTTCGCAATGTTGACAAAACCGAACTGTACACCACACACGGCGAGTTTTTGGGTAATGCAGGGAGACAAAGAAGGGGAGTATGGAATGATGTTTTTACTGCGTTTAATACTGGGTCCTCTGTCATCAACAGGCTGGATGACATAGAGCTGCAGATGACATAGAGCTGCAGACCCAGATAAACGGTTTAAAAACACAGTTAAGGAAGATATTACTGGATGAGAACAAAGTAGTGGGCTCGGAGTTGCATGAGGACCAGGCCATGGCAGTCCATTTAAAGGAGATTATAGCGGAGTTGGAAAAGCACGCAAAGACGGTAAATGCCCTCATAAGGGAGGACAGAAATGCTTCTGACCAGACTGCGCAGAATGAGGTGTGCGTGCTATATGGGGCACGGTTGCTGGGCGAGGGCCGCAGTAATCTGGAGGATTTAAAACAGGGTTTAGTCCCCTCCTGGATCAGCAACAAACACCTCGCAGCCCTCCATCCATTTGAGAATGCATTAAGCCCATGCCAACTCCGGCTAGCCTCCGAAGCCTACCCAGTCCCAGTGGATTGTGGACGGTCCAACCACACGATCATGGGAGTAGTAGTTAGGATGCTGGTCATGGGTAGGACAGCCCAACCCGCACCGGTATACAGGGTTGAGAACATTGGAGTCATTCAAGGGGGTGCACACATTCGTTTCACAGCGGTCCCACCTTAGGTCATAAAGCGGGAGCATGATATGACAGGTACTGACCTCTCAGGGTGCCGGAGCTGGGGAGCAGACGTAATCCTTTGTCCCCAGCACTTGAATGCCTATTCAAAACCGCAGTGCGGGTTCAGAGCTGCTGGCGCGAAACCTATAAATTGTACCATGGAGGCAATGGCACAAGGCCATGTTCCCCCGCAGGTAGTATATATAGGAGTTGGGACATATTGTGTCACAATACTCAAAGCTGTTATAGTTTCACAGAAACATTTTTACACTCTAGTGCAGAAAACAGTAGAGATAGGGGCTACTATATTGGATATTGTGATTCCACCCTGGTGGGACATTTTCAATAACATAGAGGTGTAGGATTCACAAAATTGAACTTTATATTATAAAGGGTCGAATGGCAGAAGAGGCCATGATTTTAAAGACAATGGCCTAGAAATTGAGTTTGCGCTGCGCCAGGGCTTTAGTGCCGGAAGTTAGCGCCGGCGCTAAAGCCCTTTGCGCGCGCCAAAAATTCAGTAGCGCCGCGCCCAAACGGCTGCCGGCGCTACTGAAGGGTTTTAGCGCCTGAAAACTGGTGCAACGCGCCGCATTGTGGCGCTATTCCGGCGCTGCGGCGCCCGCTGCGGTGCGGCAGGCTCGGGAAGTGCAGGCCTCCTCCTTCCGTTAAGGAGGAGCTGCCTGCACCCGGCCGCGGCCCGCGCAAATCTCATCAAAAATGAGCCCGGCACCTCGGACAAGTGCCGGGCTTGCATCTGTTCCGGGGGGGGGGGGGGGGAGAAGTCCGGGGAGGGAGCTGCGGGCAGGCGGCCGGCGGGAAAGCGGCCGGCCGCCGCGCCTCCTTAAAGCGCCGGCGCAGACTCCGGCAACACTCGTTTGCCGGAGTCTTAGTTGCGGCTGCCACTGGCGAGGCGGCCGCAACTGAATTTCGGCTTGGGGCCGGGTTACCACGGCAACCGGGATGCTACGCACACCGATGACGTCATCGGTGCCGGCGCAGCGCTACCGGTCTACCGCCGCGGAAGGGCGCCAGGCAATTTAGGAACCGGCGCCAATTGCAGCGCTAGGCCCTCTAGCGCCGCAAAATCGGTGCTAAGGGCACTGAATTTCTGGGCCTATTTTAAAAGAAGCCCAGAAAAAGGGGCATACAAAATGGCCGCCAGACCCCGTGATCGACTTATTGGGACACTTTAAAATGGTTCCTGCAAATCCTCAGACAGCTTTGTGGATTCAGCCCAAAGTAAGTTGTGGAAGCCGTTTCTCAGAGAACAAAACCAGACACCCACATATACATATAGATTGGATGCAGATCCAGTCAAGATCGGCCTGTAGATAAAGGCCATCTAAATGTTGACCCAGACAAAAGGGAACAGTTTCATATTCATGAGAAGAGCATCAAGGGCCCGTTAAGGACATCACCAGGACATTAAAAACAATGAAGGTCATTCCAAACCAGAGATGGGCCATTACCGGCCATCCAAGAACAGTTTAAAATATAATAACTACCCCGTTGTGCAACAAGCCCGCCAAAAGTTAAACAAAGACCAACCTGATTTGGCACGAGATAAGAGCTTCTGGAGAAGAAGTATAATTGGGAGACACACGGGTAGGGGTTACACAGACGAAACATTCGTCAGCTTGCAGGCCTGTCCAGCTTTCGAGCTGGGCAAAGAGGAGTCGCTTTGGGAGAAAATCAGCGGGACTCCTCTCCATCGTCGGAGAAGAAGAAGACTAAGCCGCCATCAAGAAGACCGTTCGAGCCGGCGTCCCGCCCCGGGGTAAAACATCGGGAGATCATCGACCAACCCCGGGCCATTGACGAAACGAGAGGCCCTCTCCAGGCTCGGGTGAAGAGACAAAATCAAACTACAGAAAGAACCTGACCGGGGTCGAGCCGATGATCCCCGACCCCGCCGACATCCAGGCCAGCCGGTGTCCAGCCGCCCCCGACCCCCACCTCAGGAGAGAGGTGAGGCGCAGCTCGCTGTGGCGCCACGATCCACGTGGAGACGGGACGCCTGAAAGGATCAAACGCAGACCGGTTTCAAAACCTTGCACTTCCTAGTTGGATTGGTGAGCATGTTTCTGGCCCTTCATAATCAGACCTAGATAGGTTTAAGGGGGTGGATATTTAAGGGTATAATTAACATGAGTTGTTGTCCGTCGATGTTCCATGTATTTCCCTATTTCATGATGATTTTTGTAGAGTATAATATGCCTGTATTTGCCTTAGTTAGTATTGTGTCGTTATGATTTGTTTGTGTTTTTCCCTCCCATGTACTCTCATATTTGCTTGCATTTGTTTTGTGTTTCCATATGCAATAAAATTTCATTTCGTTTCATCAAACTTGGTCTATAAGAGTTTTCTCTACATTGTAGTTCCTGCCCCAAAGTCCAGAGTACAGAATCTAAGGGGTGAGTGGGTCGAACCACTCAAGGTGCAAGAGAGAGAGGCCTCAAGAGAGAGAAACCTCTGCAATCTAAAACCCCTTACAGAAAATGGCGACCACGGCAGGACTCTGGCAGCAGGATTGCAATGTAATAGATCCAAGTGTGAATGGTCGAAATGCAATGGATGAGAGGATAGCGGATTATGTCTTTGGCAAGGTAA
This sequence comes from Somniosus microcephalus, assembly GCF_052327205.1. Lineage (NCBI taxonomy): Eukaryota > Metazoa > Chordata > Chondrichthyes > Squaliformes > Somniosidae > Somniosus > Somniosus microcephalus. The sequence goes on from NC_140999.1 coordinate 102,131,618, forward strand.
ATCTCACTAAGCAGTGGATTTCTGATCTCTCACTGGATGGGCGTCCGGTGGACGGAGCCATCAGGTGGACAGAGAGCAAAGAGCATAAGAAGTCAGTGGAGAAGGCAGTGTGGCTGATGTGTTACAAGAAGCAGCTCCAGATCTTGGACCGGGTCATTGCAGCACAGGCAGCCAGGATCACAACCCAGGCAGCAGAGATAGAGGAAAAGGCCATGCGGGGGGAAAAACTCATCACAGCGCTTCAAGCACTAAATCAGGAATGCCAAGTGGTAGCTAGTCAACATCAGGCTAGGATAGAGTACCTGGAGTGCCAGGTTACTGAGGCAAAGATCAATGAAACAAGGATCCGGGAGAAAAACGCCCGCCTCGCACAACAGCTAAGAGCGCAGGAGGAGAGAGTAGTGGAGGTTAAGGCAGCTTACAAGCTAGCCCTCGAGCACGGGTTTGAGAGCACAGACCACGGCCCCTGTCAAAAGACCATAGAGGACCTAAGAACGGCCCTGGATAAGGCGAAAGGCATGGTGTGTCTCGTCAGCCCGAAAGCCAGTCACATGGACTTTTTAAAGGAATCGAAACAGCCGATTCCAGCTGACGTAGTTGTGGTACCAGCCACCGAGCCCTCAGCACCACCGAGCTATAGTGAGACTTGGCCGGAAAAACAGGGGGTGGTAAAAGAGGAGGTAGCCGAGGTGGAATGTGAGGAAGAACAGCCACTGGTAGCAAAGCCGGGACCGGCACCAATGTGTCCCACTCGGCACCAGAGGTTCGGTCCCAACGCCGCCAATGGCGATGTCGGACCCCACCAGAACCAGCTCGTGGTGCCATACACTGCCCCGCAATTAAGGTCCATGGTGAGCCACCTCGCACGACTCACAGTAAAGGGAGATCCCTCGATTCATTTCAGGGAGATAGAGGAAACAGCAGCCATTAATGACTGTGATGAACAGGAACAGGTGAAACTGTTGCTTTTCTCCCTGGATTGCACAATCCTTCAGTGCCTCTCAAATGAGAGTAAGAGGGGACGGAAAGGGTATACGGATCTCAAGGAGGAAGTCTTAGAAGTAATGGGAGTGGACAACGGTAGTCCGTTCGACCATGTGGAAGGGACCGTGCAGCTATCTGGAGAGCCCCCACGGGTTTTCGCAGAAAGGCTGTGGCCTGTGTATCGACGCAACTGTCCGGGCATGCCTGAACGGGTTGCAATGAACGACGAACAGCGGGTTCATTGGCTCCGTTGCTTGGTTACCAATAGCTTGCCGCAGATACGGGCCCTAGCCAGATCTTGGTTTGATCCCCAAGGTCCCGGTGTCACGGAGGAGACGGTGCTCCGCCAGCTCAACGTTGCGTATAAGAATTGTAGAGGTCAGGAAACACATCCCCAGAAGGGAAAGGGGCATGAGGCAAAACCCGCAGCCCCAAGCAAGAAGGAGTGGCGTCAGGAGGGGAATCGCCCTACCCAAGCCAAGCTCAATTGCTACGGGTGTGGGAAGGATGGACATTGGCGCAAGGACTGTAGAAATCCGTGGAAGGATAATAAGGGAAAATTTCCCGCAGCCCAAGCCCAAGCCCAGACCGCCGCCCCAGCACCAGCCCAAACCCAAGCTGTAGCTCCTGCCCCAGCACAAGGAGATGGTGCAGTCATGGATCCCGCTGCAATTGAATCAATCATAGAGACAATGCGGTCTCTGATGATTTCACAGGGGAAGATAGCCGTCACCACTGGTCTTGTCGCTCCCGAAACCCCGACCGCTGTGCCCACATGACTAGAGCTGGCGCAGCCCGTTTACTTGTGTGCACTGCGATATGATGTATGGAGATGACCCCTCGTGGAGATGGAGGTGGAAGAGGTGAAAGGAACCTATCTGCTGGATACGGGAGCATCGTGCACTGTGATCCACGCAGATAACCCCACCGCCTCGCCTCTATCCACCGGGATTCCATACCTTCTATCGGGCTTCACGGGCGAGGAACGGACTGGTGCGCATTCCCTTCCCCTCTCCATTCATTTAGGACCACTCCGCACCACGTGGAGGTGTACACTAATGAAGTGGGAGGCGGGGGATGGAACGGAGGTTCTTGGATCTGAGGTCCCGCCCTCGACTCAAGCGTGGGGGAGGTAGAAATTGGGGGCAGAGATCCTCCACCTGTAGGGACAGATGAGGAGGAGCCGTCTGCCACAGGCCCAAATCCCGAAGGGGCGGAGCCTGAGGGGATGGAGCCGAAGCCCACAGTCGTGGAGGAGCCACGGGCTGTGAGAGCTAAAGTCCCACCCGAAGGTCCACTCGCCAAAGGAGCCTGCCCAAATCCCAAAGGGGCGGAGCCTGAGGGAAGGGAGCCGAAGCCCACAGTCGTGGAAGAGCCACGGGTTGTGAGAGCTAAAGTCCCAACCGAAGGTCTGCTTGCTAAGGGAGCCACGCCCAAAGTACCTCTTCGCAGGTCGACTCGAACGCCTCAGCCAGTAAAACCTTGGCCCGATTCCCCCGTTCTCAGCAAACGCTGACTTGAGAAATCCCTGACAAAACGCAGTCCCCGAGTGACAGCAAAAGGCTGCGGGGAACCCAAGCCACAGGTCACTGCAACCCCACCGCAGGGAGCGGCGAGTTGCAGTCTAATCAGGGATTAGGCAAGCTGCCCGGGGACGGGCGGCGCTGTACATAAGTTAAGTTTAAGTTTTAAGTTTAAGGTGTGTAAATATTTAAATGATAGAGTTATAAGTAGTTTTGGGAATCTGCTCAGTATGTGTGTTGTTTTGGATCGAGGTCGAAAGACCCGATCATGCCTTCACCTAAGCCAGAATCTCTCGGGAGCCTGGCGGCATTGTTTAATTTGTTGCAGGAACCAGGAGAAAGATGAGAGGGATCCTCGTCGCTTTCATGCTGATCGGATGGAGCTGGGCCTATCAGGGCCGCACTAAGGACTCCACCATTTATGGGTGCTCTGGCAACAGAGGCCCCGTCGCGACTGATGGAACCGGCCCACGGGATGCTGAAGAGACTGCCATATACTTCCATGAAGGGAGATGGCCAGGCTGGCTGGGGTCGAACTCTACTGAATACTCCAGCCAGACGGGGTTCGCATACAGAGAAACGTCTCTGATGTGCCCCAGGGTGAGGATCATCGCACCAAGAATCAGCGTCACCGTTGGAAAAAGGATTTGTTTGAACTGTCTGAGACATGTACCTTTGAGTCGCTGGTGGTGGCTCAGGAAGCTGAGTAAGACCATGAAGAATTCCACGGTTGAATGGGAAAGACTGGGTAACAACACCCATCGGACTATTACGGGGACTCAAGGGGGGTTGAGTGTCTGTTGGGACAAATGGTGGGAACCAGATGAGGGGATCTACATCTGCATGTGGGGTTCAGAACGTGCTTGCCCCACAGGCATCTCCATCTTTTTCTAAAGGCAGTGGCAGGATGTTGGACAAGGAATGAGGTGGGACGTCAGCACACGGGCGTGCGGAGTCCCATACTCTCAGATCCCAGTAAACGCCACTGAGCTCATCACCCGACCCCGCAAGCCCCTGCCCACAATTCCGGTAGCTAAAGCCCTCAAGGAAGGGTGCCCCACCACAACAAAGGGACCCGGGAACGGATTGGTATTGGTACCCACAGGTCAGGTGCTGTACCAAGGGGTGCACTACGTGGTGGCTTCGGTGATTTTAAACCTCACCGAGGTGCGATTGCCAGAGTGGTGCCCCAGGGAAACGGAGCAATTATACCAGGTCCTGTTAACAAACATGTTTAAACAGTTTTACGAATTCGACTTTGCCGATGTCGACAGAGCCGAATTGTACACCACACCACATGAGGTCTTGGACAGGATAGGGAGGCAAAGAAGGGGTGCAGTAAATGATATTTTCACAGCTTTTAATACAGGAACTTCCGTCATCAACACACTGGGTGATGTGGAGCTACAAACCAAAATCAATGGTTTGAAAACACAGTTAAGAAAGATACTGACTGACGAGAATAAGGTAGTGGGTTCTGAGTTACACGAGGACCAGGCCATGACACTACACTTAAAAGAGATAATAGCTGAGCTGGAGAAACACGCCAAAACGGTAAATGCTCTCATCAGGGAGGATCGGAACGCGTCTGATCAGGCTGCGCAGAACGAAGCTTGTGTGCGATACGGGGCGTGGTTACTGGGCGAGGGCCGCAGTAACCTGGAGGATTTGAAACAAGGTTTAGTCCCCTCCTGCATCAGCAACAAGCACCTCGCAGCCCTCCACCATTTTGAGAATGCATTGAGTCCGTGCCAGCTCAGACTAGCTTCAGAGGCCTACCCAGTCCCAGTGGACTGTGGATGGTCTAATCACACCATTATGGGTGTAGTGGTAAGAATGCCGGTGATGGGAAAGACAGCTAAACCCGCCCCGGTATACAGCGTGGAGAACATTGGAGTCATTCAGGGGGGTGCGTACATTCGCTATACAGCGGTCCCACCTTACGTCATTTGATGGGAGCATGCAATGACGGGTACCGACCTCTCGGGGTGCCGGAGCCGGGGAGCACACATAATCCTGTGTCCCCAGCACTTGAATGCCCATTCAAAACCACAGTGTGGGTTCAGAACTGCTGGCGCGAAGCCTATAAATTGCACCATGGAGGTAATGGCACAAGGCCATGTGCCCCCGCAGGTGGCATATATAGGAGGTGGGACATACTGTGTCACCACTGCAGCGCCCCACTACCAACATGGACAGCACGGTTGGTGTCCGGTTAGTGACAGCAGCTTCTGTTTCAAGCCCAGGGCTGAAGTTCAAGTGGCCCAAGAGCGAATTGTCCCCATTCCTGAACCTTCCACTGTTCACATCACTGTTAAAGAAAATTTCACCGATCTGCAGCGATTCATTGCATATTTTGGATATATCATTCCCCCTCTCCCTGAACACCTCACCAAGATATTAAAAGCCGTTGTTGTTTCACAGAAACTTTTTTATACACTGGAGCAGAAGACTTTAGAGATAAGGGCAAACATATTGGATATAGTGACCCCACCGTGGTGGGACCTGTTCACTAATATAGAAGTCGCTTCTTGGATTAGGATAGCCTCCCACATTCTTGTAGTGTGCCAGGTTATCATTGTAGTTTATTTACTGTTTGTACACTGTAAAAAGGTCAAACATTCGCAAAAGTATGAGAATAGAGGGGAATGGAGGGAGCATTATGTGCGGGAAGAAGAGACACCCGTTTAGTTTTTGCTGCTTTGTATAAAGTTAAAGTTTTCCCTCCCTCCTCTGTATTATTTTTGATATGTATTCATGTGCATTTTGATTTTCGTGTGTGTACTTTATTTTCTTCTTATTGAAGTTTATTAGATGTGTTGTTATTATTAAAAGGTAGTGTGTATGCACCAGGTGATGTAAGGGTATAAGGCCCCCCTCCACGCCTGGAAGTAAGTTGTCAGATTTTAACTCCAAGGTATTGTCATCTATAGATGCTTAATGTACACTAGCTTTTTCTGAAATGGGAAATGCATGTGTTGTGCGGTCATAGATAGGTAAATACTGGGGATGGTTAGATTATGGGAAGTCAGAAAATTTTGCTCACCCAGAATTATGATACTTCAAGCAAGTTACAATATCATCAGTGGGGAGTGTAGGATTTGCAAAATTGAACTTTATATTATAAAGGGTCGAATGGCAGAAGAGGCCATGATTTTAAAGACTATTTTAAAAGAAGCCCAGAAAAAGGGGCATACAAAATGGCCGCCAGACCCCGTGATCAACTTATTGGGACACTTTAAAATGGTTCCTGCAAATCCTCAGACAGCTTTGTGGATTCAGCCCAAAGTAAGTTCTGGAAGCCGTTTCTGAGAGAACGAAACCAGACACCCACATATACATATAGATTGGATGCAGATCCAGTCGAGATCGGCCTGTAGATAAAGGCCATCTAAATGTTGACCCAGACAAAAGGGAACAGTTTCATATTCATGAGAAGAGCATCAAGGGCCCGTTAAGGACATCACCAGGACATTAAAAACAATGAAGGTCATTCCAAACCAGAGATGGGCCGTTACCGGCCATCCAAGAACAGTTTAAAATATAATAACTACCCCGTTGTGCAACAAGCCCGCCAAAAGTTAAACAAAGATTAACCTGATTTGGCGCGAGATAAGAGCTTCTGGAGAAGAAGTATAATTGAGAGACACACGGGTAGGGGTTACACAGACGAAACACTGTATTTGCCTTAGTTAGTATTGTGTCGTTATGATTTGTTTGTGTTTTTCCCTCCCATGTACTCTCTTATTTGCTTGCATTTGATTTGTGTTTCCATATGCAATAAAATTTCATTTCGTTTCATCAAACTTGGTCTATAAGAGTTTTCTCTACATTGTAGTTCCTGCCCCAAAGTCCAGAGTACAGAATCTAAGGGGCGAGTGGGTCGAACCACTCAAGGTTTTACTGTGCAAGAGAGAGAGGCCTCAAGAGAGAGAAACCTCTGCGATCTAAAACTCCTTACAGAGGTCCCTTCGTGGATCAGACTGTCTTCCCACATTCTCGTGGTTTGCCAGTTAGGGATAGTGTTGTATCTAGTCTGCATCCAGTGCAAGGGAAAAGGTCAGATGCTAGAATTCCGAAACCAGAGGATCTGGAAGGAACATTATGTGAAGGTGGAGGGAGATACGCCTGTTTGAGTTTTTTTAAATTTTTGATTAAAGATTGTTGTTTTTTCGTGTTTGTTGTTTTTAATAAAGATTTTGCGATGCGTTGTTAATAAAGATGTATGTGTACCAAGTGGTGCAGGGGTGTTGGACCCCCCTCCATGCTTGGATGTGTGTAAAAGACTGTAATTATTCTATGTATGCTTATGTACACCACATTTTCGCGGAATGGGAAGTGCATGTGTCGTGGGTATATTAGATAGGTAATTACAGGGGAAGGTTGACTATGGAGGGTCAGAAATTTTGCTCACCTTGTAAGGATGATACTTCAAGCAAGTTTTATTATCACAGGGGGGAGTGTAAGATTCGCAAAATTCCCACATTCCCCCAAGGTTATTAATAAAAGGGACCCTGCATGGACAATTTAAAAAGGGTACCCAAAAGATGGTGTCTGCACCTCGTGATCAAAAGCCTGTGAGATTTTAAAAGCTTGGACTCTGCAGCACAGAGCAAGCAGTTTTGGGAAATCGAAACTTAAAATGCATTTCTGTGAAAAGGACATTGTGTTTGAAAAGCCAGACAGCTAGGCAAACATTGAATATGCATTTCGTCAGATCGAAACAGATCAACCCAGTTAGGCCTAAGCATAAGGCCATTAGTTTGTCCGCATAAATAATTGGAAACAGCTTAAGGAAGCCACCAAAGCTGCACAGGCCGATTAAAATGCATTAATGACAATACAGCCCGGACATCAGGCCATCAGGTGCGATAAACGGCCATCTAAAGCCAGTTAGTTTAGATTGGTATAATCATTTAAAACAGCCCGCCAAAAGTCAAACAAAGGACTGACCTGATTTGGCGCGCAGATAAGGAGTTGAAGAAAGGGGTATAATTGTAGGCCCTCAGTAGCAACGGCTCTCTTGCTCCCCTCTCTTGACTCTGACCTCTTGTTTGGTCTTGGGTTGCTGCCGCTCGTACTCGTGCCCTGGCCTCATGGCGGGTTCTCTTCTCGCTCCCCGCATTAAGTTGCAACCAAGAACATCCATACCAATCGCAGGTGGGGAACGAGGCCCGAGTCCAAAGTCATACAGGACACACGGGCCACAAAAGGGGGCAGACGAAACGAGATGAGACAAGGCGAGACGAAGAAAAAGGTAAATACCTGACAAGAGCAGAGAAGGGCAGCAGAAGATGCATTGATAAAAACCGGGTGCCTAGTTATAAGCTGGCGCTTCGGGAAGAAAACATATTATATGGACAGTGAGAACAAGTTGGCTATTGAACTCTGCGTATAAGCTGGCATTAAACGCAGGTGTCCACGCCACAACAAATATACTGACGTTCAAAGAATGGGTAGAAAAATCTAAGCAGTAAAGACTGTCAACCGTCCCACAAACGCAACATTACCGCCGACGACCGCCCGAGGGAAAAGAAGAAGAGAACCCATCGCGACGAGAGGACGACAGTAGCTGAGGAGAAGAAAGGTGTGTCGCAGCAACAGCTCCAGCGCCGCGCCCTGAGACCACGTGGCGACGGAGTACCCCAAAGGACAGAAGCCCAAACCTCAAACTCGCAACTGTTAAAGCAACAGGCTTGGATTTGGTGAGCATGGATTCCTGGCCCCTCATAGCTTAATCTAGTTAGGTATAGGGGTAGGATAAGGATAAGGAGATTGTTAATGTAGTTGTTTTCCCTCGATGTGCCATGTGTTTCCCATTCCATGAATAAGTATAGTTATTGTTTATGCCTGTAATTTTTATCAGTAATTTCTCATCAGACTGTGTTTTCATTTATGTTTTAATAAAATCTTGGTTTTCTTACACCAAACCACTTGTCTACTCGACTTTCTGTATCGCCGCCTGTACCTAAGTCCGGTGTCTAGAACCCAGGGGTGTGGGAGTGATTCGAACCGCTCACAGGCAGTCAGGGGCATAACTGACTGGGCACACGCCACCCCCTTACACTTCTGCCACTCTGAATAGCTACCCCAACCCCTCCTCTCTGCTTTCTGTCTTGAAGCCAGCTAGCAATCCATTCTGCTACTTGTCCCCTGACTCCGCATTCTCTGACCTTATTCATTAGTCTATTATCGAAGGCCTTTTGGAAATTCGCGCCATACAAGTGCCAGGCAGTGACTATCTCCAACAAGAGAGAGTCTAACCATCGCCCCTTGACATTCAATGGCGTGACCATGGCTGAATCCCCCACCATCAACATCCAGGGGGTTACCATTGACAAGAAACAGCTGCATAAATACTGCAGCTACAAGAGTAGGTCAGAGGCTAGGTATTCTGCAGTGAGTGACTCACCTTCTGACCAATGTTCCCTTTAATTATTTTTGGGTGTGCGGCTCCTTTAACGGACTGCCCGGCCCAATCAAAATTTTTTAAATTTGTTCCTCGGTGTGGGCGTCGGCAAGACCATCATTTATTGCCTATTCCTAATTGCCCTTAAGAAGGTGGTGGTGAGCCACTCATGCGTGGTTTTCCTATTTAAATGCCAGTCAGCCGGCTGCGCGGGCGCTGCAGAGTGCCCCGCGGCCGTGCAACTCAGCGGGAACATTGCTCCTGACTTCCCAAAGCCTTTCCACCATCTACAAGGCACAAGTCGTGTGTGATGGAATACTCCCCACTTGCCTGGATGAGTGCAGCTCCAGCTACACTCAAGAAGCTCAACACCATTCAGGACAAAGCAGCCCGCTTGATTGGCACCCCATCCACCACCTTAAACATTCACTCCCTCCACCACCAGCGTACCGTGGCTGCAGTGTGTACCATCTACAAGATGCACTGCAGCAACTCACCAAGACTTCTTTGGCAGCACCTCCCAAACCCGCAACCTCTTCCACCTGGAAGGACAAGGGGAGCAAGCGCATGGTGACACCATCACCTCCAAGTTTCCCACCATTCTGACTTGGAAATATATTGCCGTTCCTTCATCATCGCTGGGTCAAAATCCTGGAACTCCCTCCTTAACAGCACTGTGGGAGTACTGGCTCACGACCACCTTTTTAAGGGCAATTAGGGATGGGCAATAAATGCTGGCCATCCTGTGAATGAATATAAAAAAGTTTGCCCTGGCTGGAGGGCCGGTAACCAGAGAACGCAGATTTATGGTAATTGACAAAAGAACCAGAGGGGCGATGAGTCATTTCTTTATGTAGTGAGCTGTTATGAACTGGAATGCACTGAAAGGGTGGTGGAGGCAGATTCAATAGTAACTTTCAAAATGGAATTAGATAAATATTTGAAAAATGAAAATTTGCAGGGCTACGGAGAAATGGGAGTGGGATTAATTGGGGCTTGTTCAAAGAGCTGGCGCTCCTTCTGTGCCGTATCATTCTTTTGGGGAGAGAGTCCCATATTTCCACTACTCTTCGTGTGTAAAAGTGCATCATGATTTCACTCCGGAATGACCTGGCTCTAATTTTAAAACTGTGTCCCCTTTTTCAGCCACGATCTAATTGAATGGCAGAATGGGCTCTGGGGGCAGAATGGACTACTCCTGTTCCTATGTATCGTCCCACCGAAACGCTGAGCTCTCTTCAGATGCTGAGGGATCCAAAATTTTGTTTTCCTTTCAGATTTTCCTTCTGGGATTTTTTTCTGGTTAAGTAAGAAGAGGCATTCCATCAATACCATTGAACACCATCTCCCCCGAAGACACTTATACGAATTAAAAGGGAGCACTGTCGCAGGAGGAGAAACCGTCTGCAACTTGCATCTTATAACTGTGTGAATGAATATAACTTCACTGCTGGGTTTGTGCCTGTTGTATCCGTGTGTTAATGGAGACACGGAATGCAGGAGTTGGTTTAACAGGTGTTTACTGAACAAAGTCTGGAGGTGAACTAAAAGATACAAGACGCTACACAGGCTTATATACCCGAGTGGTCACTACCGGTATTACAGTACACAGGGGCTCTTAAAGGTACATACACTACAGTGCCAGCGTGGGGCAGGGCCATAATCAAAGGGCAGGGGCGGGGACCTCTCTCTTCAGCAGCACCCACGCACTCTATCTCAAAGCTGTCCGGGTCCACACTTCCATTTCAACGTTCGACTCATCCGACGCTTCAACAAAAACTTTTTTTCTTCCTTTCCGATGTCAAGGATTGCAAGCTTCATCAACTCTTGAATACCAACGCCTCTCCGGAAACTTCTTCCCCTTCACTTTCCTCTGACCCCCCTTCTCCCAATCTCACCCCCTGCCATGTTTTCACTATCCCTTCTGACCTTCCCCTCTCTGACCCTGAACGATCAGTCCTCAGCAAAGGCCTGAGCTTCATCCCCTTACGACCCCACCTCAATGAATTTCGAGCTCGGCACGATGTTGAGCTCTTTTTCCGCCGCCTTCATCTCCGTGCCCACTTCTTTGGCCAGGAGTCTTCCCCCCGCACGACTGACCCTTTCTCCCGCTTTCAGAATTCTCATTCTACCTGGACCCCTCCCTCTGGCCTCTTACCCTCTCTAGATCTTTTCATTGCTAACTGCCGCCGTGACATTGGCCGTCTCCATTTCTCTGCTCCCCTCACTCACTCCAACCTACCTCCCTCTGAACTTGCAGCACTCCATTCTCTCAGATCCAACTCCAACATTGTCATTAAACCTGCTGACAAGGGTGGTGCTGTTGTTGTTTGGCGAACCGACCTCTACCTAGCGGAAGCTGAACGCCAACTCTCCGACACCTCCTCCTACCTCCACCTGGACCATGACCCCACTACCGAACATCAAACCACCATTTCCAAGACTGTCACTGACCTCATCTCCTCTGGAGATCTTCCCCCCACGGCCGCCAACCTCATAGTTCCCCAACCCTGCACAGCCCGCTTCTACCTCCTTCCCAAGATCCACAAACAGGACTGCCGTGGTAGACCCATTGTTTCAGCCTGTTCTTGCCCCACGGAGCTTATCTCTTCCTATCTCGACTCCATTTTTTCTCCCCTTGTCCAGACTCTTCCTACCTACATCCGCGATTCTTCTGACGCCCTCCGCCACTTTAACAGTTTCCAGTTTCCTAGCCCCAACCGCCTCCTTTTCATCATGGACATACTATCCCTCTACACCTCCATCCCCCACCAGGATGGCCTGAGGGCGCTCCGCTTCTTCCTTGAACAGAGGCCCAACCAGTCCCCATCCATCACCACCCTCCTCCGCCTGGCTGAACTTGTTCTCACATTGAACAACTTCTCCTTTGACTCCACTCATTTCCTCCAAATTAAAGGTGTTGCTATGTGTACCCGCATGGGTCCCAGCTATGCCTGCCTTTTCGTGGGATATGTGGAACACTCTTTGTTCCAGTCCTACTCGGGTCCCCTCCCTCACCTCTTTTTCCGGTACATTGATGACTGTATCGGTGCCATTTCCTGCTCTCGCCCTGAACTAGACAATTACATTCACTTTGCCTCCAATTTCCACCCTTCCCTCACCTTCACATGGTCCATCTCCGACACTTCCCCTCCCTTCCTCGACTTCTCCATCTCCATCTCTGGGGATAGGTTATTGACCAACATTCACTACAAGCCCACTGACTCCCACAGCTACCTGGTCTACACTTCCTCCCACCCTGCCTCCTGTAAGGATTCTATTTCATTCTGCCAGTTTCTCCATCTCCGCCGCATCTGCTCTGACGATGCCACCTTCCACACCAGTGCTTCCGACATGTCTTCTGTAATGTATGTACCTTTAAGGGGGAGAACTACTTTGTACAGCTCATGTATACTGTAGTACCGGCAGTGACCACACCTGTATATAACGTTGAGTAGTAATCTGTACAGATCGGTTGCAGTCTGAGGCACGTTGAGTAAACACCGTTTGTACCGTTCTCCGCAGTCTGCGTCTGATTATACACGGACGTAACATTGGCGACGAGGCAGGTTCGAACCTACCTGCAACTCTGCATCACCTCCCGGGGATTCGTTCCTGAAGATCAGTGGATTGGACGTCAAGGCCAGAGACTCGGGCGTCGACCACGGGCAACCGCCCAGTCATCCAGCAGAGTCTCGAGAATAGCGGGGGAGGCTGCCGAGAGCCAGGCTTGGCTTTCCAGTCGAGGTGGTCCAGCGAAACGGGCTGGCAACAGGTAGTGCGCAGACCCTTCCCGGACAGCGGCGGGTTAGAGCCCGACTGAGCGGCACAGCAAAGGGCCGAGCAGCGTCAATGGGGGAGAGAGAGAGAGAGGGCAGAGTGCACAGGGCGCAGCCGGTGTTCAGGGGCCGAGCAGCATCGGAGAGAGGGAGAGAGAGACGTGCAGAAACCCGCGAGGCGCCGCCATTGCCACGAGGACTGCCGAGAGCGGCGTTGGCAGCAGCGCAGGAGAAGCGTGCGAAACCTACAGGGCGCCGCCATTGCCACGAGAACCGGCAGCAGCGGGGGAGGAAGGAAAGCACGGGAGACGCCATTTTAAGTCATTGGGAGACGCCATTTTAAACCACACCCAAAATGCCGAAGAGTGGCAGTATCACCGCATTTGATAATGAAGTCGAAGATTGGACTACATATGTCGAATGAATAGAGATATACTGCAAGGCAAATGAGGTGTCAGATGACAAGAAAGCGTTGGTATTGTTGAATTTAATGGGTGCAAAGACGTATGGGTTATTGCGAAATCTAGTAACCCCAACGAAGCCAATGGAAAAGTGTTTTGAAGACATAGTAACGATACTAAAGGAACATTTAAACCCCACACCGCTGCTGATAGCAGAAGGATTCAAGTTTCACAAACGGAACCAGCATAAGGATGAAAGCAATGCTGATTATTTAACAGAACTGCACAAACTATCGAAACACTGCCAGTTTGGAGCGGGACTGGCAGATACCTTAAGGGACAAGTTTGAGTGTGGGCTTCAAAGTGAAGGAACCCAGAAACGGCGTTTATCTGAAAAGGACCTTATGCTGCAAAAGGCTTTCAGCATTGCGGTATCATATGAAGCAGCAGCACGGGGCGCTGCAGAGATACAACAGAGACCGCAAGAATATGGCACAAATGAAATGTCATATGGAACAGAGAAGTGCTATCACTGCGGCAGAACAACACACAACCAGAATGATTGCTGGTTCAAAGACAAAGTGTGCAGACAGTGTGGAAAAGTAGGACACATAGCACGAGTCTGCAGGTCGGGAAAGAAAACCAGCAATAAGAAACCGACCAAAGGAAAGTACAAGAAGGTACATAAGATAACAGAGAATAGTTCAGACGAACAAAAGAGTGATAACGACTCCGAAAGCAGGGAACTGAGTTGTCTGAAACTACATAATGTGATCACAACAGAGGATCACCGAACCATTTGGGTCACTCTCAAGATAGCAGGAGTCCAGGTAAAGATGGAATTGGACACAGGATCAGCCCTAACAGTCATAAACCGACGGGACTACGAGCGGCTATTCTCACACATACCCTTGAGAGACAGAAAAATTATTTTGAAGACGTACAGGGGGCAAAAAGTCTACCCCAAAGGAAAAATAAGGGTGACCGTTATATATAACGGTAAGGAAACACCAAAACTAGACCTGTATGTATTGCAAGATGGAGGACAACCATTACTGGGACATGAATGGATCCGGAAAATACAACTGGATTGACATTCCATACAGGCACTGACTGTGGCTGACAAAAAAGATGACGACGTCACACCTGGGTGACTGTCAAAGATCCTAACTGACGCAAAAGAAGTGTTCCAGCAAGGACTCGGAACACTAAAAGGCATGACAGCGACGCTTAAAATAGAAGAAAACGCAAGTCCAAAATTTTTTAAGGCCAGACCGGTACCTTATGCGATCCGCCCAGCCGTCGAAGCAGAGCTGGAGAGTCTGGAACGTTCGGGTGTACTGTCCAAGGTAGACTGGAGCGAGTGGGCTATCGTCCCTGTGATGAAAAAGTCGTTGAGCAGCACGCCTGGGGAACCAAGGAAGGTTCGCATCTGTGGGGACTTTAAGGTAACAGTGAACCCAGTCCTTCACACCGTACAATGTCCACTTCCGCAGATTGAAGATATTTTCGCCTCGCTATCTGGAGGGAAACGCTTCACTAAGATTGATCTGGCCCAGGCGTATCTGCAAATGGAGGTAGAAGAAGCATCAAAAAAATACCTCACAATCAACACCCATAAAGGTCTCTACCAATACAACCGTCTGGTATTCGGGGTAGCATCAGCTCCGGCTATTTGGCAGAGGGCAATGGAACAAGTCCTGCAAGGGATCCCAGGGACCCAGTGTTATTTGGATGACATCCTGGTCACGGGCGAAAATGACAGTGATCACCTTGCCAACCTGGAGCAGGTGCTCACTAGATTGCAGGAATATGGGCTCCGAGCTAACCGCCCCAAATGCGAGTTTTTTAGAAAACAGATCTCGTATTGTGGCCACGTTATCGATAAAGAGGGGTTACATAAGTCCCCAGAGAAGATTGAGGCAGTAGTCAAGGCTCCAGCACCGGAAAATGTGTCACAACTGAGGTCGTTCCTCGGGCTGGTAAACTACTACCATAAGTTCTTGCCAAATTTGTCTACAATACTACACCCACTGAACACCCTACTGCAAACTGGGGTGCCATGGAAGTGGAATGACGAATGTAGACGAGCTTTCCAGAAGAGCAAAACACTAATCACATCGAAAGAGGTATTGGCCCATTACAACCCAGCATTACCAATTCGGTTGGCATGTGATGCGTCACCCTACGGCATTGGAGCGGTGCTGTCGCACAAATTTTCGGACGGCTCAGAGAGGCCAATAGCCTTTGCGTCCCGATCACTAACCTCAGCCGAGCATAACTACGCCCAGATTGACAGGGAGGCCCTCAGCCTAGTGTGGGGAGTGAAAAAGTTCAATCACTATCTGCACGGGCAGAAATTCACCTTGCTGACTGATCACCAGCCTCTTGTCTCCATTTTTAATCCAGAGAAGGGCGTTCCGGTGATGACTGCGCAACGACTACAAAGATGGTCACTTTTTCTAGGGGCGCACCACTATGAGATTGAATATAAGGGCGCGATACAGCATGGAAATGCTGATGGGCTATCACGCCTGCCATTGCCTACTGCGGAGGAAGCACCAGCAGTGGATCCTGTCAAAATATTCCATTCGACTATAGTTGAATACCTACCAGTAACTAACGCTTGTATCGAAAAGGAAACCCGAAATGATCCGACACTGTCTCGGGTATATGATTTGACGGTGAAGGGATGGCCAGCACATGGTGACTCACTGTTGCCAGCATTCTCGACAAGGAGAGAACAGCTGTCAGTGTGCCGGGGGACTTTGATGTGTGGATCCCGAGTGGTAATTCCACCCAAGTAAAGGGATAGAGTGCTCAATGAGCTTCATGAGGGTCATCTGGGAGGGGTAAAAATGAAAAGCCTAGCCCGGGCTTATGTGTGGTGGCCGGGAATCGATAAACAAATCGAGGACCTGACCAAGAGCTGCTCAGGATGCCAGAAAGTCCAAAATGCACCACCACAGGCCCCTCTACACCCATGGGAGTGGCCCTCATCTCCATGGCAACGGGTGCATATTGATTTTGCTGGTCCATTCATGGACTCAATGTTTTTAATAGCCGTGGATGCGCACTTGAAATGGCCTGAGGTCATCAAAATGTCCCCCACCACCACGGAGAAAACTATTGCAGTCCTACGGACCATTTTTGCCAGGAATGGCTTGCCAGAACAGGTTTGCTCCGACAACGGACCACAGTTTGTGTCCGAAGAGTTCCGGAGATTCTTGAAAAAGAATGGGGTAAGGCATTACACATCCGCCCCGTATCATCCAGCCACAAATGGATTGGCTGAGAGGTTCGTACAAACCTTTAAGAAGGCAATAAAGGCTATGTACAATGACAACATTCCGCTGCAGCACAAGGTGGACAATTTCCTGTTCGCCTACCGGAATGCGACACATGCAGTCACCAACCAGGCCCCAGCCATGATGTTCTTTAACCGAAGGTTAAGATCTCGCCTGGATTTGCTCAGACCAAACGTACAAAGAGATGTTGAGAGTAAGCAATTCCAGCACATCCATGAGAAGCCAACAAGGAGCTTCAATGTAGGGCAACCAGTCTTGGCCCGCGACTACTGAACAGAAAAATGGCAGCCAGGAACGATATGCACACAGCAGGGGCCATTAATGTACACAGTGGACGTTGGGGAGAGCATCGTGAGACGCCATGCTGACCAGATCCTAGAGTCACAGGAACAAGTCAACCCCATGCCTCGCCCATAAATACCTGGTGATGAACCCGACGTACAGGTAGCATCTACCCCAGAAACAGTAGCATCGGAAGCTGATGAACCAACCGATGACAGGGGGCCAGAATCGCCTCCGCACCAAGAGCAAGACACTCGGGAAAGGTGCTATCCAGGAAGGATCAGGAAGCCTCCCCAAAGACTGAATTTATAAATAGACTATTTTCAGCTAATGTTGCATGTTAAAAGTGTTAATTGTAATTAGTTTGATATTTAATTGTTAAATGAGTGTTATGGTACTGTTAATCTAAAAGGGGAGGAATTGTAATGTATGTACCTTTAAGGGGGGGAACTACTTTGTACAGCTCATGTATACTGTAGTACCGGCAGTGACCACACCTGTATATAATGTTGAGTAGTAATCTGTACAGATCAGTTGCGGTCTGAGCCACGTTGAGTAAACATCCTTTGTACCGTTCTCCGCAGTCTGTGTCTGATTATACACGGACGTAACTTTTTCGTCAACCAAGGATTCCCCTCCACCGTGGTTGACACGGCCCTCTACCGTGTCCGTTCTATCTCCCGCACTTCTGCCCCTCCCTCCCAGAACCACAATAGGGTGCCCCTTGTCCTTACCTTTCACCCCAGCAGCCTCCACATTCAACGGATCATCCTCCGCCATTTCCACCACCTCCAACGTAATCCCACCACCAAACGCATCTTCCCCAACCCTCCCCTTTCAGCATTCCGTAGGGACCGCTCCCTCCACGTCACCCTAGTCCACTCCTCTATCACCCCCAACACCCCTTCCCCTTCGCCCGGCACCTTCCCGTGCAAGCGCAGGAGATGCAATACCTGCCCTTATATCTCCCCCCTTCCCACTGTCCAGGGCCCCAAACACCCCTTCCAGGTGAAACGGCGATTCACTTGTACTTCTTGCAATCTAGTATACTGTATTCGCTGCTCACGATGTGGTCTCCTCTACATTGGGGAGACCAAATGCAGAGTGGGTGACCGCTTTGCGGAACAGCTCCATTCAGTCTGTAAGGGTGACCCCGAGCTTCCAGTCGCCTGTCATTTCAATTCACCACCCCATTCCCACTCAGACCTCACCATCCTCGGCCTCTTGCATTGTTCCACGAAAGCTCAGCGTAAGCTCGAGGAACAGCACCTCATCTTCCGATTAGGCACTTTACAGCCTTCCGGACTCAATATCGAGTTCAACAATTTCAGATCATAACCTCGGCCCATATCATATTTTTATATATTTTTTATCAACGCTTTTGGATTGTGCCTTTTCCTTTTTTTTCCCTCCTACATGGCAGCTGTCTTTCATTCTGCCAGCACATTTCACACTTCATCTAGAGCCATCCTTTGTTTCTTTACCTGCCCTATTACCATCTCGTCTCACCTTGTATATCTCTGTGCGTCAGCGGTGGCGGCGGGAGAAATCTCGGCGGGAATCGCAGAGCGGCGACTATAAAAAGGCCCCAGAGGCTCAGGAAGGCCTCAGTGCGTCAGCGGCGGGAGAAATCTCGGCGGGAATCGCGGAGCGGTGACTATAAAAAGGCCCCAGAGACCAGGTAGGCCTCAGTGCGTCAGCGGGAGAAATCTCAGCGGGAATCGCGGAGCGGCGACTATAAAAAGGCCCCAGAGACCAGGTATGCCTCAGTGCGTCAGCGGTGGGAGAAATCTCGGCGGGAATCGCGGAGCGGCGACTATAAAAAGGCCCCAGAGGCTCAGGTAGGCCTCAGTGCGTCAGCGGGAGAAATCTCAGCGGGAATCGCGGAGCGGCGACTATAAAAAGGCCCCAGAGGCCAGGTAGGCCTCAGAGCGTCAGCGGGAGAAATCTCGGCGGGAATCGCGGAGCGGCGACTATAAAAAGGCCCCAGAGACCAGGTAAGCCTCAGTGCGTCAGCGGGAGAAATCTCAGCGGGAATCGCAGAGCGGCGACTATAAAAAGGCCCCAGAGACCAGGTAGGCCTCAGAGCGTCAGCGGGAGAAATCTCAGCGGGAATCGCAGAGCGGCGACTATAAAAAGGCCCCAGAGACCAGGTAGGCCTCAGTGCGTCAGCGGGAGAAATCTCAGCGGGAATCGCAGAGCGGCGACTATAAAAAGGCCCCAGAGACCAGGTAGGCCTCAGTGCGTCAGCGGGAGAAATCTCAGCGGGAATCGCGGAGCGGCGACTATAAAAAGGCCCCAGAGACCAGGTAGGCCTCAGTGTGTCAGCGGGAGAAATCTCGGTGGGAATCGCGGAGCGGCGACTATAAAAAGGCCCCAGAGACCAGGTAGGCCTCAGAGCGTCAGCGGGAGAAATCTCAGCGGGAATCGCAGAGCGGCGACTATAAAAAGGCCCCAGAGACCAGGTAGGCCTCAGAGTGTACTAATCTCCAATCTCAGAGGGAGAGAAGTAAAAAGTAATCGAAGTGTGGCATCACCAGAAAGCAGGTAAGTGATTGGTTGGTGAGTATTTCTCTCTTTATAAACTTTAACTCTGTGGTTTATAGTTTCTAAAATCTCTGTGGTGTAGCGGGGACTGTTTATAAACCAGGGCCCTTAAATATACTATTTAACTGTAGTGTAATTGGTGGGATTGATTTGATTTAATTTAATTGCAATTAATTAAAGGGTAAGTCATGGCAGGACAGCCCAGTGCCGTGGTATGCTCCTCCTGCGCTATGTGGGAACTCAGGGACACTTCCTGTGTCCCTGACAACTATGTGTGCAGGAAGTGTGTCCAGCTGCAGCTACTGGCAGACCGCATTGCGGCGCTGGAGCTGCGATTGGATTCATACTGGACCATTCGCAAGGCTGAGGACGTCGTGAATAGCACGTTTAATCAGTTGGTCACACTGCAGGCAAAGGTTGGACAGGCAGAAAGGGAATGGGTGACCAACAGACAGAGTACTAGGCACAGGCAGGTAGTGCAGGGGTCCCTTGTGGACATCCCCCTCTCAAACAGATACACCACTTTGAGTACTGTTGCGGGGGATGGCTTATCAGAGGAAGGCAGCAGCAGCCAACTTCCTGGCACCAGGGGTGGCTCTGCTGCACAGGACGGGATGAAAAAGAGGAGTAGAGCTATAGTAATAGGGGAGTCTATTGTAAGGGGAATAGATAGGCATCTCTGCGGCCGCAAACGAGACTCCAGGATGGTGTGTTGCCTCCCTGGTGCAAGGATCAAGGATGTCTCAGAGCGGCTGCAGAACATCTTGGAAGGGGAGGGTGAACAGCCAGTTGTCGTTGTGCATATAGGTACCAACGATATAGGTAAAAAGCGGGATGAGATCCTAAAAGCGGAATATAGGGAGTTAGGAGGTAAATTAAAAAATAGGACCTCAACGGTAGTAATCTCAGGATTGCTACCAGTGCCACGTGCTAGTCAGAGTAGAAATAGAAGGATATTTCAGATGAACACGTGGCTAGAGGAATGGTGCAAGGGGGAGGGATTCAAATTCCTGGGACATTGGAATCGGTTCTGGGGGAGGTGGGACCAGTTCAAACCGGACGGTTTGCACCTGGGCAGGGCCGGGACCGATGTCTTAGAGGGAGTGTTTGCTAGTGCTCTGGGGGAGGGTTTAAACTAAAATGGCACGGGGTTGGGAACCTGAGCAGGGGGACAGGGCAAAGGGAAACAAGGATAAAAGCAAAAGATAGGAAGGAGAAAAACAAAAGTGACAGTCAGAGAAATCAACGGTTTAAATCAAACATGGCCACAGTAAATAATAATTCTAATAGGTCTAAGAGCGTTAAAAAAACAAGCCTGAAGGCTTTGTGTCTTAATGTGAGGAGCATTCGTAATAAGGTGGATGAATTAGCTGCGCAAATGAGGTAAACGAATATGATTGGATTGGGATTACGGAAACATGGCTCCAGGATGGCCAAGGCTGGGAACTCAACATCCAGGGGTATTCAATATTCAGGAAAGATAGGCAAAAAGGAAAGGGAGGTGGGGTAGCACTGCTGGTTAAAGAAGGGATTAACACAATTGTAAGGAAGGATATTAGCTCTGATGATGTGGATTCTGTATGGGTAGAACTGAGAAGTACCAAGGGGCAGAAAACGTTAGTGGGAGTGGTATATAGACCTCCAAACAGTAATGCGGAGGTTGGGGATGGCATTAAAAGGGAAATTAGAGAAGCGTGCAATAAGGGCACAGCAGTCATCATGGGTGACTTTAATCTACATATAGATTGGGCTAACCAAATTAGTAACAATACTGTGGAGGAGGAATTCCTGGAGTGTTTAAGGGATGGTTTCCTGGACCAATATGTCGAGGAACCAACCAGAGATCAGGCCATCTTAGACTGGGTATTATGTAACAAGAAAGGATTAATTAGCAATCTTGTTGTACGAGGCCCCTTGAGTCGGAGCGATCATAATATGATCGAATTCTTCATTAAGATGGAGAATGAAGTAGTCGACTCAGAGACTAGGGTCCTGAATTTAAATAAAGGAAACTACGATGGTCTGAGGCGCGAGTTGGGTAGGATTGATTGGGGAATGTCACTCAAAGGGTTGACGGTGGATAGGCAATGGCAAACATTCAAAGACTGCATGGATGAACTACAGAATTTGTTCATCCCAGTTTGGCATAAAAATAAAACAAAAAGGGTGACTCAACCATGGCTAACAAGGGAAATTAGGGATAGCATAAGATCCAAGGAGAGGACATATAAATTGGCCAGAAAAAGCAGTAATCCAGAGGATTGGGAGCAGTTTAGGATTCAAGAAAGGAGGACAAAGGGATTAATTAAGAAAGGGAAAATAGAATATGAGAGTAAGCTTTCAGGGAACATAAAAACTGACTGTAAAAGCTTTTATAGATGTGTGAAGAGAAAAAGATTGGTGAAGTCAAGCGTAGGTCCCTTGCAGTCAGAATCAGGGCAATTTATAATGGGGAACAAAGAAATGGCAGACCAATTAAATACATATTTTGGTTCTGTCTTCACAAAGGAGGACACAGATAACCTCCCAGAGATGTCGGGTATTGCATCTTGACCGAACAGTAATGAATAGAGGAGACGGAATGAACCTTTTACTATTTACTGAGTAAGTGGGTGGACATTACAGTGCATTGTCTGCATGGCAGAACCCGAAACTGAAAGTGACAGACAAAGTAAAACCGAGCTCCCCAGCACCCCCTTCAGGTAACACCCGGGAACTGGGACAAACTTCATTGAAGCAAAACTCAAAACACAACACTCCTTTCCCCCAGATAAAACCCCTTAGTCCTCCAGGCGTCTGGGACGGAATCTAACCCGACTTGAGCGCCGCTGGACAGGCATAGTCGGGGTGCCACTGCTAGACGCAGGAAAACCTTCCTCCGTGGCTGATGACTCCGTGACACCTTCTGTCGATGTGGCTACCGTCGTTGTTGCAGGAAGCAGGCCGTCACTGCTTGGCCGAGGTGGCGGAAACAATGGCCTAGCCTGTGACGTCTCTGTTACTCTCACCGGAGTACGACCCCGCAGCTGGTCTACGTGGCGTCTGTGTAGCTGGCCATCAGGTGTACGGACGCTGTACGACAGGGGACCCGTGGCCTGCTCCACCACGGCAGGCATCCATTTGTCTCCTCCTGCATAGCAACGGGCAAACACAGTCTCTGATGGCTTGAACTGCCTGGCGGTGCCCTGGTGCTTCTTAGCCAGCTCCTCTTGCTTTGTGTGCATCTCATCCCTGTAGTCCGGGTGTAGCCGGTCCAGTGCATTCGCCAGCCGGCGACCCATCAGCATCTCGGCAGGACTCTTACCCGTTGCTGACTTTGGTGTGGTATGCTGTGATAACAGGAACCTGGCCAATCTGGTTTGCCAGTCCCCCACCGATATCCTCACCAGTGCCTCTTTTGTGGTTTGCACCATCCTCTCTGCCTGCCCGTTAGAGGAGGGGTGATAGGGCGCTGTGGTCACGTGGCAGATCCAGTTTCTGCCTGCAAAGCCTTGAACTCCGCTGACGTGAAGGCTGCTCCATTGTCCGAAACCAACATGTCGGGGACCCCATGTGTGGCAAACAGCAAACGCAACGCGTTGATCACTGCACTGGATGTCATGGAGCTCATGATAGCCACCTCCAGCCATTTCGAATGAGAATCCACCACTATCAAAAAGACCTTCCCCTGAAATGGCCCTGCAAAGTCAATGTGGAGTCTTGACCATTTACGAGTGGTCCACTCCCAGGGGTGAAGGGGAGCCTTGGATGGGCTATGGTGAGTCAGCTGACATGTCTCACAGCTCTTTACCACCTCTTCCACGTCTCGGTCCAACCCCAGCCACCAGACATAACTTCTCACCAACGCCTTCATGTGCACAATCCCAGGGTGTGAGTCATGCAGCATTTTCAGCACCTCCTCTCTTGCGGCGGCAGGAACCACCACACGGCTTCCCCAGAGCATGCAGTTCTTGTGTGCAGACATTTCATGGCGCCTCTGAACGAAGTGCTTGAAATGCTCCTCCTGGACCTCGGAGGGCCAGCCATGCAGCAGCCAGCGTAGCACCTGTGATAAGACTGGATCTTTCTGTGTGAGGCTGCCAATCCGCTGGGCATGGAGTGGGGCCTCCGGAACCTCCTCCAGTAGCAGCACCTCCAGGGGTGGTGGTGTCTCAGCCATCGGCCGGTTCAAAGGCAAGCGACTCAGAGCATCAGCATTAGCCAGCATCTTCCCAGGCCTGTAGCAAAGTTCATAACTGTAGGCCCCCAACATCAGACTCCACCGAAGCATACGCGGTGATATGATCTGGGGCATGGGCTTGGAGTGATGCAGGAGCCCCAAGAGTGGCTTGTGGTCTGTGTAGATGACGAACTGTCTCCCTAACAGGTACTGGCTGAACTTCTTTACCCCAAATATGATGGCTAGGGCCTCCTTGTCAATCTGGGCGTAATTACGTTCTGTTGTTGAGAGTGTTCTTGAGGCAAAACTGATAGGCGCTTCCCGGCCATCTGTCTCTATGTGACCCAACAGAGCTCCCAGCCCGTATGGTGAGGCATCACACACCAACACCAATGGCTTGTTTTCATCATAGTGTGCCAGAACCTTATCTGCTTGTAGCAGTTCCTTTGCCTGTCTGTAGGCTGTTTCATGAGCTGAGGTCCAGTTCCACACTGTTGCTTGGTCTAACAGCCTGTGCAGTGGCTCTAAGATTGTGGCTTTGCCCTTGAGAAAACAACTGTAGAAGTTTAACAGTCCGAGGAATGCCAGCAGTTCGGTCTTGTTCTTGGGGGTGGGAGCGCTCCTGATAGCCTCCACCTTCTCCATAGTCAGATGCACACTGTCTTTGTCCACTCGGAATCCCAAGAACTCCACCCCATTGGCAGCGAACACACATTTCTCCTTCGGAAGGCATAGTCCTACCTCAGCCAGCCGGTGTAGTACTTCCTGCAGCCGCTCATCATGGGCTTCCTGTGTCTTGCCTGTAGTCAGTATGTCATCCAAGTAAGGCTGAACTCCCGGAACACCAGCCAACAGGGTGTCCATGAACCTCTGAAAGATTGCCACAGCCGTAGACACCCCAAACTGCAGCCTTGTGGCTCGGAAAAGTCCTCTGTGGGTGTTGATTGTCAAAAGCTTGGCTGACTCTTCATCCAGGACCAGTTGCTGGTATGCTTGCTTGAGATCCAGCTTGGTGAACAGAGTGCCTCCAGCCAGTGTTGAAAACAGCTCTGTAACTGTTGGTAAGGGATACACATCTGGTAACACAGCAGTATTAACCGTACATCTGTAATCTCCACAGATTCGCAGGCCCCCATCCTTCTTTGCAGTGGGCACGATAGGGGTGGCCCAACGGGAGTTCTTCACTGGCAAGAGAACCCCTTGGTTCACCAGCTTATCCAGGGCCTCATCCACCTTCTTGCGCAACGCAAAAGGAACTGGTCACGCCTTGAAGAACTTAGGCGCTACCCCTGGGTCCACTTCGATTGAGACTGGTGGTCCCCGACAGGCTCCGAACTCACCAAAAACCTCTTCATAGTTCTCCAACATAGGCATTGTGGGCTGTCGCTGTACCGTGTGTACTCCTGTCACTTCAATACCGAGGGGCTCAAACCAATCTCTGCCCAGCAGGCTTGTGCCCTGCCCCACCACCACATAAAGTGGAAGTGTGTCCTTGACTGCCTGATACTTAACTTCCACATGAATCATACCCAGCACCTGGAGTTGAGCTTGGGGCCACTGCCGTAGCACGCCACTGACCTGAGCCATTGCCGGGGGTTCACTTGGCCACAGCCTATTGTAAGTTTCTTCACTTATCAATGAACACGCTAAGCCTGAATCCACCTCCATGCAGAGTGGTGCCCCATTCATGATCACATTTGCTGTGTATCCCCACCGTCTGTGGGGTAGCTGCTCAGCTTCCGTGGTATACACTGTGTACTCATCGTTGTCCTCCAGTGTCAGGGTGTGTGTCTGCGATGCTTGTGTTGGCTCTGCTGCAGCAGCCTGAGCTTTCTTCATGCAGACACGAGCTATGTGTCCTCTTTTCTTATGGAAATGACATACCGCTGACACAAATTTGCATGTAGTGGAACCATGGAGAGCCCCACAGCGGAAACATTTTCTTCCTGTCTCTTTAGTTGCCTCCATGTCTCTCGCAGCAGCAGCTGCGTGTGTGATCTTGTGCACCTCCTCGGCGGCCTGAGATGGTGCTGCCTCTGTACGGAGCATACGTGTGTTCATCGATGCAGCCTATGCTGCTAAAGCCTTCTCCTCGGCCAGTCGGAACGTCAGGGCCTTCTCCGCTAACAGCTGTCTCTGCAATGCCGAGTCCAGCACTCCAGAAATCCGAAATAACAACAGAAATTGCTGGCAAAACTCAGCAGGTCAGGCAACATCCGTGGAGAGAAATTTGAGTTGACGTTTCGGGTCGAAACTCTTCTTCAAAACTGGAAAGAAAAGAAAATAGATCGAGGAACAGCACCTCATCTTCCAATTAGGCACTTTGCAGCCTTCCGGACTCAATATCAAGTTCAACAATTTCAGATCATAGCCTCAGCCCCTGTTACTTTTTTACTTAAAATTTTTTCCACCCCTTTGTTTTGGGTCTTCCTTTCCCCCCCCCGCCCTTTCCTTTTGTTTCTCTCTCCCACCTGGCAGCTGTCTCCTATCTTGCCAGTACACCTCACACTTAATCTCAGCTGTCTTTTGTCTCCACTGGCCTATTACCATCTCGCCTGGTTTCGAATACCTTTTATTGTCTCTTTTACTTCTTTTGTTCGATCGCAGCCCTGCCTTCGATCTATTTTCTTTTCTTTCCAGTTTTGAAGAAGGGTTTTGACCCGAAACGTCAACTCAAATTTCTCTCCATGGATGTTGCCTGAGCTGCTGAGTTTTTCCAGCAATTTCTGTTGTTAGTTGGGCGGGGTTAGTGTCGGGTCTGGGTGGGCGGGGCTGTGCCCTTGGGTGGGCGGGGTTAGTGTCGGGTCTGGGTGGGCGGGGCTGTGCCCCTGGGTGGGCGGGGTTAGTGTTGGGTCTGGGTGGGCGGGGCTGTGCCCCTGGGCGGGTGGGGCTGTGCCCCTGGATGGGCGGGGTTAGTTTCGGGTCTGGGTGGGCGGGGCTAGTGTCGGGTCTGGGTGGGCGGGATTAATGTCGGGTCTGGGTGGGATGGGCTGTGCCCCTGGGTGGGCGGGGTTAATGTCGGGTCTGGGTGGGCGGGGTTAGTGTCGGGTCTGGGTGGGCGGGGCTGTGCCCCTGGGTGGGCGGGGTTAGTGTCGGGTCTGGGTGGGCGGGGTTAGTGTCGGGCCTGGGTGGGCGGGGTTTGTGTCAGGCCTGGGTGGGCGGAGTTAGTGTCGGGCCTGGGTGGGCGGGGTTAGTGTCGGGCCTATGTGGGCGGGGTTAGTGTCGGGCCTGGATGGGAGGGGATAGTGTCGGGCCTGGGTGGGCGGGGATAGTGTCGGGCCTGGGTGGGCGGGGATAGTGTCGGGCCTGGGTGGGCGGGGTTAGTGTCGTGTCTGGGTGGGCGGGGTTAGTGTCAGGCCTGGGTGGGCGGGGTTAGCGTCGGGCCTGGGTGGGCGGGGATAGTGTCGGGTCTGGGTGGGCGGGGCTGTGCCCCTGGGTGGGCGGGGTTAGTGTCGGGCCTGGGTGGGTGGGGATAGTGTCAGGTCTGGGTGGGCGGGGTTAGTGTCGGGCCTGGGTAGGCGGGGATAGTGTCAGGTCTGGGTGGGCGGGGCTGTGCCCCTGGGTGGGCGGGGTTAGTGTCGGGCCTGGGTGGGCAGGGTTAGTGTCGGGTCTGGGTGGGCAGGGTTAGTGTCGGGTCTGGGTGCGCGGGGTTAGTGTCGGGCCTGGGTGGGCGGGGATAGTGTCAGGTCTGGGTGGGCGGGGTTAGTGTCGGGCCTGGGTGGGCGGGGTTAGTGTCGGGCCTAGGTGGGCGGGGATAGTACGATAGCAAAATACTGCAGATGTTGGAAATCCGAAATAACAACAGAAAATGCTGGAAAAACTCAGCTGGTCAGGCGACATCCGTGGAGAGAAATTTGAGTTGACGTTTCGGGTCAAACCCTTCTTCAAAACTGGAAAGAAAAGAAATTAGATCGAAGGCAGGGCTGCGATCGGACAAAAGAAGTGAAAGAAACAAAAGAGCTAGACGAGGTGGTAATAGGCTGAGATTAGGTGTGAAGTGTACTGGCAGGGCAAGAGATAGCAGCCAGGTGTGAGAGAGAAACAAAAGGAAAGGGCGGGGGGGGGGCGGGGGGGAAAGGAGTGGAAAAATTACAAAAAAAAAATGTGTAATAAGGGCCGAGGTTATGATCTGAAATTGTTGAACTCGATATTGAGTCCGGAAGGCTGCAGAGTGCTTAATTGGAAGATGAGGTGCTGTTCCTTGAGTTTACGTTGAGCTTCCGTGGAACAATACAAGAGTCCAAGGACGGTGAGGTCCGAGTGGGAATGGAGCGGTGAATTAAAATGACAGGCAACCGGAAGCTCGGGGTCACCCTTACGGACTGAACGGAGGTGTTCCGTAAAGCGGTCACCCAATCTGCGTTTGGTCTCCCCAATGTAGAGGAGACCGCATCGTGAGCAGCGAATACAGTATACTAGATTGCGAGACGTACAAGTAAATCGCTGTTTCACGGGGTTAGTGTCGGGCCTGGGTGGGCGGGGATGGTGTCGGGCCTGGGTGGGCGGGGTTGGTGTCGGGCCTGGGTGGGCGGGGTTAGTGTCGGGCCTGGGTGGGCGGGGTTAGTGTCGGGCCTGGGTGGGCGGGGATAGTGTCGGGCCTGGGTGGGCGGGGAAAGTGTCGGGCCTGGGTGGGCGGGGTTCGTGTTGGGGTCTGGGTGGGCGGGGCTGTGCCCCTGGGTGGGCGGGGTTAGTGTCGGGTCTGGGTGGGCGGGGTTAGTGTCGGGCCTGGGTGGGCGGGGTTGTGCTCCTGGGTGGGCGGGGATAGTGTTGGGCCTGGGTGGGTGGGGGAAGTGTCGGGGCCTTGGTAGGTGGGGTTAGTGTCGGGGCTCAATACGCATGCGTGTCAGCTGCTGCTGTGTTTGGGTTTTGCCGTTGGCTCTTGTGTTCGAGTTCATTTGAAGTCCCCGGGTCGCCATGGGCTGCGACGGAGGCACCATCCCCAAGCGGCATGAGCTGGTGAAGGGGCCCAAGAAGGTGGAGCAGGTGAGGAACAACCTCGTCGTCCCCCGCTAGCTGCGAGTTCCTTCGAGCCGGTTTGTAGTGTTCAGCAAGGCCTGGTCGCCATAGGCTTTCAGCGCAGTTTGCTGGTTCGAGCAGCTCGTGGTAGCTGCCACCATTCCAGGTTGTTGGGGGTGAGGGCTGCCAGCTTTAGTCCAGTACACAGGTGGGACCGGGCCCGTGTTGTCAGGGTTGTTTTGCCAGTGACTGCTTGGACCACAGGTGCTGCCAGGCTAAAGAGAAAAGTGAGGAATGAACAATCAGACTTTTTGTGTTTGGTTTACATTTTAAAAGTTTCCCAAACGTCCATCTCAACCCTGGTGCTGGTCCAGGTGCTGGGACTGGATGGTAATGATAGAGAGTTCGTTGCTCCTGGTTTCATATTTTTCACTTGTCACTTCCATTTTAACTTGTTGCAGGGACACTTATACTGTTTGTTATTATGTGTGGTTTTGACACCTCACTGGGTGATCTTCTGGAAGGATAGGAGCCAGAGCCTGGTTATAATTCAAAGTTGTTATATTGCATGCAGTTCTAAGCACCCTTTTTATAGGTTGGATGTTAGAGCCATGGAAAAGTACAGTGACGATTCAATTGAATGATGTGCTGATGAGGGGGTTTTCTCACTGGTACAAAGAAAGTTAAGGGAAATCTAACAGCTTATCACAATTACGAAAGGTTTTAAGTTTTAAGGTTTTGAGAGATTAATTAATGAAAGATTGTTTCCAGTGTTTGTTGAATGAGTAATGAGAGGTGCACCTGAGGATTATCACTAGAAGACCCAATGGGGATGGTTGGAACAACTTTATTCACAGCATTGTTAGAACGTGGAGCTGGCCAGATGGACAACAATTCTCTCTTCCACAAAAGCAAAATACTGCGGAAGCTGGAAATCTGAAATAAAAACAGAAAATGCTGGAAATAGCAGGTCAGGCAGCATCCGTGGAGAGAGAAACAGAGTTAACGTTTCAGGTCGATGGCCTTTCGCCAGAACGAAGGGTCATTGACCTGATACGTTAACTCTGTTTCTCTCCACAGATGCTGCCTGACCTGCTGAGTATTTCCAGCATTTTCTGTTTTTAATTCTCTCTTTCAGTCTTGTACATTCCTAAATTTTGCCACTGGTGGCTAGTAAGGCAGTGATTATAACATAATTTAAAATGTTGGAAGTATTTACTTTCTCCATAGCCCTGCAATTTTTCCTTTTCAAATGAGGCAGGATTTATTCAAGGATTTATTTTGTGTTGACATTGCAGAGCAGGGGAGTTCTCCCGGTCTTCTGGCCAATATTTATCGCTCAACCAACATCACTAAAACAGATTGGTCATTTATCTCATTGCTGTGTGTAAATTGCTGTATTCCCCTGTCCTCCAACAGTGACTGAAGGGTTAATTACAGTCCTAGCCCTTTTGGGCGATTCCAGATCGGGTGTATTCCCCAGACGTTCACCTTCAACTTAAGTTAGAGATAGCCGAATTCCATAAGACGCTCAAATGGGTCTAAAGGTTCAGGCTATCTCTCCCTAAAGGAAAGGAACGACTAAAGATGTTACCGTCCTCCGGATAGTACTTTTAATAAGTTGAACTAGACTGTAACTTTCCGGATATTATGAGGGTCCGGAATATCCCCCAGATTTCTGCAACTCCTTACAAGGGTGTACAGAATTTGTGGGTTCGCGAGTCTATACAGATTCACTCTTTGAGACAATTCTAAAAATATCATTTTATTTAAGAGCCGGCATTCAGTTAACATCTGTTGAATCAGTCGCAACATTAACAATTCAAAGTACAATTAGCTTAAATTTCTTATTTCTCAGAGATCCTTATCCTCAAATCTTTACTTTGTTATATTTCTTATTTCTTACTTATTTCTAAATCCAGAACATCGTTACAATTCTTATTTCTTATTTCTAAATCCAGAACATCCACCAAAAATCAATCACTTTGATATACCTGAGACTCATAGTTAAAAACTTCGAGATGCCTCTGGAAAGTTGAGAAATGCCCTGCCCGTTCAGCGTGTTCTGACGTTCTGTTAAAAAGCTCTTATTTTTATACCCTTTTGGCTTTGGTTTCTTCTTTGATGTTCTCTGCTGATGTCAGCTAATTGTCTTTATTGATACCTCTGTTTGAATGCTTCCTTTGAATGCTTTCTATGTTACTATCAATTCAACTATTGCATGCATAATTATTTCTCTACTTTTAGGTGTTCCAAAAACCATCATAAAAACAATGACTGCTATGGTTTTTGTTTGATGCCATTCTTACGAAGATTCTTCATTCATTTCTTAATATTGGCTTAACTGCTTTTTAGCAGACATTTTGGGATCGATTTTAACTGAGCCGTGGAGGCGTGCGGGGGGTTAAAATTGCAAAAACTGGCGGGTGGGACCCCTCCACCCGGCCTGGTTCCCGACTCCGAGCCATTTTTACTCAGACGTGTCTGATGGTCCAGAATCCGTCCCGCATCCAACAGGCGGGACTGGTCTTTAAGGCCCTTAATCACCACTAAATGGCCTCTACAATCCCATTTTAACAGTCCCTTGCAATTTTAACCCTTTTCCCACGTAAAACACGCCTGGTGGGAATCACGACTGTGAAACCTGGCATGAACACTATTGGCTTGCTGACTTATTAGCTGCAGGTCAACCATTAAAGAGGAGATTTGATCAGCCATCATTTGCAGGTGGCAGGACTTTGTTGTCTCAGGTCTGGGGCAACTTTTACCAGGCTTAACCACACCTGTGGAAGGTTGGAGCCTCACACACATCTCCAGTGTGAACTCCTGGGCAACCCCCCTCGCCACCCTCACTCAGCGCTTCCTCAACGGAGGCATATGCCAGAAGCATGGGAGCCATTTATTTCTTTTCCTTCTGGGCATTAGAGGAGGTCGAGCACCAGGCGCGGCAGCAGCAGAACCAGGAACAACAGCAGCACCAGGAGCGCCAGGCTGCTGCTCACCCACCTGAAGCTGCACAGGCCAGAAGGGGCCAGCGCCTGGAAGCCCGTCGACGCAGGAGATACCCCCAAACGTCTACAGACACCGGGTCAGCTACCTCAACATGACTGAGAAGCAGTGCCAAAGGCAGCTCCGACTTTCGCGAGACGTAGTGACTGACATCTGCGCAATGCTACAGCAAGACCTGCTGCCCAGAGGACCAGGTGGACACTCCTTACCAGTGGCCATCAAAGTCATCACCGCACTCAACTTTTTTGCCTCGGGCTCATTCCAGGGACCATCAGCAGACATCAGCGGCATCTCCCAGGTGGCCGCACACACTTGCATCACGCAGGTAACCGATGCCCTCTTTGCCCTCGCGCACAATCACATCCATTTCACCAAGGATCGCGCAAGTGTGACGGCGCGAGCGGTTGGACTAGCTCATCTGGCAGACTTTCCAAGGGTGCAGGGCGTCATTGACTGCACACATGTGGCCCTTAGGGCACCCTATCGCAATCCAGGTATTCTTGTCAACCGCAAGGGCTTCCACTCCCTTAACGTTCAGCTGGTGTGTGACCACAAGAAGGAGATTTTGCATGTTTGTGCCATGTACCCTGGCAGTTGCCATGACTCCTTTATATTGCGCCAGTCTACTGTGCCTCCGCTATTCAGGCCGCCAGACCAACTTCATGGATGGCTACTTGGAGACCAGGGCTATCCCCTGAGGACTTGGCTAATGACGCCGTTGAGGGGGCCAGCCAACGAAGCTGAGGAGCGCTACAACTCCAGCCACGTTTCCACCAGATCCATTATCGAGCAAACCATCGGTTTGCTGAAGATGCGCTTCAGATGCCTGGATAGATCAGGTGGAGCCCTGCAGTACTCAGCAGCCAGGGTCTCCAGAATCATCGTGGTTTGCTGTGCACTTCACAACATGGCACAGCGCTGTGGCTTGCAGATTCCTGAGGACCAAGTGGCTCCTCACATACCCTCCTCAGATGAGGAGGAGGAGGAGCAGGGCGAAAACGACCATCCTGCAGAGGACCAACAACCAGCGGCAGCATTACGCCAGAACATTGCTGCCTGGGATGAAAGAAATGCACTCATCCTGGCCAGAATTGCTTAGCCTAGCCAATCAAGCACTTTTGCCTCGCAGCTTCTTACCTGAGCATCGACAATTGCCAAGAACTTGCGGATTCCTAGCTGTTTGTCCAGCATACTGACAATTGCAAGTAATCCTAAGCCCTCCATGTGAGAAATCCCATTCGTGAAATGACACACGCCACAAATACAGCAGTAGCCATCAGATTTTTTATTGACAGAATTCATCTGATGGCTTTTTTTAACAATACATAAAATTTCACCCAAGTGACTACTTGTGCTTTATTTTCCTCTTGCGCGTGCTCCTACGTAGTGGGTCCCCTGTGGCTTCAGCAGATGTGGAGGCCCCTTGCTCCATTTCCTGCTGCTCCTGTCTCGACACCTTTGGCTGGCGGGCGTCCTCTAGGGTGGCGAGCCTGTGAGGGCTCGTCAACAGTCTGCTGCTCCTGCGACTGTGCAGGGGTTGAGACGTCTATCTCACTTGGGTGTGGACTCCGGTGGGGCTCTGACTGAGGGCTCTGCAGTGGCATGGAAGTGTGAGCGCTTGGAGAGGAACCCCCACTTCCTTGAGGTCTGCCACCAACCTCCCTCTCGTGGGTCAGCTCCCCCTTCGCACCTACAAGTGGCTGGAGAGCACCATGCTGCACATCAGGGGGGCCATGGGGACCCGTATCTGCAATGGCAATCCTACTCAGAAGGACTTCCATGAAGGTCTGGTTTCTCTGTTCAATAAATGCCCATCGCTCCTCAAGAGATGTCATTCTATTCTGAACACTCACCATGTTTTCCATACCCTGGCGACTAACCTCCTCCATGGCCGTAGCCCTCCTCTCCTCTACCGTAGCCAGCCTTATCACGGAGGCAGCAATCATTTCCACATAGGTAGCCATCCTTTCCGTGTTGATACGTTCATGCGCCAATGACTCCACAAAGGCTCTGCTCATGTTTGCTATGGACTCCTCCATTCGCTCCACACTCGCAGCGACCCTAGAGACAAAACCTGCCAGAGACTCCTGCATCTGTGCATGGAGTTCCATCACCTCTGATCTTATGGATGGACCCAGAGGCAGAGGGTCGACATGCAGCTGAGCCGGGCTGGCAGAGTCCTGCGCCCTCCGACGAGGACTCTCCACTGCTGTCCCTGTCTCCACAATCTGCTGATGCTCACTTGTGAGCTGTGATGCACCAGGTGACAACTCTACTCTATGTCCCGAAGGTCCCACCGAGGTGCGAGTGTCTGCGCTGGTGCTGGGTGCGCTTATTTCTGCTGACGCTGCGCCCTCAGAGGTTGCAGATTCCTCCGAGGAGTGTGGAAGCTCAGGCTCTTCCTCCTGGACAGTGGGGACAGGGGCTCTCGATGGTCCTGTGGAGGAGTAAAGGAAAGAGTTAAAGATATGAGGTCAAGGTTACATGCACATTGCATATTGCAGATGATAAGTCCATCTGTTATAGCTTCAGAATCATTATCAGCGACTCATGCAATGTCTGAGAGAGATGGAAAACTATTCTGTCACCAGCTTGCTGTGATGCACCCACCTGTCTGTCCCCAACTTGCGCATCTTTTTCAACCCCGACAATTTCCAGGATGGCTTCCTCCCAGGGGGTGAGCTGGGCTAATGATGGTGGGCCTCCTCCTGTCCTCGCTCTTTCCCTTTTATTGTGAGCTCTCTTTTCCTGCAATGAGGGAGACAAGTGGAGGTTGAATGAGAATGAAGGAGTGAGTGTAGAGATTGCATAGCATAGATACTTAGAAGGAGACAAAGATGGAGTGAGGTTGCAAGATCAAGGGCCCTCCCTGTGTGTTGTCAGTTGTGTTCAAAGCATCAGAGTGATAGGGAGTGTGAGGGCTGCATGGTGGAATAGTTATGTGATTGTGAGCATAGAGAGAGAGAGGGAATGGGTAAGGGTGCATGGATGCGAGTGTCAAGTGGGATGTGGAGGAAGAGATTGCTAAAGCTGAGTGCTGGTGAGGAAAGGCAATGGGGATCAGATTGAGGGTGATGGAAACTTCATACATACATACTTTTCCAGTGCGATGAAGGTCATGGAATCTTTTCCTGCACTGCATCCAGGTGCCCTGTGTGACCCCCAAGGAGTTGACCTCCCCAGCCACCTGTATCCACACAGCCTTGGTCTGACTGGGAGGCCTCTTCCTCCCTGAAGAAGGGAACAGGACCTCCCTGTGGGCCCTAGCCCCATCCACCAATGCCTGTAGTGCTGCCTCATCAAACTTAGGAGCTGCTCTTGGCCTCCCACTGGCCATTGTTCCTGCAGGTTCCTGTGCCATCAAATGGAGAAAGCTTGGAAGTCTGCAGAGGAAGCAAGGCTTGCTGTGGACCTTAAATGCAGCAGCAATGATGACGTCATCGGAGGGGACTTTGTCATGAAAAACCCCTTTGCAAAGGCTTCCCACACGTTGGAAATCAATTGGCCAATTGAGTTAAAATTGTATCAACCTCCCACATCCATTTAGATTCGTGTGGGAAACACGAAATTCGGGGAACATGACAGCCTGCACCCGAGTTAAAATCGACCCCTTTGACTCCGTTCTGCTTCAAGTTTAATACAAACACAATGCAATTGCTTGGTGTCACCTATTTGATGTCATATCTTCAAAGTCTTGTTGGTATGGTTTTTACTATATGTAAATCAAAACCACTAACTGTGTGTTTACTTGTTTTCTAGCTATCTCATTTGGTTGCATATTTAATCGTGTTTCCTGTCATCCAAGTTTAACACAAAACTATTTGACTAGCAGATGTTTATTTTCTTTTCTTGGTGTCATGTTTCAAAGGCACATGCCTCTTTTAATGTTTGTGTTTCTGTTTTATCGTGTTAGTTTTTCACACTTTAAACTGTGTCTCTCATTGTGTTTGTTGCAACCCATAGACCTTTCGGAACCACCAATGGTTTGCTTCAATCTTTCATTGTTTTAGAATATTTAACTAATTCCCATTTCAAAGCTTGTTTACAACTTTGTTATCAACTGATCTTTTCTCAGAAGCCTGTATTCTGTTCACAGCCTTTCTGCTGAGACTTGTGTCTTTTAAACCCAGTATGTCTTTTATTAATAATATATTAGAAATCTGTTCATAGTATCGTGTATTTCTCTGAATCATGGCTATTCCTTCACAAGTGACCACACTTAAAAAAATATTTCATTGGCCATGAAGTCCTTTTGGGACATCATGAAAGGTGCTATATAAATGCAAGTTTGTTCTTTTGAGCTTTATGCCCTCTGATTTTCCTCCTCCCTTCCCCATTGCATTACCAATATGGTTAAATTGCACTTCAGCTAACATGGTGCCAATACACTTTTTTAATGCCCCTAATACATCATGTCAAATTGCTCCCATTGTGTCTGGAAGAAAAATATCTATAATTGTATTTTTGGATATTTGTCATGGATGCAAATTTCATACACCTACTCTTGTTCATTCTCTAAATTACAGATGCAAAACACTCTTTTAAAAAAATAAGAGAGAATGTTAGTCATTGACCTGGAACCTGAAATTTGCAAGCAGTTACAACTGTCCCCTGATCTTAGTAGTTTGTGTAGCTACAGTCACCTGGATTTGGTTATTTAGAATAGTGACCTTAAAAGCCAGATTAGAAGCAAATCATCGCAGTTTAGTCCAGACCCATGACCATCTGTGAGTGATGCCATGGGAGATCTAATTATCCACTGAAATCAGAGTGGAAACTTTTACTGTAAAATTGTTTTGATGGTGTCTGTCGCATACCATTCCAGGTGACCTCCAACAAGGGTTCCTCACATGCAGGTTTTCCATGGTTAAGTGCACGGCCTGTTTACTGTCACTGGGTGCTCTGTGGTGAAGTTATTTACCACTCCATGGCGCACTGTTGCAGTTTATTCCATTTTACATATTGGCAATGCAGGTGCCAACTATTGCCTGATGCATACTGACAAACATTTCTGGATTGTTCATTGTGATACAGTTGCTGGAACTCTAGTAGGAAATCTGTGCTCACCAGGAACTGCTAATTTAGTTTGTGCTGTATAACTGTTAACATTGAATAAAGTCTGTTTGGTTAATTCTAAAGATTTGTTCATCTTGCTGAATTTCATTGTAAAACTTGAACAAACTACGTGGGCAATTTTATTTCTCAGAGCCTGTGCTGGGAGGAGCACAGAAATCTCAGAGGGTTGTAGGGCTGGAGGAGGTTAGAGATGAGGAGGGGTGAGGCCATGAAGGAATTTGGAAAAAAAGGATGAGAATTTTAAAATTGAGACGTTGCCAGACTGGGAGCCAACGTAGGTCAGCGAGCACGGGGGTGATGGGTGAACGGGATTTGAAGCGAGTTAGGACACGGCATCAGAGTTTTGGATGAGCTCAAGCTTACGGAAGATGCAAGGTGGGATGCTGGCCAGGCGAGCATTGGAATAGTTGGATCTAAAGGTAACGAAGGCATGGATGAGGGTTTCAGCAGCAGATGTGCTGAGGCGGGGCGGAGACGGGCGATGTTACAGAGGTGGAAATAGGCATTTTTGGTGATGGAGAGGACATGTGGTAGGAAGCTCAGATTAAAACGCACAGGGGGATTCCATACGAGCATGCTAAATGTTCATGTCGGAACAGTATCAGTTGGAAACAGGACTGGGAATACTTCTTGATGAGGATTTGAAATTGTGAATTCATTCTTTATAAACACTATTTCAATGTCAATGCACCCATTACAGAGAAAGTGATGCTCCATACTCTCCCTCCCCTTCCCCCTTTTCTAGGTAACACTTGGTACAAAAGTGTATGCACCACGGAGTTTCCTAAAATATTGGATAGCAAATAGCCCTTGACTCAGTTGTGTCGCAATGACAAAATAAACCACTTGTTGGTAGCAATCATGGTGGTGCTTGTAAACTTTATAGTGAACTGAGTACTGTGGTGTTCACACAAGACAGATACAGTTCTTTACTCATTCATTGAGAACTGAAAAAAACTTGCATTCTTTCCATCGTGTCATCTTACTGTCTCCTCAATGAAGCTAAGGTTTTTGTCTCCACTATCCTACAAGTGTTGATCACTATTTGCATGAATAAGTTCTATCTGACATCTGCTCTAAACCTTTTCACCAATTTGACCTGTCACGAGGGGAAACATCCTCTCGGCATCTACCTTGACGCGCCCCCTCAGAATCTTATGTTTCAGTAAGATCACCTCTCATTCTTCTAAACTCCAATGAGTATAGGCTCAACCTTTCTCCAAAAGGCAACCCCTTCATCTCCAGAATCAACCTCGTGAACCTTCTATGAACTGCCTCCAATGCAAGTATATCCTTCCTTAAATAAGGAGACCAAAACTGTACACAGTATTCCAGGTGTGGTCTCACCAACGCCCTGTACAGTTGTAACAGGACTCCCCTACTTTTATACTCCATTCCCTTTGCAATAAGGGCCAACATTCCATTTGCCTTCCTAATTACTTGCTGTACCTGCATGCTAACTTTTTGTGATTCATGTACAAGGACCCCAGATCCCTCTGTACCTCAGCATTTTGTAATCTCTCCCCATTTAAATAATTTGCTTTTTTATTTTTCCTACCAAAGTGGATAACCTTGCATTTTCCCACATTATACTCCCTCTGCCAGATTTTTGACCACTCACTTAGCCTATCTACATCCCTTTGGAGATTCTTTGCGTCTTCCACACAATTTGCTTTCCCACCTATCTTTGTATCATCAGCAAATTTGGCTACATTACACTCTGACCCTTCATCCAAGTCATTAATGTAGATTGTAAATAGTTGAGGCCCCAGCACTGATCCCTCTGGCACCCCACTAGTTACAGTTTGCCAACCGGAAAATGACCCATTTATCCCAACTCTCTGTTTTCTGTTAGTTAGTCAATCCTCTATCCATCCATGCTAATATATTACCCCAACCCCGTGAACTCTTATCTTGTGTAGTAACCTTTTACGTGGCACCTTATCGAATGCCTTCTGGAAATCCAAATACATGACATCTACTGGTTCCCCTTTATCCATCCTGCTTGTTGCATCCTCAAAGAACTCCAGCAAATTTGTCAAACATGACTTCCCTTTCATAAAACCATGCTGACTCTGCTTGATTATATTCTGATTTTCTAAATGTCCTGCTACCACTTCCTTTATGATGGACTCCAGCATTTTCCCAATGACCGATGTTAGGCTAACTGGTTGCTAGTTGCCCGCTGTCTGTCTCCCTCCTTTCATAAATAGGGGTGTTACATTTGTGGTTTTCTAGTCCGCTGGGACCTCTCTAGAATCCAGGGAATTTTGGTAAATTACAACCAATGCATCCACTGTCTCTGCAGCCACTTCTTTTAAGACTCTAGGATGCAGGCCATTGGGTCCAGGGGACTTGTCCACCTTTAGTCCCATTAGTTTGCCTGGTACTTTTTCTCTAGTGATACTGATTGTTTTAAGTCCCCCACCCCATCGCCCCTTGATTATCCATTATTGGGATGTTTTTAGTGTCTTCTACCGTGTAGACCGATATAAAATATTTGTTCAAAGTCCCTGCCATTTCCCTGTTTCCCATTATTAATTCCCCAGACTCGCCCTCTAGGGGACCAACGTTTCCTTTAGCTACTCTCTTTGTTTTTATATACCTGTAGAAGCTCTTGCTGTCTGTTTTTATATTTCTTGCTAGCTTACTCTCATAAGCTATCTTCTCCCTCTTTATTTTTTTAGTCATCCTTTGCTGGTTTTTAAAAAATTCCCAATCCTCTGGCCTTCCACTGTTCACAACATTGTATGCCTTTGTTTTCAATTTGATACCATCCTTTACTTACTTAGTTAGCCACGGATGGTTCATCCTTCTCGTAGAGTCTTTCTTTCTCACTGGAATATATCTTTGCTGAGAGTTATGAAATATCTCCTTAAATGTTTGCCACTGCTTTTCTACAGTCTTGCCCTGTAATATATTTTCCCAGTCCACTTTAACCAAGTCTACATTCATACCTTGTAATTACTTTTATTTAAGTTCAGGGCACTAGTTTGAGACCTAGCTTTCTCGCCCTCGAACTGAATTTGAAATTCTGCCGTGCTATGATCGCTCTTCCCAAGAGGATCCTTCACTTCGAGAACATTAATTAATCCAGCCTAGTTACACATTACCAGATCTAAAATAGTCTGCTCCCTGGTGGGTTCCACAAGGTATTGTTCCAAGAAACCATCCCGCATACACTCTAAGAACTCTTCCTCAAGTCTACCATTGCCAATTTGCTTTGTCCAATCAATATGAAGATTAAAATCTCCCATGATTATAGCCGTACCTTTCTTACAAGCCTCTATTATTTCTTGATTTATACTCTGTCCTACAGTGTGGCTACTGTTTGGGGGTCTACAGACTACTCCCACCAATGACTTCTTTCTCTTACTATTTCTTATCACCCAAACTGATTCTACTTCTTGATCTTCTAAGCCAATATAATTTCTCACTACTGCACAGATCTCATCCCTTATTAACAGAGCTACACCAGCTCCTTTTCCTTTCTGCCTATATCCTTATAAAATGGCAAATACCCCTGAATATTCAGTTCCCAGCCTTGGTCACCTTGCAATCATGTCTCTGTATTGGCTATCAGATCATACCCATTTATTTCTATTTGTGCTGTCAACTCATCTGTCTTGTTATGAATGCTGCATGCGTTCAGATATAGAGCTTTTAATTTTGTCTTTTTACCAATTTTCCCCACTCTGACCCCTCTTTCTGATGTACTCTTATGTGTATATGCTCTGTCCCTTCCTGTCACACTCTAGTTATCATTACCTCTATCGCTACCCTGCACTTTTACCTTCTCATTTTTCTTTGACTTTTTTAAATTTCTGCTTAGCGGATCCCTCCCCACCCCTATTTAGTTTAAAGCCCTACCTATAGTTATTCGATTCACCAGGACACTGGTCCCAGCCTGGTTCAAATGGGCAGTATGTGCAGACCTCTTAAATGTAAGGTGCTCAGGCAGCTTACGAGAGTGACTGGTACCACTGTACCCAAACGAATATCGAAGGCAACACCCTAAACTTGTAGCACCACCTATCTATCTTCTCACCATATCCCTCAAATCCTTCTTTCCAGAAATACAATCAATTGACTCATACTGTCAACTGCAGTGGCCTTCCCTGGTAACTTCACAACTCTATCACCCTTTGTCTGAGTTTGTTCCATCTGACCTCATTTCTTACTCCTAATTTATAACTCTGTCCCCTGATATTTGAACCTTTACTACAACAACAACGCCCACCTCAGGTTCCACATGTACGCTGATGACACTCCGCTCTATCTCGCCACCTCTTCTTCTCTTGACCAATGTTCCCTCTAATTTTTTTTTGTACTGAGCGGG
Source organism: Somniosus microcephalus (assembly GCF_052327205.1). NCBI lineage: Eukaryota > Metazoa > Chordata > Chondrichthyes > Squaliformes > Somniosidae > Somniosus > Somniosus microcephalus. The sequence continues at coordinate 102,172,390 of NC_140999.1, forward strand.
CCACAAACTCCTTTTGAGCATGTCCTTTTTGTCAGTGAGCAAATTTTACGCCGACGACTTAAAAGCATATATACAGTGATGTCATATTGCCACCCCACCATCTCAAATCATGAGACAATCAGACAAGGTTCTATACAAGTTTAACATAACTTCTCTACTTCTGAAATGAGCCCCAGTGCTTTATTTGCACTTTTATGGTGTTTTTAACCTACGTTGCTACTTTTAATGATTTGTGAATCTATACTCCTAGATCCCTTTGCACCTCTACTCCATTTAGACTCTTATTTTCTAAGGAGTAGGTAGCCACCTCACACTTATCTATTATTGAAATTCATTTGTCATTTGCATGCTCATTCTGCAAGTTTGTTTACAGTAGAATTAATTAAAAGCTTTTAGGTTCATCATGTACAAACTCTATTTAAAAAAAAATACTTGTCAGAAATGACTGGGCAACAAAAGAACTGCATAATAATGCATTAACACTTCAGAAACGTTACTCAGTTACACGGTTATGTATGGACAAACAATCCAAAAGCCTGAGGTGAGCTGAAAGAGGCATATCTATTCGTGCAATTTGTATTCATTTTAAAGCTTTCAGTGTATTAGCCCATTCCTCATGTCACTATAGCAGTGGCTGCACAAGCAGCGGGAGCAGCGGCTTTCCTATGGCACTGACGTGCTGGCCGTCCACATAACTGTTACGTCCGTGTACAATAAGACACAGACTGCGGAGAACGGTACAACAGGTGTTGACTCAACGTGGCTCAAACTGCAACTGAACTGTACAGATTACTACTCAGTGTTATATACAGGTGTGGTCACTGCCGGTACTGCAGTATACATGAGCTGTAAAAAATAGTTCCCTCCTTAAAGGTATATACATTACAATTCCTCCCCTTTTAGATTAACAGTACCATAACACTCATTTAACAATTAAATATCAAACTGATTACAATTAACACTTTTAACATGCAACATTAGCTGAAAATAGTCTATTTATATATTCAGCCTTTGGGGAGGCTTCCTGATCCTTTCTGGACAGCGCCTTTCCCGAGTGTCTTGCTCTTGGTGCGGAGGCAATTCTGGCCCCCTGTCGTCGGTTGGTTCATCAGCTTCCGATGCTACTGTTTCTGGGGTAGATGCGACCTGTACGTCGGGTTCATCACCAGGTACGTATGGGCGAGGCATGGGGTTGACTTGTTCCTGTGACTCTAGGATCTGGTCAGCATGGCGTCTCACGATGCTCTCCCCAACGTCCACTGTGTACATTAGTGGGCCCTGCCGTGTGCATATCGTTCCTGGCTGCCATTTTTCTGTTCGGTGGTCGCGGGCCAAGACTGGTTGCCCTACATTGAAGCTCCTTGTTGGCTTCTCCTGGATGTGCTGGAATTGCCTACTCTCAACATAACTCCGTACATTTGGTCTGAGCAAATCCAGGCGAGATCTTAACCTTCAGTTAAAGAACATCATGGCTGGGGCCTGGTTGGTGACTGCATGTGTCGCATTCCTGTAGGCGAACAGGAAATTGTCCACCTTGTGCTGCAGCGGAATGTTGTCATTGTACATAGCCTTTATTGCCTTCTGAAAGGTTTGTACGAACCTCTCAGCCAATCCATTTGTGGCTGGATGATACGGGGCGGATGTGTAATGCCTTACCCCATTCTTTTTCAAGAACCTCCGGAACTCTTCGGACACAAACTGTGGTCCGTTGTCGGAGCAAATCTGTTCTGGCAAGCCATTCCTGGCAAAAATGGTCCGTAGGACTGCAATAGATTTCTCTGGTGGTGGAGGACATTTTGATGACCTCAGGCCATTTCGAGTGCGCATCCACGGCTATTAAAAACATTGAGTCCATGAATGGACCAGCAAAATCAATATGCACCCGTTGCCATGGAGATGAGGGCCACTCCCATGGGTGTAGAGGGGCCTGTGGTGGTGCATTTTGGACTTTCTGGCATCCTGAGCAGCTCTTGGTCAGGTCCTCGATTTGTTTATCGATTCCCGGCCACCACACATAAGCCCGGGCTAGGCTTTTCATTTTTACCCCTCCCAGATGACCCTCATGAAGCTCATTGAGCACTCTATCCCTTAACTTGGGTGGAATTACCACTCGGGATCCACACATCAAGGTCCCCCGGCACACTGACAGCTGTTCTCTCCTTGTCGAGAATACTGGCAACAGTGAGTCACCATGTGCTGGCCATCCCTTCACCGTCAAATCATATACCCGAGACAATGTCGGGTCATTTCGGGTTTCCTTTTCGATACAAGCATTAGTTACCGGTAGGTATTCAACTATAGTCGAATGGAATATTTCGACAGGATCCACTGCTGGTGCTTCCTCCGCAGTAGGCAATGGCAGGCGTGATAGCCCATCAGCATTTCCATGCTGTTTCGTGCCCTTATATTCAATCTCAGTGGTGCGCCCCTAGAAAAAGTGACCATCTCTCTCTCTCTCTCTCTCTCTCTCTCTCTCTCCCCGGTCTCTCTCTCTCTCTCTCTCTCTCTCTCTCTCTCTCTCTCTCTCTCTCTCCCCGGTCTCTCTCTCCCCGGTCTCTCTCTCTCCCTCTCTCCCCCCGGTCTCTCCCTCTCTCCCCCCGGTCTCTCTCTCTCTCTCCCCCTCTCTCCCCCTGGTCTCTCTCTCCCTCTCTCCCCCCGGTCTCTCTCTCTCCCCCCGGTCTCTATCTGTCTCTCAATTCAATTCAATTCAATTCAAATGCTTATTCAGTATTAATTTTAAACAGTCCTCAGGTTGTGACATGTTGTTACATATTTGGCACCAAGGTATGGTCTGTCTCCTTCTCCCAGGACTAATCTTAATTTTGACAGGTCATCCAATTCCTTGAAATCTGGGGTTGTTTGGCTGAGCTTGTCAAATAATATGTTTCTTGTGTTGAATTTTTCGCATTTTAGGAGGAAATGCATCTCTGTCTCAACCTCGCCGGCCAGACATTGATCACATATTCTATTCTCTCTAGGCTGCCAGGATTTCTTGTATCTTCCTTTTTCAATTGCCAGTTGGTGGTCGCTTAGTCTGTACCTGGTGAGGGTCTGTCTCTGTTTTGTGTCTCTGATGGTCGAGAGATAGTCTGCCAGTTTATATTCTCTTTTTAGGGCCCGGTAACATTCTAATCTGCTTTGGCTTTTGGTTATTTTGTTCCTATGTTTCAGGTAGGTTTCTTTGCTTTGTTTAATGATTTGGTTCACTCGGATTGGTGTTTGGACGGCAGTGTTGGCCTGGGACTGGTCAGGGTCCGGCTGAGTAGGAGTACTTAGTTTCAGTAGCAGCTGACTCAGGGGACTCTTTTCTGGGTTTAGCTCTTGGGTCTGGAAGGCTTTAAAATGAAGGGTGTCTGGGGGGCTAGATTTGAGGTGATTTAGGAAGTTTAGTGCTCGTTTTTGGATGTTTATTATCAGTGGGTATCTGCCTAGTTCGGCTCTGCATGCATTTGTTGGTGTTTCCTTTGGGTGCGAAGAATGATTTGGCAAAATTCTGCATGTAGGGCTTCTATTGTGTGTTTTTCCCATTTAGTGTAGCTATGGTGATTGAGCGGGCCCCATACTTCACTACCGTACGGTGCAATGGGCAGGATTATGCTGTCAAATATTTTTAGCCAGATTTTGATTGGGATTTGGATGTTGTAGAATTTTCTTTTTATTGCATATAGGGCTTTTCGGGCTTTTTCTTTTAGTGCATTCACTGCTATGCTGAAGCTCCCTGATGCTGTAATGGTTAGACCAAGGTAAGTGTAGCTCATAGTGTGTCCTATGATGGTATCACTGAGAGTAAACTGGTATTTGTTTTCCTGACACCTGGGCCTTTTTTGAAAAATCATGATGTTGGTTTTCTTTAGATTTACTGTTAGGGCCCAATTTTAGCAATATTTGTCGAGTAGGTCTAATTGTTGCTGTAATCCCTGTTCTGTGGGAGACAGCAGAACCAGGTCGTCCGCATAGAACAGGGATTTCACTTCTCCATCCAGGAGACGGAGACCTGGTGACTCGCTTTGCTCCAGCATGTCTGCTAATTCATTTATGTATATGTTGAACAGGGTCGGGCTCAAATTGCAGCCCTGCCGGACGCCTCTTCTCTGGGTGAAGAAACCGGTGCGTTTGTCTCCAATTTTGACACCGCATTTATTTTTCAGATACATCGATTTAATAAGGTCATAGACTTTGCCGCCTATTCCACACTGAAGAAGTTTATAATAGAGCCCTTCGTGCCAGATAGAGTCAAAGGCTTTCTTGAAGTCAATGAAACAAGCGAATATTTTCCCATTTTTTGTTTGGTGTATATGTTTTCCAATGAGAGTGTGAAGGGTATAGATATGGTCGGTGGTGCGGTGTTTTTGAAGAAAGCCTATTTGATTTTTTCTAAGGATATTATGTTTGTTAAGAAAATCAAGTAATCTACTATTTAGAATACTGCAGAATAACTTCCCTAGACAACTGTTGACACAGATGCCGCGGTAGTTATTTGGGTCTGATTTGTTTCCACTTTTATATATGGGAGAGATGAGTCCTTGGCACCAGATATCGGGAAAACAGCCTGAACGTAATATGTTGAATAACTTGAGTACCGCACCCTGCATCTCCATATTGCTGAACTTGAGCATTTCATTTTTGATGTTGTCTGGATCACAGGCTTTCTTTAGGTGGAGAGATTTTGTTTTTGTGGCCAGTTCTTTCCATGTGATTGGGGAGTCTAGAGGGTTTTGGTTGTCTTTAATTGTTGCTTCTAATGTGTGGAGTTTTTCTGTGACTTGATGTTGACTTGGGTTTGTTTCGTTTATTGGGATGTCTTTGTAGAGGTTTTCAAAATGTGTTCTCCAGACGTCGCCATCTTGGATTGGTAATGCTTGCAATTGTGTTGTACTCAGGTTATTCCACATATCCCAGAATTGATTTGGATTAATGGAGTTTTCAATTTCTTCGAGTATTTTGTGGGTATAATTTTGTGTTTTGTTCCTAATGATGTGTTTATATCTTTTGAGGGTCTCATTGTATCTAGTACGTAGGCCTGGATTGTTTGGTTGGTGATGCTTTTGGTTTGATATTTTTCTCAGGTCTTTTCTGGCATTTTTGCATTCGTGGTCAAACCATTTCTCATTTTAATTTTGTCTTTTGTAACGTTTCCTCTTCTGTTTCACAAGGTCGGCTTTTACAGCTGCCTCATGGAAGATCATATTTATATCATCTATGGCCATGTTTACACCATCTCTGGTGATCTCGTATAGATTTTCTTTAAATTTTGATATTTTACTTGTGAGATCAGGTGAATTTAGTGCTGTGATGAATTTATCTCCACTGTCTGGGGCCCATCTGTATGTCTGGTTTATTTTATGGAGCTTACTGGGTTCCTTTTTTGTGTCAGTAGTTTGGGCAGAAAGTTTAAGGTACACATTTATTTGGTTATGATCTGAGAGGGGGGATTGCTGCCTGACAGTGAATGCGTTGATATCGCAGGGGTCCAGGTCAGTGATTGTATAATCCACCACACTAGACCCAAGAGTTGAGGAATATGTGAGTCTCCCTAAGGAGTCCTCTCTCTCTCTCTCTCTCTCTATCTCTCTGTCTCTATCTCTCTCTCTGTCTCTATCTCTCTCTCTCTGTCTCTATCCAATTCCAATTCCAATTCCAATTAAAATGCTTTATTGGCATGAAAGTTTACAGAGAACCATATTGCCAAAGCTTACATAGCAAAAAGGTACAGTTTTCCAACATTCTGTAGGTGTCAATCGATTTGACATTTGTTGGGTACATACAATATTACTTTTAAACAATATTAATTTTAAACAGTCTTTGTACTTCATTTGGTACGTTCAATATTAATTTTAAACAGTCTTAATTTTAAACAGTCCTCAGGTTGTGACATGTTGTTACATATTTGGCCCCAAGGTATGGTCTGTCTCCTTCTCCTAGGACTAATCTCAATTTTGACAGATCATCCAATTCCTTGAAATCTGGGGTTGTTTGGCTTAGCTTGTTGAATAATATGTTTCTTGATGTGTTGAATTTTTCGCATTTTAGGAGGAAATGCATTTCTGTTTCAACCTCGCCAGCCAGACATTGATCGCATATTCTATTCTCTCTAGGCTGCCAGGATTTCTTGTATCTGCCTTTTTCAATTTCCAGTTGGTGGTCGCTTAGTCTGTACCTGGTGAGGGTCTGTCTCTGTTTTGTGTCTCTGATGGTCGTGAGGTAGTCTGCCAGTTTATATTCTCTTTTTAGGGCCCGGTAACATTCTAATCTGCTTTGGCTTTCGGTTATTTTGTTCCAATGTTCCAGGTAGGTTTCTTTGCATTTTTTAATGATTTGGTTCACTCGGATTGGTGTTTGGGCGGCTGTGTTGGTCTGGGGCTGGTCAGGGTCCGGCTGAGTACTTAGTTTCCGTAGCAGCTGACTCAGGGGACTCTTTTCTGGGTTTAGCTCTTGGGTCTGAAAGGCTTTGAAATGAAGGGTGTCTGGGGAGCTAGATTTGAGGTGATTTAGGAAGTTTAGTGCTCGTTTTTGGATGTTTATTATCAGTGGGTATCTGCCTAGTTCGGCTCTGCATGCATTTGTTGGCGTTTTCCTTTGGGTGCGAAGGATGCTTCGGCAGAATTCTGCATGTAGGGCTTCTATTGTATGTTTTTCCCATTTAGTGTAGCTTTGGTGATTTAGCGGGCCCCATACTTCACTACCGTACAGTGCAATGGGCAGGATTATGCTGTCAAATATTTTGAGCCAGATTTTGATTGGGATTTGGATGTTGTAGAATTTTCTTTTTATTGCATATAGGGCTCTTCGGGCTTTTTCTTTTAGTGCATTCACTGCTATGCTGAAGCTCCCTGATGCTGTAATAGTTAGACCAAGGTAGGTGTAGCTCATAGTGTGTCCTATAGTGGTATCACTGAGGGTAAACTGGTATTTGTTTTCCTGACATCTGGGCCTTTTTTGAAAAATCATGATGTTGGTTTTCTTTAGATTTACTGTTAGAGCCCAATTTTGGCAGTATTTGTCGAGTAGGTCTAGTTGTTGCTGTAATCCCTGTTCTGTGGGAGACAGCAGAACCAGGTCGTCCGCATAGAACAGGGATTTCACTTCTCCATCTAGGAGACGGAGACCTGGTGACTCGCTTTGCTCCAGCATGTCTGCTAATTCATTTATGTATATGTTGAACAGGGTCGGGCTCAAATTGCAGCCCTGCCGGACGCCTCTTCTCTGGGTGAAGAAATCGGTGCGTTTGTCTCCAATTTTGACCCCGCATTTGTTTTTCAGATACATTGATTTAATAAGGTCATAGACTTTGCCCCCTATTCCACATTGAAGAAGTTTATAATAGAGCCCTTCGTGCCATATAGAGTCAAAGGCTTTCTTGAAGTCGATGAAACAGGCGAATATTTTCCCATTTTTTGTTTGGTGTATATGTTTTTCAATGAGGGTGTGAAGGGTATAGATATGGTCGGCGGTGCGGTGTCTCTCTCTCTGCCTCTCTCTCTCTCTGTGCCTCTCTCTCTCTCTGTGCCTCTCTCTCTCTCTGTGCCTCTCTCTCTGTGCCTCTCTCTCTCTCTGTGCCTCTCTCTCTCTCTGTGCCTCTCTCTCTCTCTCTGTGCCTCTCTCTCTCTCTGTGCCTCTCTCTCTCTCTGTGCCTCTCTCTCTCTCTGTGCCTCTCTCTCTCTCTGTGCCTCTCTCTCTCTCTCTGTGCCTCTCTCTCTCTCTGTGCCTCTCTATCTCTCTCTCTCTCTCTCTCTCTGTCTCTCTCTCTCTCTGTCTCTCTCTCTGTCTGTCTCTCTCTCTCTGTCTGTCTCTCTCTCTCTGTCTGTCTCTCTGTCTGTCTGTCTCTCTCTCTGTCTGTCTCTCTCTCTCTCTGTCTGTGCCTCTCTCTCTGTCTGTGCCTCTCTCTCTCTCTGTGCCTCTCTCTCTCTCTGTGCCTCTCTCTCTCTCTGTGCCTCTCTCTCTCTCTGTGCCTCTCTCTCTCTCTGTGCCTCTCTCTCTCTCTGCCTCTCTCTCTCTCTGTGCCTCTCTCTCTCTCTCTGCCTCTCTCTCTCTCTGTGCCTCTCTCTCTCTCTGTGCCTCTCTCTCTCTCTGTGCCTCTCTCTCTCTCTCTGCCTCTCTCTCTCTCTGTGCCTCTCTCTCTCTCTCTGTGCCTCTCTCTCTCTCTGTGCCTCTCTCTCTCTCTGTGCCTCTCTCTCTCTCTGTGCCTCTCTCTCTCTCTCTGTGCCTCTCTCTCTCTCTGTGCCTCTCTCTCTCTCTGTGCCTCTCTCTGTGCCTCTCTCTCTCTCTCTCTGTGCCTCTCTCTCAGTTCAGTTCAGTTCAGTTCAAATGCTTTATTGGCATGAAAGTTTACAGAGAACCATATTGCCAAAGCTTACATAGCAAAAAGGTACAGTTTTCCAACATTCTGTAGGTGTCAATCGATTTGACATTTGTTGGGTACATACAATATTACTTTTAAACAATATTAATTTTAAACAGTCTTTGTACTTCATTTGGTACGTTCAATATTAATTTTTAAACAGTCTTAATTTTAAACAGTCCTCAGGTTGTGACATGTTGTTACATATTTGGCCCCAAGGTATGGTCTGTCTCCTTCTCCTTGGACTATTCTCAATTTTGACAGATCATCCAATTCCTTGAAATCTGGGGTTGTTTGGCTTAGCTTGTTGAATAATATGTTTCTTGATGTGTTGAATTTTTCGCATTTTAGGAGGAAATGCATTTCTGTTTCAACCTCGCCAGCCAGACATTGATCGCATATTCTATTCTCTCTAGGCTGCCAGGATTTCTTGTATCTGCCTTTTTCAATTTCCAGTTGGTGGTCGCTTAGTCTGTACCTGGTGAGGGTCTGTCTCTGTTTTGTGTCTCTGATGGTCGTGAGGTAGTCTGCCAGTTTATATTCTCTTTTTAGGGCCCGGTAACATTCTAATCTGCTTTGGCTTTCGGTTATTTTGTTCCAATGTTCCAGGTAGGTTTCTTTGCATTTTTTAATGATTTGGTTCACTCGGATTGGTGTTTGGGCGGCTGTGTTGGTCTGGGGCTGGTCAGGGTCCGGCTGAGTACTTAGTTTCCGTAGCAGCTGACTCAGGGGACTCTTTTCTGGGTTTAGCTCTTGGGTCTGAAAGGCTTTGAAATGAAGGGTGTCTGGGGAGCTAGATTTGAGGTGATTTAGGAAGTTTAGTGCTCGTTTTTGGATGTTTATTATCAGTGGGTATCTGCCTAGTTCGGCTCTGCATGCATTTGTTGGCGTTTTCCTTTGGGTGCGAAGGATGCTTCGGCAGAATTCTGCATGTAGGGCTTCTATTGTATGTTTTTCCCATTTAGTGTAGCTTTCTCTGTCTGTGCCTCTCTCTCTCTCTCTCTCTCTGTCTGTGCCTCTCTCTCTGTGCCTCTCTCTCTCTCAATTCAATTCAATCAATTCAAATGCTTTATTGGCATGAAAGTTTACAGAGAACCATATTGCCAAAGCTTACATAGCAAAAAGGTACAGTTTTCCAACATTCTGTAGGTGTCAATCGATTTGACATTTGTTGGGTACATACAATATTACTTTTAAACAATATTAATTTTAAACCATCTTTGTACTTCATTTGGTACGTTCAATATTAATTTTAAACAGTCTTAATTTTAAACAGTCCTCAGGTTGTGACATGTTGTTACATATTTGGCCCCAAGGTATGGTCTGTCTCCTTCTCCTAGGACTAATCTCAATTTTGACAGATCATCCAATTCCTTGAAATCTGGGGTTGTTTGGCTTAGCTTGTTGAATAATATGTTTCTTGATGTGTTGAACTTTTCGCATTTTAGGAGGAAATGCATTTCTGTTTCAACCTCGCCAGCCAGACATTGATCGCATATTCTATTCTCTCTAGGCTGCCAGGATTTCTTGTATCTGCCTTTTTCAATTTCCAGTTGGTGGTCGCTTAGTCTGTACCTGGTGAGGGTCTGTCTCTGTCTCTCTCTCTCTCTCTCTCTCTCTCTCTCTGTGCCTCGCTCGCTCTCTCTCGGTGCCTCGCTCTCGCGCGCTCTCTCTCGGTGCCTCGCTCTCGCGCGCTCTCTCTCGGTGCCTCGCTCTCGCGCGCTCTCTCTCGGTGCCTCGCTCTCGCGCGCTCTCTCTCGGTGCCTCGCTCTCGCGCGCTCTCTCTCGGTGCCTCGCTCTCGCGCGCTCTCTCTCGGTGCCTCGCTCTCGCGCGCTCTCTCTCGGTGCCTCGCTCTCGCGCGCTCTCTCTCGGTGCCTCGCTCTCGCGCGCTCTCTCTCGGTGCCTCGCTCTCGCGCGCTCTCTCTCGGTGCCTCGCTCTCGCGCGCTCTCTCTCGGTGCCTCGCTCTCGCGCGCTCTCTCTCGGTGCCTCGCTCTCGCGCGCTCTCTCTCGGTGCCTCGCTCTCGCGCGCTCTCTCTCGGTGCCTCGCTCTCGCGCGCTCTCTCTCGGTGCCTCGCTCTCGCGCGCTCTCTCTCGGTGCCTCGCTCTCGCGCGCTCTCTCTCGGTGCCTCGCTCTCGCGCGCTCTCTCTCGGTGCCTCGCTCTCGCGCGCTCTCTCTCGGTGCCTCGCTCTCGCGCGCTCTCTCTCGGTGCCTCGCTCTCGCGCGCTCTCTCTCGGTGCCTCGCTCTCGCGCGCTCTCTCTCGGTGCCTCGCTCTCGCGCGCTCTCTCTCGGTGCCTCGCTCTCGCGCGCTCTCTCTCGGTGCCTCGCTCTCGCGCGCTCTCTCTCGGTGCCTCGCTCTCGCGCGCTCTCTCTCGGTGCCTCGCTCTCGCGCGCTCTCTCTCGGTGCCTCGCTCTCGCGCGCTCTCTCTCGGTGCCTCGCTCTCGCGCGCTCTCTCTCGGTGCCTCGCTCTCGCGCGCTCTCTCTCGGTGCCTCGCTCTCGCGCGCTCTCTCTCGGTGCCTCGCTCTCGCGCGCTCTCTCTCGGTGCCTCGCTCTCGCGCGCTCTCTCTCGGTGCCTCGCTCTCGCGCGCTCTCTCTCGGTGCCTCGCTCTCGCGCGCTCTCTCTCGGTGCCTCGCTCTCGCGCGCTCTCTCTCGGTGCCTCGCTCTCGCGCGCTCTCTCTCGGTGCCTCGCTCTCGCGCGCTCTCTCTCGGTGCCTCGCTCTCGCGCGCTCTCTCTCGGTGCCTCGCTCTCGCGCGCTCTCTCTCGGTGCCTCGCTCTCGCGCGCTCTCTCTCGGTGCCTCGCTCTCGCGCGCTCTCTCTCGGTGCCTCGCTCTCGCGCGCTCTCTCTCGGTGCCTCGCTCTCGCGCGCTCTCTCTCGGTGCCTCGCTCTCGCGCGCTCTCTCTCGGTGCCTCGCTCTCGCGCGCTCTCTCTCGGTGCCTCGCTCTCGCGCGCTCTCTCTCGGTGCCTCGCTCTCGCGCGCTCTCTCTCGGTGCCTCGCTCTCGCGCGCTCTCTCTCGGTGCCTCGCTCTCGCGCGCTCTCTCTCGGTGCCTCGCTCTCGCGCGCTCTCTCTCGGTGCCTCGCTCTCGCGCGCTCTCTCTCGGTGCCTCGCTCTCGCGCGCTCTCTCTCGGTGCCTCGCTCTCGCGCGCTCTCTCTCGGTGCCTCGCTCTCGCGCGCTCTCTCTCGGTGCCTCGCTCTCGCGCGCTCTCTCTCGGTGCCTCGCTCTCGCGCGCTCTCTCTCGGTGCCTCGCTCTCGCGCGCTCTCTCTCGGTGCCTCGCTCTCGCGCGCTCTCTCTCGGTGCCTCGCTCTCGCGCGCTCTCTCTCGGTGCCTCGCTCTCGCGCGCTCTCTCTCGGTGCCTCGCTCTCGCGCGCTCTCTCTCGGTGCCTCGCTCTCGCGCGCTCTCTCTCGGTGCCTCGCTCTCGCGCGCTCTCTCTCGGTGCCTCGCTCTCGCGCGCTCTCTCTCGGTGCCTCGCTCTCGCGCGCTCTCTCTCGGTGCCTCGCTCTCGCGCGCTCTCTCTCGGTGCCTCGCTCTCGCGCGCTCTCTCTCGGTGCCTCGCTCTCGCGCGCTCTCTCTCGGTGCCTCGCTCTCGCGCGCTCTCTCTCGGTGCCTCGCTCTCGCGCGCTCTCTCTCGGTGCCTCGCTCTCGCGCGCTCTCTCTCGGTGCCTCGCTCTCGCGCGCTCTCTCTCGGTGCCTCGCTCTCGCGCGCGCTCTCTCGGTGCCTCGCTCTCGCGCGCGCTCTCTCGGTGCCTCGCTCTCGCGCGCTCTCCCTCGCTCTCTCCAACTCTCTCTCAATTTTTTTTTTCAATTCAATTCAAATCGCTTTATTGGCATGACAAGTTACATCTTATGTTGGCAAAGCATCGAAAAACATTCATGTTTGTTCACAAAAATACAGATGTATCCATACAGTGTATAAACAGATATATCCCTGAGTATTAATATACTTTCATATAATTTATATATACTCTTTTTTCTTATATTTAGTGGTTGTCCCTCTGTTTATGGCAAGCTGTAACATAGTGTGCCGCTAGTGTTACACAATTTCTCTCTTCCCCTAGTAGGTATGGGAGTTTTTGGTCGTCATTCAAATTTCTGAATTCCGGGCATATTTTTGTGAATTTTGGGTAGAAATTCTCCCTTATGCCCTGATATTTTCTTTAAGCTGTGAGGAAGTGCATCTCTGTCTCCACCACTCCCTGACTGCAGTGAGAACATATCCTGTCCTCTCTTGGTAGCCGGGTCTGCCTGTGTCTACCTTTTTCGATCGCCAGGTTATGTTCACTACGTCTGTACATTGTCAAAGTTTTTCTCAGTTTGCTATCCTTTACCATGGCCAGGTAATCAGCCATGTTGTATTGTCTGTTTAGGGCCAAGTAGCAATTGAGTTTGCTTTGGGTTTTTGTTGTTTCTGCCCAATATGACATATTTTTCCTTTTGCTTAGCGACGATTGTGTTGGGTCGAATTCTTTGTGTTACGCTGTCACTGTCCTGGGGCTGGTTATTGTTAGTAGTGTTAGTAGTTACTTCACTGAGTCCCAGGACTAGTTGACTGAGGGTATTCTTCTTTATGTTCCTCTCTTGGCATTTCAGGGCTTCGTAATGATAGCATTGGGGGTTGCTCATTTCTTGGTGTTTCCAAAATTTGGTGGCTCTTTTTTGGAAAGTAATTATTAATGGATATTGGCCTAGTTCTGCCCTGCATGCATTGTTTACGGTTTTCCTTTGAGTCCGGAGGATACTTTTACAGAATTCTGCATGTAGGATCTCAATTGGGTGTTTGTCCCATTTTGCAAATTCTTGTTGTGTTAGCGGTCCCCACACCTCACTGCCATAGAGTGCAATTGGTTCAATTACTGATTGGAAAATTTTGAGCCAAATGCTAATTGGGATTTCTATTTGGATTGATTTTTTAATGGCATAGAAAGCCCTTCTAGCTTTCTCTTTCAGTTCATTCACAGCCAGTTTGAAATTTCCCATAGAACTGATTTTTAAGCCCAAGTATGTGTAGTTAGTGGTTTGTTCAATTTTGGTTGTTCCTAGTGTGAAATTTATTCTGGGTCCCTGATGTCTGGATCTTTGCTGGAACACAAGGACTTTGGTTTTTTGGGGGTTTATTGTCAGGGCCCAAGTCTGGCAGTACGACTCCAGCAGATCCAGGTTCTGCTGTAGACCCTCCTTAGTTGGTGACAGCAGAACCAGGTCGTCTGCATGGAGGAGGAATTTAACCTTGGATTCATATAGGGTGAGGCCGGGTGCTGTAGATTGTGCAAGTAGTTTTGCCAATTCATTTATGTAAATATTAAAGAGTGTCGGTGAGATTGGCGAGCCCTGCATCACCCCCTGCCCCTGTGGGAAGTATTTTGTTTGTTTGTCTCCAATTTTAACTGCACATTTGTTGTTTGTATACATTGATTTAATTACATCATATGTTTTTCCCCCTACCCCGCTTTCGATAAGTTTCAGGAGTAAACCGTCATGCCAGATGGAGTCGAAAGCCTTCTGGAAATCTATAAAGCATGCGTAGATTTTGCTTTTGTTGTGGTGAACGTGTTTGTCAATTAGGGTCTGTAGGGTGAAGATATGATCTGATGTTCTATAGTTTGGCAGGAATCCAATTTGGCTTTTACTCAAGACATTGTGCTCCTCAAGGAAGTGTATAAGTCTTTTGTTTATGATGCTACAGAATACCTTCCCCAGGTTACTGTTTACACAGATGCCTCGATAGTTATTTGGGTCGACTTTGTCCCCACTTTTGTATATGGGCATTATGAGTCCTTTGTTCCAGATATCAGGGAAGTAACCGACACTCAGAACCAAGTTGAAGAGTTTTAGGATAGCCAGTTTCATTTTATCGTCTGTGTGTTTAATCATCTCGCTTAGTATGCCGTCTGCCCCGCAAGCTTTTCCTGGTCGCAGGCCCTTGAGTTTTTCAAAAAGTTCTTTTTCTGTTATTATGGAGTCTAGCTGGTTTTGGTTATCTTTTATGGCCATTTCGAGCTTTTCCAGTTTTTTGCATGTTTGGTGTTGCTCTGGCCTTAGTGTGTTTTTCTGGTATAATTTTTCAAAGTGGTTTTCCCATGTCTCTCCATTTTGAATGGCCAATTCGTCGTGTTGTTTTTTGTGTAATGTATTCCAGTTGTTCCAGAAACAATTGGAATCAATGGATTCCTCAATGGAGCTGAGTGTATTCTTAATATATTGCTCTTTTTTGGTTCTGAGTGTGTTTCTGTATTGTGTTAGTGTCTGACAATAAGTAAGGCGTAATTCCTCGTTTTCTGGATGTCTGTGTTTTTGGTTTGATATTTTTCTAAGTTTTTTCCTCATGTTATGGCAATCTGGGTCAAAGCATTTTTCATAGTTTTTTGTTTTGGGTTTGTTCTTGCGAGCTTTCAAGTTTGACCTTGTTGCCAAATTATCAAAAATATTGTTTAGGTTATTCACTGCCCGGTTTACGCCGCCTTTATTGTGAGTGTATATGTTATCCAGAAAGGTGTCCAAGAGAGCTTGAGTTGATTCATTGCTAATTGCTTTCTGGTATTTTTCCGTGTTGTTTTTGGCCCATCTGTACGATTTTTTGGTGTTGTACAGTTTACTGGGTTGTGTTTCTGTGTTGTTTGTTTCTGTCTTTTTAAGATACATAGTAATTTGACTGATCTGACAGTGTTTGTGGTTTGACTAGGAATGCTCTGAAAGAGGATGGGCCCAAATCCGTAATCATATAGTCTACGGTGCTGCAGCCAAGAGCTGAGCAATAGGTCGATCTTCCTCGGAGGTCTCCTATGAACCTACCATTGACAATGTACAGACCCAGGCTTCGACAGAGCTGCAGGAGCTGTTTTTCGTTGGTATTTGTCTGCTTGTCGCAGTTATGCCTGTATGGAAGGGAAGGGATATCGAAGTGGTTATTCCCGAATATGTAATTGTTTCCCTGATTATTGGTGAAGTCTGGTTCTTAGCCAGTTCTTGAATTGAGGTCACCACAGATCAACACATTCCCCTGGGCCTGGTATTGGATAATTTCCCCCTCAATGTTGGAGAAGGTGTCCTCTTTAAAGTACGGGGATTCCATTGGGGGGATCTAGAGTGCGCAAATGAAAACATCTTGGGTGTTAGAGATAATCTCCCTCTCAATTTTGAGCCACATGTGGTTTTCGCCCTTTTTTTATAAATTTGATGCAATTCTTAATCTCTGTTTTAAACCAAATCAGTATGCCTCCGGAGTCTCTGCCTTGGGTTACTCCTGGTAATTTATTGGAGGGGACCACCAGCTCTGTGTAACCTTGGGGACGGCCAGTGTGTCCTTCTCCTCTATACCAAGTTTCCTGTAAAATGATAATATCTAGATCTTTAGTTTCATCTATGAACTCTGGGGTCCTACTCTTCACGTCGAGCACCGAAGAGCATAGACCTTGGATATTCCAGGTCGAAATATATAAGGATTTCATGTTAAGTTTGATCTTTTACTATGATATGTTAAAGAATGATATGTGTTTGTCGTGTCTAAATGTGGGAAAAAAAGATCATCTCAGTCGTCTGTAAAAGCTAATACTAGGTTACAATTCTTTCTATTGATTAGTCCTTGATTTTTTTCATTTTCTGATCCATAAGGCAGAAGTAGATGCTGCTGCACGTCTGCTTATTGTCTCTTAATGGATTGTCTCTGTCTGAGGTATTGCGTACACCCTGTGCACCTCTCCCTCTGTCTGGCTGGGAGCGGTCCTGTTCCCCTGTGGGACAGGAGTGGTGCAGGTCTGATGTTGTTGTGCATGGGGATCCTCTCTGGTCCCGGTTGGTGTGGTGGTGGTCTCTGTAGTGGTCCTGGTATGTACCCCGCTGATCTCTGGTGGTCGGGGGGGGGTCCTCTTGGAGTCTGGGTATGGACCCGGTTAAAAGCGACGTCCTTCAGGGCTTTAGCAAAGATCGATATTCGTTTCCTGTGGATGTGGACGCGGTCGTAAAGACATTCCTCATCGAGGGTGGGGTGTTGGGCCAGGTGCACGTTGCGTTTTGATTCGCAGTCTCTTGCTATGCTGGCATTTATCTCATGAATTGTGTTGCTGTTAAAGTCTGTTCTCGGCAATATTGTGGAAACAGTGATTCTAGTGTTTGGAAATGTATTGCTTGCCTTCCTAATCACTGCACTGAGCGATGTTGCTACCCCTTTCTGCTGGGCCTTTAGGTCATTTGTGCCCGTGTGTATTATTATGTGTTGGGGGGAGCCTAATCGGGTTTTGGTCAGCCATTCCAGGGCTCTGTCTGTTGGGCACCAGATCTTTTCTACTTTACTTCTAGGGAAGAGCTATTTCGCCCATAGAAATTTCCCATTTGAGTCTGAGTATTACGATGTCAGCCTTGTTTGTGTTTACTGTCTGGTGGCTTTCGCCTGGACTCATAGCGTGTGTGTTGGGCTGGGGTGGTCGTGTCTGGTGTGTGCGCTCCTCTTGTGAGCGGCTCGCTTGTGGTTCCACGGTGGTGGGGGAAGACTGAGCTTCAGTATGCTGGTCGGTCTGTGTGGCACCCCTTGTATTGTGTGTCTGCTGCTGTTGTTCAGTGTGGGAGTGCAGCTGTTCAGTCGGGCTCTGTATTGTCTTATCTCTCGCCTCTGGCTGCTGGTCTAATGGTGCTATCTCTCCTCTATGGCTCTCTTTGTTTTCCTGCAGCTCTTTCACCTGATTCCCAAGTAGATTCAGCTCTCTCCTGTATCTCTCCCCCTCTTGCTTTTGTTCGTGTTTCAGTTTAAGGACCTCCTCTCTAAGTTTAACCATCTCTGTCTCTAACTGATTAAATTTATCCTTTAGTTGTATTTGGCTGTGTGATCCCGGGGTATGTGTCTGGTCGGCCCTGGAGGGTTCACTCACTTCCTGGCTCGGCTGCTCTTCTCTTGGTGAGCTGGAATTGGTAGGGGGACTATGTGTGGCTTCCTTCCTGGTAATTACGCTGGGGTTAGTCAGTTGTATCATGTGGCTGTGGGGCCCCGGGGTTAGTGTCTGGTTAGAACTGTGTGGCTCGTTCACCTCCTGACCAGGCTGATTTACTCCTGGTGAGTTGTCAATGGTGGGGGGAGTGCGGGTCGCTTTTCCCCTGTTGGCCACTCTGGGGCTGTTCCTTCCCCTCTCAGTTATTTCTTTGTGTCTTGAAGGCCGTTTCAAAGTTGTCGAGGTTGCCTTGCACTAATATTCCGTTATCGTACATGTTGACAGTCGTGGTTGCATTGTCCCCTGGTTTCTTAATTTTCATTTTGGACCCATTAGCGGTTCTTTCCTGCTTAACCCTGGTATAGTGTGATTTTATTGCTGTGATCCAAGCCGTTGGCTGATCTGAGTAAAAAATGAGATTACATTTTTTCCCAGTGCTGTACCGGTCAGCAAAAAGAGTTTCTGGTTTTTCTCTCAGCTGCTCATGCTTGATCGATTTTGTAGCATTTTTTCTGGTGTTGGGGGGAATCTGGAAGAGGTTGCTCTCGGTGTGCCTCGGGAGCTGCTGTGGCTCCTCTGATTCGCTCATTATTGGTAGTGTAGAGGTAGAAAGTATTGTTGTTAGAATAAGCTTTTCTGGGGCCCCGGGTTTGGTGTTTCCCTCTCCCTGCTCGCGACCTTTCCCAGTCCCCGGACTCGCTCGCTCCTCAGGCCCTCCCTAGGCCCCGTACTCTGTCCTGGTCTGTGTCTGGGATTTGCTGATTCCCGGTGTCTCCCGGCTGCTCCCCTCCCTCTCAGAGGTCTCTGGGCCTCTGTTTTGGCCCGGCTCCTCGGGTCATTCTCTGGCTTCAGGCTCCCTCCCCAGGACCTGCACTCACTGTCTGCGCCTGGGAGCCGCTGCCTCACAGTGCCCTCGGGCTGCACCCCTCTTCCTCAGAGGTCTCCAGGCCTCTGTCTTGGTCCGGCTCCTCCGGCCCCTCCCCGGTCCACGGCCCTGTGTTCTGG